>NC_068574.1:4913566-5527762 GCF_025698545.1 Gossypium raimondii
AAATTGTAAATGTACAAACCAAGATTTCGTGCGTCACTCGTTGACGATTTTCGTTTTTCCTTTCCTTCTTGACGGTTAGGTGTTGTCGTTAACTACGAATATTCAAAAACATACTACATTATCAATTTCCAACCAAATTAGAATCAAATACCGAATTCCACATATTTTAAAATTATTTAATTTAGTCCCTAAAACCAGAATAAGCATAACTTTCAATTTAAGGCCTCATATTAGAATTTGATTTCACCAAAACTCATTAGGGACCCTCTATTTTCTACTCCTACCAACATTTCATGACAATTTTAAATTTATTCAATTTGATCCCTAATGTATGAAACTAACAATTAATCTTTACAATTTAGCCCTTTTCATGTGTTAATCTTAATTTCTAACAATTTCACACCAATTTCATTCAATTCTCAACAATGAAAACTTTCAAAAATTTAATAGTTTTACAAATTATTACATGAGATAGCTAAATCAAGCTCTCATGATCTCAATCCTATAAAAAATAATGAAAAATGGCTAGGGACATACTTGGAATTAGGGATCGAAAGCGTCAACCATAAAAAATGGTGTTTCCCTAATTTTATTTTCTTTTGGATGAGCGAAGAAGATGACAATTTCATCTTTCTTCCCACCCACAACTATTTACACTTTGTTTAATGTTTAATTAATCATGTTTTGAACCATTTAACCTTTAATTCTTAATTTAATTAATTTTTAATCCTTATGGTCCACTATAGAATGTTTCAAAATGGTTTATTAACTATTTTGTCCCTTTGATAATTTTAATTTAAGTCCCCAAGTCGTTCTCTATTTAAAAATCTATATTGATTAAACTTTACAATTTAGTCCCTAGACCCTAATTAATCACAATTTTGACTAACCCACTTATCCAATTTTCAATTAATCTATAAACTAACTCCATAATTATCCTCATTTAATATTTAAAGACTCATTTTACGAAAACAAAGTCCCGAAATTACATTTTTTGATACCACTAAAAATCGGGTCATTACACCATTATTGAGGTAAATCTAATTTCATGTGTTTTTTGTTACAATTTCCAATTTATCCCACTTAAACTGAACATTTTTTCTTGTTTTATCTAAAGATGTTAATGCCATTGTTGATCTAAGCCCTCTCTCTTTGTAACGACCCGAAAGTTAATGGTGTCGAAAAGTGTGGTTTTGGAACCCTATTTTTGTTAGTCGAACCTGTACATATTTTATGGAGGTTATATTATAGGTGAATTAAATTTTGAATGAGAAATTTTACTGAAGTGGTAAAATTTAATTACTATGGAAATTTTAATTTGATCTTAGGCTAAGGAATAAAGTGGTGATTGTACCACTTAATATTTAGGGTGGACGGTGGATAGATAATGGTATAAGGAAGTGTCTTATAAATTATAATTAAATTATAAAACATTAAAATAAAATATGGCATAAGAAATAAAACTTAGTGGATTGAAAGAGAAGGTTTATTCTTTTTAATTCAACCTTAACCATGAGAACTGAAGGAAGAAAAGAGAACGATTGTCCTTAGGGCTTTTAAGGTTTGGCAATAAATTGATTAATGCAATTTAATCTTTTTCTTGTAATTTTTATGTGCTTGGAATCCAGGAGCTTAAGCTAGTTGACCTATATATTATTTTTTAGAACTTTTAAAGATTTAGAAAGTTTCCTTTGATGGATCTTTGAAGTTTTAGGTACCAATTTGGTAGATTTTAAGCTTAGAAGTAAAAAGGGACTAAATTGTAATGTTATTTGATTGTTTCGCACAATAAGGAATAAAATGCACAAATTTTGAAATTTTTGGTAGAATATGATAAATAGGAGGTCCAATAAGGACTCTAATGAAATCGTCTAGAAAATTTGAGGTTAGAATTGAAAATTATGTTACTCCCGATTTTAGGTACTAAATTGAATAAAATGCAAAAGTTGTTTAAATTAGCAATTGAATGTGAATTTGTATGTATATTGATAACTTGGTATATTTGTATTAATCTGTAGCTAGCATCGACTCGGATTCCTCGAAAAAGAAAGGAAAAGACAAAACCATTGACGAATAGCTCGGAGTTTACGATTTGTGTTTCTATAATCCGAACTACTTTAAATTGCTGCATTATGAATTGATTGCGTGTTAATATCATAAGGTAAGTTAATATTGATAAAAATAAAATGAATTGGGTTGAACTGAATCGATTGATAGAGATAAGGACTTAGATTGAATAACTGCGAAAAATTGTATATTGAAATAAATGTGAAAATGAATTTATAATGTGATGAGTTATGCTAATATGTGCATGGACTAATGAATTGATGATGATATTGTGCTATAAATTGAGATGTTGACGTATAAATGATATTGAGAATTGGTTACCCTATTAATTGTTCAGGTAGGGTCGGGTATAATTGGCATGTTATAGGATAGGGAAAGTTCAGGGTTACTTCTACTTCGAGTAGATGAGGCACTAGGTTTCAAATTACTTTGGTTACACTGATGAGTGCAGGGCACAACTTATTACTTTAGATTTATCCGATGAGGCATTGGGTGCTAATTTGTGTGTTGGTTAGATCTGCATATCCGTTCGAGTACGAGTCAGGTTAATAGGGAGTTAAAATTTTTAAATCGAAAAACGAATTATCAATATAGCTAGTATAACAATCAGCTTAGTTAAATGATATGGAAAATATGGAATTGAATGAGAAATGTGGCATCACATTGTTGAAATATCAAATATGAGATTAAATATATAGATGTCATGATATTTAAAGGTTATATGCGTATACCTTATGATCTTCAAATTGTTATTTTGTAATCGGATTATAGAAATACCATTATAGAAATACCATTGAGTTTATACTCAGTGTACAATTTTGTTTTTCATGTGCAGGTTAGGTTTTAATCGTGTAAAATTATCGATATCGGCATCCGAAAGTGATTTCATACTAAAAAATTTGGTGATGTTTTAGTTTGTTAATGGCATGTACCTAAGGGAGTCATATGGTTATGCAATGTTATACTTTTGGATGATGGTTTGATATTTTGGTATAGTATATGCACATGTAATAGTTGGCTAATGATGATATGAATTTAGTGAATGTTAAATTTGTTATGTTTGTTATGTTAATGCTTGATTACATAATAGACATATATGAATGAATTGAATATGCATAATGGATGGTGTCTTTGGTAAATGAATAATGTATGTAGGTTCAATAACTTAAATAATGGATAAATGATATGTGGTGAATAGGAATTAGGTTATATAAATTGTGGTGAGGGAATGGTAGAACATTTTAATTGAATATATAAGTTTTGGTGAGTTTAGTGTATAACTTGTATGATTAAATTTTGAGCCATATTGTGATGCTTAAGTGGTTAAGGTGAATTATGGCATGTTGGTTTTTTTGAGGTGCCAATTGAAGCATATTGGTATATTGTATGGTTGAACTAAAATAAGTCAAATTGGTATGTTTTTATTGAGTTTTATGCAGGTCCTAATTAGGCATCATAATGCTTTAGAATATGGATTATGTTTGGAAAATGGTTAGGTATGAATTAGATCCTTAATGGTACATTTTGTGCCACACGATCATGTGTCACACACGGGCCAATGACACGGTCGTGTGCCACTAAAATATAGTATGTATAAATTGCAAACGGTCTCAGATTGTTACACAGGCTGGCCACACATCTGTGTGACTAGTTGTAACACCCCTAACATGTCTCCATCGCCGTATTAGGGTTACAGAGCACCACAGCAAAACAAAACAATTAACAACTTAAAACTTCTCAAACATTAATTTAATTATAAATAATCAAAATATTTGTTAAAAATGGCAACCAAATACTTATAGACATTAAATCGAGTTTTATGGACCTAAATGTGAATTTCAAATACTTAACAAAATAAAATTTCAAAGTTTAAGTAATTAATGAAAAATCCGTAGTTTGTATCGGTATCAAATTACTATATTGTTTTCATGACAAAAATCAAGGGTATTGATAATTAATTTATGATATCGCTATTTAATTAAAAATCGATATCATTTTAGCATTTTGTTTTCCTCAAAACTTTTTCATAAAGCCATGTACCGATACCAGTTGCCAAAATATTGATACCTCATTTCAAAATGGTAATAATTTCAACTTAAGAGTTCATTTCAAGCCAAACCATTTCTAGAAACTTTCACACCTTTAAAACACATTCAAGGACACCAAAAACATGACAAAATCATTCATCCTAAGTCTAACCAATATGCCATCAATAGGCACCACAATTTATACACCGAAACAACTCAAATTCAATGTCACAAGATCACACATTAAGCATATACCAAACGTACTCAAATAACCAATTCATCAATATTCCATTCTACCATAGATTACCTATTTTCAAAAAGGCATGCATAAGTGCCCAACATCACATATTTACACCATCATTTACAAACTAACAACTAAGAACATTTAGACACAAATAAGCTTGGCACAAACTCAAAACAAACCAAGTTGTGAAGATAGCATTCAATGTAACACCCCTTACCCGTATCCAACACCGGAATAGGGTACGAGGCATTACCAGAACACATACACTTGTAAATGTATTTAACCGAGTTATAAAATTTCATCTAAATTAAAACTTTCAAAATTATTAACATGCTTTTATAACTCTTCACAATATATCCTCAAAATATTTTAATCTTAATAAATAGGGCCTACGAGACCCGATACATACTCATGCAATTCAATGCTTCATTTCCATTTCATTCAATTTGCAATTTCTCATGCTCACAATTTAAATCATATCATTAGCAATTTCCATTTAATTCACATATAATTCAATGTCATTAAGTTTAACACTAATACGTATTTACCATTTAACTCAACGTTTATCGATTATACCATTCACTAACACATTTATGAAATTCTCAATTTTGCAATGAAAATATTACTTTAGCTTAAATAACAACATCATCCTGGTATAAATACACTACCACTTATCCATTTACTTTAATTCTTTTGGGCCCATTTGTCACTTACCATCCTTAATCAAATTAGGGAACAGTTATGGAAAATTGAGTACTTCACTTCCACTTTGCCATAGTATAACTATGGTATTGCATATGATCACTTATCACTTTCCGAAGCCATAGCACTGCCACGGTCTTACACGGATCACATTTATCACTTGTCACTTGTCCCTGATCAGATAAGTGTAGCTAAAGCTACCACTTATCACTTGTCACTTGTCACTGATCAGATAAGTGTAGCTAAAGCTACTACTTATCACTTGTCACTGATCAGAAGTACTCAAATCCGGCGTTCCGCTCAATTTGATTATTTATTCGGTTTTCGCATTTTTATTTTATTCTCAATCCATCAACAAATATATATCATCATATATTATATAATTTATGAAATTAACATTTAATCATTAAATTTCAGCCATATGAACTTACTATTTCATTACCTTTCCACACTCGTTTCCTATGCACATCACATAAGATATAAACATATCACTCAACCATAGTTGCAAGCTAGTGTATTTAAACATAACTCTTTTTTTGAACTAACCACATGATAAATCATTTCACTAGAGATTACATAATTTAAACCTTACCTCCCTTTTCATGATCACAAGCATATTTTCAATTAGGCACTTACCATTTCAATGCATAACTTATAAATTTAACGTGGCATTATCTAGCCACTACTTGGCCAAAGCCTAAACATGTACACCAAATATGTTAGCCAAATACACATATAGCATAAGCATTATAAGCATGGATGAGCACAACATTTATTCATGTATCATGCTTACCAACATGTGTTAATTCATAAACCATTCATGACATCATTTCATGCCAAATATACCACACGTATATGCTATGGAACTTTATTTTCTCTCATGAGCTTACCATGACCAGTAATGCACCAATATAAGCATCACTCCTACTTCAACATTTATCGATTATAATCAGACATTTAACCAATTATACACAATTCATTCATATACTTTATTGTCCTCCTCCTCCTCTCCATCACACACCCTTTATGTATATAACATGCTTAAATAGCATTATACATAATTTCACTATTCACTTATATTTAAATTCAAAGCTGTTTAGTCGAGTTATAGTCACTAAATTATTTTTATCCGAAGCTACAGAGCTCCAAATTAAGTTTTGTTAATTTTCCATGAAAATAAACTCACATATATTCTTACCATAAAATTTTCATAATTTTTCCTTAGCCAATTAGTACATTTTATTCTTTAAAGTCACCCATGTTTCACTGCTCAACATCTCTGACCTCTCTTTACTAAAATGAATTATCTCATTGTACAGAATTCAGATGATATTTTAGTTTATTTTATTTAAAATAGACTCATTAAGGATTCTAAGCATATAAATTATAACTCATAATAATTTTTGTACAATTTTAATTATTTTCCAAAGTTAGAACAGGGATTCCAAAATCAATCAGACCTGCCTCACTAAAATTCAAATATCTCAAAATATATAACTCTTTTGCTTGCTCTATTTATTTTATGTAAAAATAGACTCATTAAGTTTTCATTTTATAGCTTATTCATTCTATAAATCAATTTTCACCATTTTTGGTGATTTTTCAAAGTCACACTATTGCTATTGTCCAAAACTATTTTGTTGCTAATTTTACTTTATCATAATTTCACTTTTTCACTTTCAATCATTATTCAATTCAATTCCACACATATATTCATCATTCAATCACACTTAATTGTTACATTATCTCATATATTTTCACTTAGTCAATTTCCTGATGAACACTTCGGAATAATAACAGATACACGGTGGATTCAGCACACAGCAACCACCCTTTGTAATCAATGATATCCGGTGGGATCAGCACATAGCAACCACCTTATAATTAATGATATCGGTTCACATAGTAGCCTGCACATAGTACTACACATGTGACCATCACTATCCAAAACACGTAGTAGCCTTCACATAGTACTACACACGTGATCGAAGCTATCCGGTACGCATAGTAGCCTGCACATAGTACTACACATGCGACCTATCATTCTGGTACACGTAGTAGCCTGCACAGTACTAGACACGCGACCATCACTTTTACTTTCACATAGTGGCCTACAAACAGTCCATGCCACACATGTGATCATTTCTGTCACTTCATTCGTATCCCTTTTTATTCCGAATGTTCAATCGGGAAGTTTCTCACTTTTTCTCATTTTTTCCTTTTTCACTAATCAAAGTCAATTCCTTGTCTTTCTTGACTTATAATAACACATTTAACTTATTTAACACTCACATTATTCAATCCAGCCCAAAAATTACATTTTGGCAAAATTACATTTTTGCCCCTAAAGTTTTACAAAATTATGATTTTGCCCCTAGGCTCGAAAATTAAACTTTATTCCTTTTTCTTATGTTTTATGACATGCTGAACATTTTTCCCTTCTATGGAAACATCAAACTCTCACTCTAACACTTACTTATGAACATTAGGTATTTTTACTGATTATGTCAATTTACTCGTTTTCACTTAAAATCGGCTAGCAAAAGTTATTTAAAATAATTTCAAGCTTCATATTCTACCATAAAACATCAAAATAAACACATTTCACCTATGGGTATTTTTCCAAATATGAACCCTAGGTTAAATTATTGCTAGAATAAGCTAAATCAAGTTACCGGGACTCTAAAAACGTAAAGAACATTAAAAACGGGGCTTGGAATCACTTACTATGGAGCTTGGAAGCTTGAAAGCCCTAAATATGGCTTCTCCCTTGCTGATTTCGTTCACCATGGAGAAGATGGACAAATTTTTGGCTATTTTGGTCTTTTTAATTCTTTTAATTACTAAATGACTAAAATACCCCCAACTTAAAATTTTCCTATTTCACTTATATCTTGTCCATTTTTGTCCAACAAGTTAAAAAAATGGTCTAATTACCATTTAAGGACCTCCAATTTTAAATTTCATAACAATTGGACACTTCTAACATGTAGTGCTCAACTTTTGCACTTTTTACAATTTAGTCCTTTTGACTAAATTGAGTGCCCAAATATCAAAATTTTCGAACGAAATTTTCATGAAATCATTTTGTTAAATTGTAGACCATAAAAATATAATGAAAATAAATTTTTTTTCTCGTCGAATTTGTGGTCCCAAAACCACTATTCCGACTAGCCCAAAATTCGGGCTGTTACATTCAAGCCGTATTACATGCCATTTATAACCATTTTCCAAAATAACAAAAACTACCAAAATGATGGGTGCATAGTGTGTTTGAGCTCCAACGAGATTCCAACCGGTCCAGCTTTCCGATGATCTACAAAATAAAGAAAACAATTACATGAGCAACTAGTGCTTAGTAAGCTCGTATAAATGAAAACTAAACTTACCGAACATAACATTATTAACCCAAGCATAATTTCATTATATCATGAGTACATTTCCCTTTCCTAAAAATGCACCACTTCACAAGGCTAATAGGTATATAGATAAGCATATAAATCCAACCTATTTCATGGAACATAGCTCAATAAGCATTCAATATACATATCATCCAATGTGTATTCAATTAATACCCTTTTCATTTCAAATACATATTCCAGCATTTTCTATTTCATCTTATAATGCCATAAACCTTTTCATATACATACATATTTAATTTAAACCTTAATTACCTGTTGATCCAAATAGAATATCATCGGATACTCGGGAAATGCTCACACGAGCTGTAACTGTATACGCTCACATGAGCTATGAAATGGGTTTGCTCACATGAGTTGTGGGTTAGGATGTTAAGCTACACGATGCTACTCACACGAGCAATGGAGAATCAGCAACAAATGCAGGACCTCAGCCATCTATAGGACATCCATAACCAGCACTCGAAACTGTATAACCCTTAATGACATGTCATTTGTATCCTAAGTATTCACAAGGTTCAAACGGGACCTTTTTACATAATCAAATCCTTTAATCTCATTGCATTATTCCATTTCAAACATATTTCCATGAAATGTATATTTTTCAAATATAACATTCAAATTAATTAACATTATAATTTAATCCATGATACCAAAATATCAAACAACTATTAGTCTAAACTATACATAGAAAATATTTATTAAAATTACCCTAGTGTTTTAACCTTTATGCAATTTAATCCCTATACTCAAAACTTAAAATTAACCACAATAAATGAAAAACCAAGCTAGCAGATTTTTCCTAGGGTCCAATACAACCCACTTTTTCCATCATTCATTCCTATTTGCATTAAATTTTACTAATTTCTCAAATGGATCCTTTCAAATATTATATTTTTACCTTTTATTTTCATATTCGAAAGATAAAAAGAAAAGAAGAACCAGTTGGCTAAAGAATAATAACAAATAAAGTTTAAAAGGTCTTAACCAAAAACCAAGTAAACATCGAGAGAATGGCAAAACTACAAATAAAATAAAGAGATGTGTTATAATGTTTATTAATAAAGCCAAATTGTCATAAGGCATTCCATTTCTGTTGTGTTTTTACATATGGCATGATACATATTTCGCCTCCAACTTAATATAAAATAATTTTAGCTCTTTATTTTATTTTTCGCCTTTTTAATTCTTAAATTTACATTTTTGTCAAATCAACTCAAAATGGATAAAAAGTTAATGTTTTTTAACTTTGCTGATGTAGCATACATTTGAATTGCCATGTGGATGACATGTCAATATTTAATTAATTTTTTAAAATTTTAAAAATTCAAAAAAAATATTTTTAATATATATTTAAAAAATAATTAAATGCTACCGTGTGTCATCCACGTGGTAATCCACACACTAGCAAAGTTAACAAATGATAATTTTTCCATCTATTTTTTGAGTGATTTGACCAAAAAAATGTAAGTTTAAGGGTTAAAAGAGCCAAAAAAAATTAAACAGACGGATAAAATGGCTTCTTTTTTTTTAAGTTGGAGGGCCAAAAAATCCATTATACATTTAGGTATATAAGCCACAAATTTTTTTTTTCCCATAAAATATTAGAGTTAGGGGAAAGGGGTAACACAGTTTGAACCTGTGCCAAATGAGTGTTTGACAATAGGTTTAATCACCGCACCATTCAAGCCAAGACATAAGCTACAAATTCTTTTAAAAGTGCTAAAATTATATTTAAACGACGACAGACTTTTCCTCGTTATCATCCTTTTGAGGGAAAAGGGAAGGTGTCTTTCTAGCTTAGTCCTAGAGAAGAAGAAGAAGAAGTGAACAACTACGATATCAGACGTGATAAGAGTCTAGGATCAAGGAAAATTGGAGCAAGGGAGCCTCAAAATCATCATCCAGCTTATAATTACAAAGATCAGTAGTCTCTCATTCAGGCTTCGGCCGCCGATCTTCTTGGTGAACAGAAGACCATAAGTGGTTTTCTTGGGCTTGGAACATCCTATGGGAGAACCCCACCTAATTCTGCTCCTAATCCTAATTTAAGGAATCATCTGATAGAATAAGGAGAACCTGGCGTTGCTCCTAGTCAAGCTTACAATTCAAGCAGTTGCGACAATTTGGACATAGCATTGAGACTAGGGTGGTCCAGCCCATGGACAGATCTATTGCTGAAGTGGCCTATTTTTTACTTTCGACTAAAGTTAAGGATCTCTCTATAATTAATTCAAAACACCTTTTTTGATTTATTTGTAACATAAAGAACCACCATTCATCATCACTGCCTAACACCCACCATAAGCATCACCAATCCTTATCGCTGCCCATCCATTGCTCCCCCATCTCTATCGCTCCCCATCCCACTGCCCTCGCACAATTAAAACCACCTATGGTGGGTGTAAGGTTAACAACTTATAATTTATTTCCTTATCAACAACAAATTATGAACCCGAAGTAACATAAAATAATAAATTAATTTATTAGGAATGGATCTAATGGTAACATGAAGAAAAAAAAAGTAAACTATGTCTAATGAATTAAACGTAACATGTCACAATCTTAATTAAACTATAAATAATTGCTTTGGTTCTTGAAGTATTTCATTATAAAAATAATTATACTGTTGTTTGACACAATATGCTTACAGTTAATTCAATCTTAAATTTTGCATACTTTAATATACACCAACCAAAAGTTTTCAAAACAAATGTAATTCGGAAGAAGTTGCAATGAAGCATAATTTTAAAAGTAAGGGTTAAATATAAGATAATTATTACATTTCATTTTCTTGAACATTTAGATGGTTTCCATATCCAAATAGTTATTAAAGGAATCGGATGAAGAAGCATTTACTTGTAATCCATTCAAAGCATTAAATTAGTAGTCTCTCCTTCAGGCTCTGGTTGTGGATCTTGGTGAACACATGACCAAAAGTGGCTTTCTTAGGTTGGGAACATCCTCTAGGAGGACCCCATCTAGTTCTACTCCAAATCCTAATTTAAAGATTATTATGAATTTGACAAATTCAAGAAAAAATATTCATTATTCAAATTACTAATAGTGACAAAGTTTAGCATAGAAATGCCTAAATAAATTTTATTTTCAACTTAAAATTCCTCACAAACAACATATCATTGAGAAGAAAAACAAGTGGCATTAACATTAATCTTTTAAAATATTGAATAGTTATAATTACCTAAATTGTCGCTCTATTGAGTGATTAAGGTAATTAATGAGATACTCGAAAGATGTATGAAATTAAAATAACTAAATTTGTCAAACGAGTGTTTGACAAGAGGTTTAACCACCGTTCCCTTTTAAGTCAAGACACAAGCCAAATTTCCTTTAAAACTGCTGAAATTATATTTGTATATATTTTCTATTTGTTTTACTATTTATATTTAAAGTTTGTGATTGTATTTTTTAATAATGTCTTACATTCCCGGCTTAAAGTGTAGCATATATTACCAACAATTTTTTTTTTTTGTTAATCACTGATAAGTAATACCACAATTCATTTGTTAATTAGGTACAATAGTCTCCATTATATATTGCTTTTCTAGCTTTCGTCTAACCTCTCACTCTTTTGGTTTCCATACATACAAAACCTCATTTAGCTATTCAATTCAAGGGACCAATCCTATGCCAGGGCCTTGGGGGATTGCCTATGTCTCTAAAATGTTGAAATAATGCTTTGAAACACTTTAAATTAATTTTAATTTAGCTCAAAATTATTTTATAGATATCAAATCATTTTAATAAAAGTGTTTTTTGAGATCTAAAAGTCATGAAAATGTTTAATGAGATTCTAATAACATTTTCACAAAATGGTTTAAGAAAAAATTATAAATTTTAGTATTAAATATTGTTATATCAAAAGTTTGGTAAATGAAAGTTAATATATTAGATTCAATTCGAGACAAATTTCGAGTTAAGCTTAAGATTTAACTTCTTACCATCCGAGATTAATTCGATTACAATCTCAATTGAAGCTAATGATGCTTGAAAACAAAGATTGTTGATCAAAGTTGTACTAATTCCTAGAATAAGATTGTTAACATCTTTTTTGGAGGGGGTTGGACTGATATTTGTGTTTTGGGCTGGACGTATGAAAGAACTTTTAAAACAAAAGGAAACTTATTGAGGTACCAAAGCTTATGTTGTAGGAAGCTTTCTGATGTCTAAGTCAGAGGAAGTAACAAAGGTAATGTAATAGACTTATCTTAAAATAATTAATGATATCCTATAAGGGTAACACACTTCTGACAAGGTCATTAGACGAACACTTGTTAAATAGTTTTCGTGATAGTATATAATAAGGAAGTGCTCAGTCACGATACTTTAGTGGAACGACTTCGTGACTAAGTATGTTTATAATTAATAGGAAAAAAGTTGAAACTTAATTATAAATTATTTGAGCCCTAATTATACATGTTCAATTAGTGCTTTTGCTAGCTCGTTGAAACCATAGTGAATGGAAACGATGAAATAAGAGAAATATATTTCACAGTGAATATGCTTTCTCATAAAGTATAAAAATGACTTGAGAATTAATTTAAGGTTTTTCAATTATTATTTAATTAATTATAATTAAATAATTAAAGTTAAAAATGAAATTAGATTAATTAGTCATCACAAATCTATTGGATAAAGAAATTAAATATATTTCCTCATAGATTCTATTACGGTAAAGTTGTTATAACTTTAACTGAATTAGAATTGGTTTGAGAAAATTATCTAATTGAGAAAGTAACTTAGTTAATTTAATTAATTTAATTAATTGATTAACTATTATTTATTTGGGAATAGAAAATAAATATTGGTTGGTTTAAATTATAAAGCGCTGGATCAAAAGTTTAGGAAACACATATAATTAGACCTAATACATAAGAGGCTCAATTTATCCCTCATGTAACATGAGGGGGCGGCAGCCCTAGTAAGATTACGAGGGTGTGTTTCCCCCCTCTCTCTCTCTCTCTCAGTTAGATTGAGAGTATGTTTTTTATTTAAATAATATTATTTAACAAAGGTTTGTTCAACTAGGATTATTGTACTTCTCTCTATAAATAGAGACTATCGATTGACCTAAAAACACTTTATACAATCTTGAGATATCGTTATTCTGCCAGAAAGTAGTGTTAATTTATTTACTTAGAATAAATCTTATTTTCTAGAAATTACAATCTTTATAGGAGAGAAATTACTTTCCTACTAAAAATAGTTAAAATTTTTATTTTGTGTTTTGGTTTATATTACCCGAACCCTTGATAATAGTCTAGTGCAATTAACCCTTTTATTATTATTTTATATACATTTGTTTACATGATTTCAAGTTTCTTTTTGTCATTCGATAAAATTGAAACCCATGCCTTGTCCAATTGGTTTTATCGTTTTTGTGCCACTTGTATATTGAAATTACATAAAAATAATACAACAAGGTCGAAAAGGTTTTCTTTGTTTAAAAAAATTTTAATTATCATATCGCGTTAATAGCTAACGTGAACATATTGTGTTCTTTAAATATTGTATTAAAAACGATAATTGAAAAGTGACATATATTCAAAATCACGACTCCCAATTCTAAAGAGAATCTAAAGATGTTTTCCCAACTTATTAAACCACCCAAGCAACTCTCGACATATTCAGATGAAGAGTCACTAACTTCAAACCTTAGGAAAAAGGGTTTAAATTCCTGATAATGAGCCACGGAATTGATTGAATGGTTTGTACTGAGACTACATTGTAGGCCAATTACAAAACCCACACAGTCTGGATTATGCATATGTTGATATTATATAACCAACCAATGATGAATTTTTGAAGTGTCTTTGCTTAGACCCACCCGTCACCTTCCAAATTATTAGGAAGTAATGTTGTTAGGTATTAATGAAGTGTCAGTTAGTAGTTAGTATCAGTTATGGTTAGTTGCAAGAGCAGTTAAGTAACGATTGTTTACCTTGCATTAAATACGTGAAATCTGTATGAGAACATTTGTGATTTTGAAATACATTTTTCTGTTTTCCTTGAGTATTCTGTTATTTTAGCATGGTATCAGAGCAGACGTAGCGAACTGAAACCGATATAGCCCATCATGCATACGGCTCTCGAGCAGTGTTGTCCCTGTTTGTAAGTCCTTCACAAAACACAAAACCGGGTGAAACTCAAAATAGACATTATTATCCTTGGCAAATTGACCCACATACATTAAGTTTTTGCATACTGCAGGAACATGCAAAACATTCTGAAGTCGTAGTAGTCGAGCCCCAGCTGAGAGAGTGGACGATCCTACATGATCAATAGAAACTGAATCACCATTGCCCATGGTGACACGATTTTTTACCTGTGTAGGATGAAGCATTCGTGAGGTTAGACACCTCAGGTGTTATGTAACACCCCCTAACCCCAAACCGTCGCCGGAACAGGGTTACGAGGCATTACCGGACATATCAAACAATTTATAAATAAATCGAAATAAATAACCAACATATTAAAATAATTCATAAATTGTTATAAATTTGTACTAATTGATTTCATTCATTTTTTTTATTTTTTATTTATAAAAATTTCGGCAGCATTTCGACTTATTTTTACATTAAACCCCGCAAAATTTCAAACATAACCAACCCAATTTCAAGATTTCAACCAATGCATTTATATACTTACTCCTACTTGACATATAGACATAACAACTTAAGTAAATAAAATCCAATTATCATTTCTAATTAACACATAAAACTAACTAAGCCATTTCAACTTGATACCAATGCTATAAAAATAACTTATACCATTTTTCTAATATACTCATCAAAACACATAATATCTTACTTTACAACAAAACTATATAACTTGCCAAAATAACTATAATAAATCCTATGTACATGCCACTTTCTCTTAAAGGAAGAAAACATCACCAAAATCTTTATGTCGGAGTCGGGATTGTCCTGGATGCTGAACCGAGACTCTAACCCCTTTTCAACTGCGCATGACGGAAACAACCGTCATTTGAGTATTTTATACTCAGTGGTATTACTATAAATTAAACTATTTAATAATAATAAAATTCAAATATTGACCATAGTCTTTAAAAATCACTTTAAACTAAATATAAATATTCATATATCATTCCATAAATCTTAAATTTATATATTTAAATATTTACATACTAAATCAATTCATAATTTCTATCATACATTCTTTCTCATATTTTCAATAATGTCAAATCAACTAATCTCATTTTCAAATTTCCATCTCAATTATTTACCCTATTAACAAGGTTCGGACTCACGAATCACGCTGGATTCCACCCAAACACACCAAAATATCCAACCTAAACACACCGGAATAATTTAAATCCTCCATAACACACCAAGATATCATATCCTCCCAAACACACCAATAAGGCATTTAATGCCTCTTCGGATAAACCGAAGCATATAATAACATAGTCATCTTCTCGGCCGAACTACAAATCTCCTCATCACATCACAAATCCTATGGCATGCCATTTGTATCCAATCTAGTCCGATAAGTTAATAGGGTATTATTTTACTTTTCCAATTTCGAATTCATTTCCACAACAATTTCAAATATTCAATCAATACAAAACATCTATTATTTCAATTCACATATAATTCAATATTCACACATATTCTTACTTAATTTCAAATGTTAATACTTACCTTCCTTTAAATGTCTCATGAATACAATTTCAATATAGCATTTATTAAATAGATTAAGTTATAGTAATACAAACCCGGAATACGCGTTTACTCCTCAACGATCTTTTCTTTTCCTTTAGATGCCGATGCCTCGTTTTTCTTGTTAGCTACGAAAGTAATAATTATTTTCACTATTAATTACAATCATTAAAAATAATAATAATTATTATATTAACAATAATAATAATAAAATTCTTATTCAATTCCTACTTATTCCCAATTTAATTCTAACTAAGCTTACTTATTTTTCTAACTTAATTCACACTCTATTTCTATTCAAATTTCTTCTAAACTCAAATTTATCTACTAATTTTCAGCATTTTCACTAATTTCGAATTTTCCTCAATTTAATCCCTAAAATTCAAAACTTATAGTTTAGTTCACAATTTAATCCTTTTATCAACTCTAACTAGAAACTCTATCAAATAAACCCTCAATTCCATCATTTATTCAACATAAACCCTAATTTAAGGCTTTTATAACTTAATCCCAACTATGTAAAACTTACAACTTAGTTTACAAATCATTCTTTTATCTATTCTAACTAGAAATTCTATCAACTAAACCCTAATTTAACAACTTGTTCAAAATGAATTATGTTCAAAAACCTATGAACTTCCATAACCTCCACTTAACTTCAACAAAACTTTGTTTTAAAGCTTCTAAAACATCAAAATGAAGAGAAAAGGGCTAAATTTAGCTTATCAATTAACTTGAAGCTTTAAAATCTCAATTTCCCTTTTATTTTCTTTCCTTTTCTTCCCCTGTTTTCGTCTCTTTCTCTGTTTCTTTTCTTCTTTGTTTCTTTGTTTCTTTTACTTTATTTCTTTTATTTTAACTAATAACATTAATAATAATATATTTAAAAAATCTTTACTTATTATTTAAGCACATATTTATTTTTATTACAAGTGTACCCATGTAATTATTACTATTACACATGTCTTCAATATTTACCATACATTTGTCATCTTTTTTTTATATTTTATTTTACTTTATTTTTATTTTTACTTATATAATATAATACAATATAATATAATATAATATAATATATAAAACATAAAAATCTAAGATTTTATCACTTTTACCGTCCCATTTCTTATTAATGGCTTAATTGCCATTTTAATCCTTTTATTTTTTATTAATCTATAATTTAACTTTTACCCTAGATCAATTTAGTCCTTTTACTAATTACTCTTAATTAGGCTAAATTCACCTATCTAAAACCTAATTAAACACACAACTAGTCTAATAAATATTTCTAATAATTATTTTCGAACTCAATTTACTAAGACGGAGGCCCGATAATGTACTTTTTTTTATGCTTGTGAATTTTGGGTCATTACATGTTATGTGATTTGTTGCTCCAGAGTCGGGGTACCAAATAGAATCAGCCTGTGAAGACGATGAAGCTCGAAGAGGCAGATGACTGGAGGCAGTCTGAGGAACCGAGCCACAGCAATGAGACATTACTTGACAAGTAGAAGTGGAAGACACATAACCAGAGCCATGCAGCTGATGATAATTGACTTGCATTGAATTGGTCTCGGTAACACTAGAAAAGTTCTCATCAAACCTGTGATAACAGGTCTGAACCATGTGACCTATCTTGCCACACAACTGAGATTGTGGCCGAGTACGTGACCAGCCCCTTCCATTTCCACGAGACTGGCCACGAGACCAACCTCGACCCTGTCCTCTATAACCTTGCTTGGAGTCTTGAGAATACCGAGAAGACTCAGCTGGCTGTTTCAAACCATCATCATAGCCTTGCTGACGAGTTGCTAAGTTTGCTTGACAGGGAGTTTCTGTTAATGACTCCAATTGACGGGATTCACAATCAAGTAACAATTCAGTTAACAGGTCAAGCGATAAGGAGGTTTCTGAAGTAAACACCCGAATGGATTCAAATTCAACTGAAAGTCCAGCCAAAATAACACTCACTTGTTCCTACTCGGAAATACAACTACCAGCAGCAGCCAAATTATCACTAAGTTGTTTTACTTTGGAGACATACTCTTTAACAGACGAATTTGCTTTCTTGATGGAGTACAAAGCATGGCGCATGCTAGAGACTTTTATTGTTGATTTCGTACTAAACCTCCCTTCAATAGTAGTCCATAGATCAAAGCTTGTTTTAGCAGTCGTAAGATGAGCCAAAATATCATCTGTAACTGTTGATAACAGCCAAGAAGCAAGAAATTTGTCTTGCTTTCTATGAACAAGAAATTCTTGATTCTCAACTTGCTGCCCATCAGAACCGATAACAAAAGGAGGAGGGGATAGAGTGATACCTAACACAAACCCTTCAAGTCCATAGCCTTCAAGAATCAACAGAAGTTTATGCTTCCATAGAAGAAAATTGTGCGAGGTGAGTTTTATGGTATCATGCTTAGAGAAGTCATGAACTGCTGGCGTACCAAGAACACCATTGCCTTGCGAGTGTTCAGCTTCCCTGGTGTTGGAGGAGTGACGTGGTGTATCTGCTACCGCATCAGTGGCCATGAGAGACGGACGGAAAGTCTCTTTCTACAACGAGAACATAAAAAAAAACCTTGGCTCTTGATACCATAAAACTATCACTAATGGTACGTAGATGAAAAAATGCCAAAATGGCTACTTTCAGCTCAGCTTCTTTCTTTATTTTTGTCCTTAAAGATGACAATGACCCAAGGGTGTTACCACCATGCACTTTGATTGGAAAATAGAGGGGTAAGGCTTAGCTATTTAAGCACAAATTAAAATTTTTATTCATATCGGGGTTTGTCGAGTGGTGGAATAAGTTATTTATTAATATTTTTTAAAGTAAAATTTTAAATTCGTAATTTAAAGACGAAAAAAGACAATGTTAAGATAGTTTACCTTTCGTTTAAAAATATGATTAGGTTTAATTTCAATATCTTCAATAAAATAGGATAAAAATAAGGTTTTCATGCAGTTTGGTGTCATTAACATGTTTCATTTCTAGTATTAATGATACGAGCAACTCATCCCAATTCAAAGGCCATAATAAAGATGAGCTTAGTTTCCCTCAAGGCCCAATTACGAGATCCAAATCCAAACAGATAAAGTCAAAACTCAACTTAGTGGTTCAAGACTTTATCACGAAAAAAATTCAAGAAGAGATGAAGTTTCAAGATGATGAATTCTGGAGTAATGATGAATTAGAAGAGACTAATTATGTTCGTGGGCCTAAACTCTCAATCTATGATGACAATCCCATGTGGAAAATGCTAACAAGCTTAGGCATTTCATTTCAAGAACCCCAATTAATCTCACAAGCCTAGACGTTTCATATTGAGATTAAGTTTTAGGCTTAATTTTTATTATATATGAGCTCAATATTTTATTTATCAGCTCTTATTATTTTATTCCGAACTTTTGATAATTATTAAGTATTTTAAGTTATTTAGGAATTTTATGTTAATAAGAAAGTTTAGTTTAAAACTACTTCTTGTTTAGATTAAATTAGAGTTCTAATATACTTAGGAGTTTTATTTAAATTTATTTAACTAGCCTATATATAGGCCTTTGTATTGTACACAATAGATAATTCATTATTATTCTATTTCTCTTTTGAGTTAATAAATTTTCTCTATATTTTTTTTTAAGAATTTCTCTTAAGTTTCTTTTAGAAGAGTTTTAACAATCTTTTTAGTTTGTAGGGATCATCTTCAAACTTTTTCTTGCCAAAGGTTTTATCTTGGAGTGGAAATTAGAGCAGCTTTAAGGGGGTTGTGGATTCTTCGTGTTTCAAGGCTTCTTAGGACTTTTACATGTCACGTTCTATCTTTCCATTTATCTTTTTTATTCACTTCCTTAATCTTTGATTTATTATTTTATTTTAGTTATTTATTTTAATTTTTTTTACTTGAATTCAATTTCGTTTCAGGTTGTGTCAAAATCTAATTTTTTTTCTGTACGTCTAGAGTCCTAAGTTAAATCCAAAACTTTGACAAACTTTACGATCTGCTTTCGCATTCATCAATCTCATCCTTTATCAATTAATTGGAAAAATATTACGATAAGCTTATATTAAAGTATGATGTAATTTATAATTCAATTTAACAATAATTAAAAGAAATCTAGGACAATTATATTTTTATTATTTTTAATTAATAATTATTGAATACGATATTAAAATAAAGATAATTAATTAATTAACAAGTAATTAATACAGAACATATTTATCTTTTAATTTAAATTTTAGTTAATAAATAAACCTTAAACATATTGTGTATTTTTATTAAACCTTAAAAGAGGAATGAATATTTTAAAATATAAAATAAATGTTTTTATATTAAATCTTAGATATGTAAAAAAATTAAAATATTCACCAAGTCCCTATATCTTTTGTAAGTTTGGAATTTAACCACTACTTTTATTTAAAAATCTTAGTCTTTTACTTTTTTTGAAATTAAAATTTAGATTTAATTATTAATACCATTAATATTATTTTGTTAAATTTGTTGGTTCGATATTTTAAAATTAAAAAATATTCAATTGATAAACATGTAACAAGAAAAACATGTTATAATGAACCTAAATTTAATAATAATAAAATACTCAATTAGTAGACAAAATTTTACCCATGTTGTGAGATTCAAATAAATTCGACTCTAAATTTAATTAAAATTCAATGTAATTGAAACATGTTACACCAAAAAGATCACATTTTAAGCTTTGCAATGTAATATTCTATACAATCCCATCTCCAAGATTCAATTCATTTGAATCATAACAGAAGAACATTAATTTAAATTAAGCATGTCTGGTACAGTGTGGCTACCCAATACTTTTGGGCAGAAGCAATCACATGAATAGTCATCAAAATGCAGAGAGTTTATATATATATATATATATATAATATACACACATCTCTTAGGAAAACACATTATGAAATACAGCATCATCAAAGTTAAGGTCTTCAACAGTTGACAGTTCTGCTATATTTTATGCACTGAACCCTTTCCCAAGAGAACCCCAATGTCCTGAAGGAATGTTGAAACAAGCTTGTGCTGACGCCTCACCCATCTTTTCTGTCTCAATTCCAGCATTGCAGATGTTCGCAAGGGAACGCATGTGTTTCATCCCGTACTGAGCCAGTGATCCGCAGTGCGTCTCAAAGGTTCTCACATGTGTCGATGAACAGAGCATCTTCGTAAGTTGCATGATGAGAAAAAGGAAAATGAGGAAGAGGGACTGAGAATCAAGGATATTACCATTTTCTTAAGGCATTTCCAGTCATCAACAAGAGGTTGACCAGCTGGTCGAACAGTGTTTAAAACTTCAGGGCCTCTTTCGACTCCGAATAACAGCTTTCCAATGAGTTGTATACCGTTGTCTACATGCATTCTATGGGACATGGCTTCCAAAACCTGCTTTTGAGCTTCAACCTTCCTAACCAAGACATCAGGGGCCTTGCAATACTGCACAATTGGTTCGAAAATAACTTGAGTGGGATGAGCTCTAAACTAGCAGTTCAGCTTTCAACGTATGGAACAAAGGTTCATATCTTACACTCATTCACAGTAATATCTGATGCAAGAGACATAGGATACAAACCTTATCCCAGAAATGGGCAAGATCAGCATTGCGCTGATTAACAGCTTTGGTGGGTGGCAACAATGAGTTCCCATTGACGAATTTGAAGTTATCGTTAGCAGGATTGGTACCCAAACATGTGAAGAGATTGTCCATGCTAATTCCTATACCAGCAAATTGCATAACATGAGAGCCATATGCAGAATTGTCATTGATAGTCCTCCTTTTTACCTGTAAAGACCAGCACAGTGAAATTTCACCATATAACTCAACCGGGTAACCATTTGGATTTTAGCATAATACTGAATAAGACTCATTGGCACTTGAATTCAATGTCAAAGGAACTTAGACCGACCTCTCATTTTCAGTATATAGTTTCATATTTATTTATATCTATATAGCAGTAATAAATAACTACTATAGGAAGATGACATCGAAGTCGCCATTTTTTTTTCTCTTTTAAGGAAAGGAAACAGCTCATGCAAAGCATAGGTTTAAAAAAGCCATACAAGTTCATATTGCTGGTGCAAAGTCTCCTTCCGCAGATTATGTATGTCACTGCTCAACAAGATACAGAACATTAAAAATACATACCGAGAGATGTAACTCAACTATTAAGAAAAAAGCTGATTCCTTAGTATTAAAATATATCCTAATTTAATCCAGATGATATCAAAAGAATCAGAATATATCCACCTACTTTGCCTCTGATTTTGTATTTGTTTACCAAATTCTTAGAGACATGAAATAAACTGGAAATGCTAAACTGAAATCTATCGAAAACAGATATAGGCAATAGGGCTTCAACTTCAAAAACCTCGCAGATTCAATGAACCGAAGGGTAAATAAAAAATTATATGTACCTGTCCTCCATCCAAGCAACACTGTACAAGTCTCCCAAGCAGGTTTCATACTCTGGGGGAGGACTTGGATACTCTCCAGGACAATAGGTTCCCCAGCTACTCTCGACTGCATTTGCCGCCGTCGTTGCATAGATGTTCAAACCCTCGGGAAGAAGACCCTCAAAGATGCTTCCAGACTCACAAGCTTCAAGATAGAATACCTATAAAGTTACATACAGGCAGACAAGAAATTAAAAACTACAACATAGCGATGAACAAGGCATCTAGAAACCAACAGATATCTAGAACAACAAAATTTACCAAGCTTTTATAGGTCCCGGAAGCATTTTTTTCTTTAAAACATCAATCAAATCATCAACATAAAGATAAGGTAAGGTAGGCATCCCTGGATTAACACACAATTCATCATTATTCATTAGCAACTCTATAAACCAATATTAAGTTTCAAGCCGAAATGACAAACAAGAATCCAAGGTAATAGGCATGAAGTTAATGACCAAGCTAATGAAAACTAACCAAGTACACCAGGACCTCCATGGTCAGAGTAATATATGAAGATATGATCATTGGGGCCACTATTAACAACTTTGCCACTACCCCCTGTAAGAGCAGATTTGTTCCCAAGGATAGCAGCAAAAAAGTTGTGAACAGTAACATTTTCTCCAGTGTAATCCTGCATAGGAACATCATTTAGGCATCCAATTTATAATTTTCTTAAAGAAAATTACAAGTAACCATGAAAAAAGAACAAACCTTTGGAACACCCTTATAAACATCATTACCATGGGGATTGTTAATGATGATTCCAGGTCTAGGGTTTTCTTCATTGTAGGCAATATCATCATACATAAAAGCAATGATATTTTCCTCTTTTAGGCCACCATTTCTCAACAGTTGATAAGCATGACAAATATCAGCCTGAAACAAATATATAGATAAATATGTCCTTCAAAATTAATAAGACCCATCAATCGTTATGAATTAAAAAACAATAAATTCATCATAAAATTCCCCAAAATAAGTAACTTTTTTGACAAATTAGACTATTTATGACCTGATACCTGTAATTCCAATATCCATTAGATCCGGCAATCAAAACTGCCCATCTTGTGCCTTCAACTTTATCATCGTCGCCCCCATGGAAGACCTTATTAGCTTCTGAAGGTAACCGGAGTATGTCTCCGGTTACATCTCTACCGGCTGAGACAATTCTGGTCAACGACAACAAGAGAAGAATCGCACCAACCACGAGAGAGGTCATGATTTGGCCAAATTATAGAGAACCATAAAAAGGAAACAGATTCTTCAAGCCTTTTGCAGCTGGTAGATATAGATATATTTACATTATCATATATAGTAAAGGATACATAAGGGGCCCAGAGCTACATTATCTATATATTTTTTATAGAAATGTGTGCTTGCATCTGGGGCATCGATGTTGATTGTTAAGACCACCTATGTACATGCCACCAATGGATAAGTAAAAGCCAACAACAAAAAAAAAAATTACATAAGATAGTCGTGACTTGTAGGATATGATGCAACTCTTCAAGCTTCATGTACAACTCATCGAACTTGTGCACAAGAGACAACAACTATGCAACTCGTAGGAGATGATGCAACTCTTCAAGCTTCATGTACAATTCATTGAACTTGTGCACAAGAGACAACAACTATGCCGGGAGTACTCGATATGTTGCCATACATCCAAATGAAATGTAAAACAACATAACTCTGATTTATTCAAACGAACTATAAAACAAGAGTCATTATCATTCTTTATTAACCAGTTTTGAATTTTAGAAAAGAGAACTAATCTCCAATATACACAATGTGCAATTTAGTAGCATAATCTAATCAATTTAGTGGCATCTTAAAAAAACTGTGTTGCATTGGGATCCCAATTATTTCAAAATCCTACAAAATTTCTTACACTGTATCAGATGCAAGCAATTCAGAAAACTTTGTGAAAACATCCAATGACATAAGAAATGTAAGCAGAAATCAGAAAGTAAAAACCTATAGCAATGGTCTAAATGAAGTTCCGGTTAAAATAACCAGCACCATTTCACCGAAAACAGGTCATCTCAAAAGCCACTACTGACTGTTCCATTGAACCTCTCAGCTCGCCGCTCCTCTTTAATTTTTTCAATAATTTTCCATATCTCTGGACTGGAGAAACGTTCTCGGACAAACTTTCTCTCCAGCGCTTGTCTCTCCTTGATTGCACTAGGGTACGGGTTTGGTGAAGGTTTCTTTCCTTGAAGACGGGCAAGTTGTTTTAAACGAGCATATGCTTTCTTCTTCTCCTTTTTCTCCATCCGATATTCCATCTAAATGGGGATGCCAAGAGTTAACAAAATGTGCATAAGACTTAAGCAGTCTTTACAGGGTGGTGATCCCCACCAACTTTTATCACTATCCATGTTCATAGAACCCACCATGAATTACAAGTCCATGGCCTATGAATAGTGATGATGAACTCATGGACACAACAGCCAAAAAGTAACAAGGACTGTTCCATTCAACAATCATCAAAGCATGCACCGGCAATTTATAGAAGCAAAAACCAAAAACAAGAACAACAGGTAGTCTCAGAACACAAGAAACATACATCAGCTACGGCCACTGCTTCCTCCTCGGTGACTCCCAGCTCTTTCAATTCAAGTACTCGCAAACCAAATAGACGTGCCGGTGGAGGGTCATAAGCAGATATTCTGCATCGAAGCAAGGCATAAACTTAATCCACTCACCCACCATGTCTAATATGAAACCAGAGTAAGAGATCATTCAATCAAAGATTAAAAGAACAAAAGAAGTAACAAACTATTAAAAGAAGCAAAACATAGAGATCTCTTATTTCGGAACTGCATGAAGGATAAATTCATGTCGATCAATCATCCATAAGTTAATATCAGATGCATATAAAAGTTGCAGTGAGTTATCAACCAAACTTCCGTTGTGCAGAATAATTCCTCAGTAAATCCATATTATGACTCACGGGAGTTTCTCCAGAAAGAATTCTTTTTACTCTATGTTACTCGAGACTCCATGAGAGAGTAGGTTATATATTTTAGCTTTTTCCATGTATTTGAAGGCTCCTTAGAAGGTCATATCCCTAACTCAAATGTGTCGAACACAAGTGCTTTGAGAAAAATGAAGAGTTGGAGCAACATACCATACCTTTTACAATCGTTTTCAAAATTCAACAACCAAACAAATAGATATATCCATACACATGTGCAAACACGAAACCCTTAAAATAAAAATCCAAATTCCAAAGATTTAAAAAAAAAGCACAAGAGTATCTCACTCAACTATATGCAAAAGATCATATTCGTACCATTTGATATCTGCATCGTATCCAATTAGCATCGAGAACTCGAACTCATAAGACTTGATTTGTTTTCTTCAGACAAAAGATTAAGAAAATGAAATACCAATTTTCATTATTAACACAGTGATAATTCAAGCCAAATTGGCTCTAAGAGTGCATGTCTAAATCTATTGTTCTTAATACCATGTTACACACAAAACTGAATAACAAAAACATAGTAAAAGGAGGAATATTATACTTGATGGCATCGTGACCTTTTGCAACCGGATATTTCTGAAAGAACTTTTTAATGTAAACATCCTCTGGGAGGCTGATTGCCTTAAGTTTTCCATCGGGACGAGGAAAGGTAGCCGGTGGAGCCCTGTAAAACACAAAATCAAGTATCATTCATAGATTAAATCAGCTAAAATTCTGTAGAGACAAAATTTAAACCCTAAACGAAGGACATGAATGCCATAATTAATTAGTTATGGACCTTCAACAATACAAGGGATAACAAACAAGTTCATAAACAACATTCAGTCTCTTAATCATATTTCACACATAGCAAAGTTGCAAATCAGAGCTTCATAACAATAATTCAGCTTCAAATAAATAAAAACAAGCCTTATCTTTTCTTTTCTATATTGCAGCAAAGCAAGTGGCACATCATATAAGAAAAATAAAACCTAGAAAATGAAGTGGAGTCGCCATTCTGAAGCTAAGCCAAGAGACTAAAAGTTATTTGTGTTCGTTTTCGAGTAAAAGACGAGAGAAGTCAAACAATCAGGGTCATCAAAATAATTCGATTTTCATTACCTACACTAAAAATGAACTCATTGGAACAATTTAAAGAAAACCACAAAGCAATTTTAAGATCCATTTGGATTTTAATTGTAAGAAGTTAACCAAACAAAAGAAAAACAAGCTTAAACCCTATTAAAAACATAAAAAAAAGGGGGGGGGGAAGTAACGGGGAGAGAAAGAGACAAACTGTTCCATGGCTTTAAGCCAAACAGGCTGAGGTTTGGCCAAACCATTGACGAGTTTCGTTGTTTTCGTTAACAAATCTCCTTTCACGAACGACATGTCTGCACTTTTTTAGTTTGCTGCCTGCTTTTCCCTTGTTCTCCTCGCGGTAGATTTCTCCTCAATTCAGGAAAAAGGAAAACAAAATTTATCCGCTAAAACTGGATTTGGATGAGCGATTGGTGTCTAAGGTGAGTTTAGTTTGTCTCCGCAAATTCTTAAACTAACACCAAGTAAACTACCGGTGTTTACTTTTACTTGCGATTAGTATAAATATAGTGATGCTAGTGAAACTAAACGATCTTTGAGATAAAAATAAAATTGAAAATTAAACGATCTTTGAGATAAAAATAAAATTGAACATACCGTACTAAAAATAAATGTACAACCAAAGAGACCTAAATCAATAGTCAAAGCTTAATACGAGGATATTATGTTTCAAGCTACTAGAATTTGGGTTAAGTTTGAAGCAATTCCATTCTTTTACCTTTAATTATTCAAAGTTTATTTAATTTCATCAATATTGTATCAGTTTAATTTGTGTACTAAAAATTTTCAAATCATTTTAGATTTAGGTTAATTTTAGTTTGAATTCTTTTGAATTTGGATCAAATACAATTAAAGTCGTTTTGAGTTTGGGTTATTTGAGTTTTTTTGGGTTGAGTCATTTCAAGTTCAATCATTCCGTTTCGACATTTGGTTCACGTTATTTCAATTTAGCATTCAGATTTGACATTTAGACAATTTTAGGATACAAATTTGATGAGAGAAAACATTTTTGTTAAAAGTTTTTTACGTAATAATTATTATTAATGTAGTGGTAAAAAATTCATAAATCTATTAAACACCGATTTAATTCCTAGACATGTTAATTTTAGGTCTTTTATCTAAAAACTATATAAAAGTATGAAAAGGCAAAAGACCATAAAATAATAATACTAGTCATTTAATAAAATGTATATTAGTCTTTTTCTAACCAAGTTGGGACCCGATTAACCCATGACACCAACTTAATCGGAGGTTTTATTAATAGTATATATATATACTATTAATGGAGGTAATAAAGTATGCACAATAAGCTTATTTGACAAATTGCACCCTAAACTATACCTCTTTTCTCAATTTGATAGTTAAACTTTTTTGGTCATAAGTGGTACTTAAACTATTACCTTGTTACCAAAATCTTAACACATTTAAGATAATAGAGGTAATAAAGTGTGCATAATGTGGCACAATATAGTTGGTCATCAAATAAAATAATATTAATATAAAATTATAAAATAAAATAAAAACACATGGGTCCGATGTGGCACAATATAATTGGTCAATGGGTTTTTTTAACAATGTTAATTTACAGCCCAATTTTAACCCAGGCCAACACCAAATGAACCCAAACCAAATCAAAAATAAAAAATAAAAACACATAAGGCCCAATGTCATGCAAGCCCAATTGACCAAAATACCAAAAAATTTTCAGAATGGGTTTCTGGCGCCGCTGTCCCTCAATCATGTCACCTCTCGCACCGCCCGAGGTCTGCCACCGCCTGCAGCCTTACACCAAAATAGCAAACTCCGCATCCGTTGACCACCTGCAAGAAAAGAGAAAGAAAAACACAACAACAACAAATAGCAGAAACAAACAGTACCAAAAAGCTACTATGTATTTGGCTATAAAAGCAAAAGCAATGTAATCAGAAAAGGGGGAGAGAACGAATGTAATATATATATATATATATATATATATATATATATTGAGGAGAAATCATAAAATAGAAGTTCAAAAAAGGTGATTCTTTTATAGTTTTTGATATTTTAAATCTGTGTTTTTTTTTTACATATCTGTAAAATAAAAATAAAAAAGGGAAGGGAGTTTACCTGCGCCGCGTCGGAGGAAAGGAAGAAACAAACAATTTCTTTCGGTTTTTCTAGGTTTGGCCCATCTTTCGAAGAATTTGGCCTTGAATCCTAGTTCTAGGGATGGCCGACCTCAAAAGAGACTGATGAGGGCCCGACTTTGCACCTCCAACCGCTGCCTACGGCGGAGCTACTGCGGAGGTGCACCGAAGCCCTAGGTCGGAATATGGGCAAGGGGAGAGAGGGACCGAGAGAGAATGAGGATGTTCTTCTGGAAAAAGAAGAGGAAATGAGCTTTTTTTGAAAAAAAAATTAGTTTTTATACTGCTACAAGACGACACCGTTTCGTTCAGGGTTTTTTAGCGCAAAGAAGGCGCCGTTTTGAGCGACCCGCGAGCGACCCGACCCATTTACCTGGAGGATTCTCGTGTTTTGTGACTAGGGTATAATTGCTACCTTAGTCCTTCTGCTTTTCTTTGTGTTTTCAATTAAGTATTCTTTACTTTTTCAATTTTACCCCACATTTCTTCGCGCTTACAGTTTAGTCCCTATTCGAACGGCGCCGTTTTGGAGAAGGGAAAATTTTCCTTTTAGTCCCTCCGTGTCATGCGCGTGTTCAGAATGGTCTTCCCTTTTTATTTTATTTGCAGATTTGGCCCCAAAGCTCTGTTTTCAGTTCAAATTAATCTTTTTATATTTTTACTATTAAATTAATTAATTTTGATGATGCTGTCATTATTTTTACCATTATTATTTTAATATTGTTATTATCATGTTTATTATTAGTTACTCATTCAGACCTTTCCAATTTTAGATTTAATTATATATACATGCATATCTTTGATTTATATATATACTTCTATACTTTTTACGTTTTATAATTTATATATACATTATACATGCGTTTTTATAACTTATATATATGCTCATTTACGTACATATTTTTATAACTTATTTTTATATATATGTACACATACTTATATATTTTTATATATGTTATAATTTATATGCATAACGATATATATCTACATACACTTTTTCTTTTCATAAATATATATGCATATTTATATATCCTTTATATTTAAAATATACCCTTTTACATATAATTTTTTTATATTTCATAATTCATATACACATATATTATATATATATATATTTTACAATTTATATATATACATATATATTTTATATACTTTATAATTTCCATAAACATATATATATATATACATATTTATACTTTTTATTTTTATAATTTTGTTCACGTTCCTTTTAATTATTTATTCACGTTTTCATCATTATTTTAAAAGAATTTTTAATTTTATTCGCTTATACTTGTTATTTTGTATGTTATTAATTTGTCCCTTTTATTCATTTTCATTATTGTTGCTCGTATTATTTTTTATACTATCGCATTCAATATTACTTTGCACGCATATTAACCTTGTGTTTCATTTCCACTATTTTGAGTTAGATTAATTTAACTCGATGCATAAGTTTCGACTTTCAAATAAGCAAAATTTCATGTTTAGATTCTAGAAAAATCGTACCCTAATTTACTGGGTTTCGATTTTTCTCGACCAGTCTAAAGAGCCAATCATTTTTTAAAAATCAAAGCATAAGTTAAATAAAAACTTATCCTCGGGAGTTCAAAAATGTTGTGTCCTAACTCACTGGATGTGATATTTTGTTATCTCAAGGTAAAGATTTCTAAAAACATGATGGTGATATTCTGCATGTGGAACTTTGAGAAATTGAGCCCTAACTTATTGGGTTCTGATATTTTTTCATTTGACCCAAATGATCGAATATCCTTTTAAAATTGAAATAAATGTTTTAAATAAATAAAATAAAGGCGAACTTATTCTCAAAAAATACGAGGTGTTGTGTCCTAACTTACAGGATGTGACATTTAGTTTCTTCGAGATAAGGAGGCGTTTTATGTACTACGATTTATTCAATTAATTAGATGATATTAATAAGAAATGATCGTATTTTAAATTCTTTTCGAGTTTTCAAATTTCGACACTAAGACACTAATTAATCAATTAGGTACCAATTTTTGGGCGTTACGAGGGTGCTAATCCTTCCTCGTATGTAATCGACTCCCGAACCCGTCTTTTTCAAATTTCGTAGACCAAAAACATTGTTTCAATAAATCCAAATCGTTTATTAAAAATAACCGTTTTACGAGGTGACCCGATCACACCTCATCAAAAAGGATTGGTGGTGACTCTCATATTCGTTTTCATTTTCAAATTCAAGTCGACCCCGTTTTATCAAAAAAATTGATGTCAACAGTTAAGATTTGGGGTGATTTCAGTAATAGAGTGATAATTTAAGTACCACTTTTGATAAAAAAAAAAGTTTAGGTATCAAGTTGGGAAAAGAGGTATAATTTAGGGGGTAAATTCTCAATTAAGTCGTGCATAATAAAATTAAAATGTATAAAAATATTAAAATTAAATTTTGGTTGATTGGTAAATTTAAAATTTTGCTAACCCAATATGCATAAGTTTAAATCCCATCATTTGCATATATTTATTGGTTTTTTAAAATAAAAAGACTAAAACACCTTCAAATAATATAATTTATTTTAAACATGAATGGACATTAAAGTAATTTTTCTTACTAAGTTGAGACTAGACTTGCTCATGGACCATGCTACTTGTCTAAGTACAAAGGCTTACCCGAAAAATGGGAGGGTTTGGACAAAATATGAGGCCCAAAAAATGGGCTTGGGTAAAATTTAAAACTTGTTTTTTATATGGTTCAGGCATTGGATAAGATTTTTTGGCCTGAACCCGGCCCAAATATATTATGTTATAAAAATATTATATTAATTATATATTTAAATATTTATAATTATAATTATAATTATAATTATAATTATATTTATATTTATATTTATATTTATATTTATATTTATATTAAATCACGAACCCAATAATAATTAAACTCATTACCCAAAACTTTAAAAAAAAAAGTACCCAACTAAATAACTCAACCCAAAATATAAAATTTTAAAATTATATTTAATACAATAAAATATTTATGATATTTATTTGTATTTTTAATATAAATAATTTTAATATATTTTTAATGTGTTAGAAACTTTTATTTTGACTTTTTAGTGCATTTAGTGTATTATATTTTTAAATAAATTGTTTTTAAATAAAAACTAATCTAAAAAATTAAATATGGATAGGTCGGGTCAGACTCGAGTTTACTTTTTTTAAATTGGGTCTGGCTTGAAAAAAAGTAAGCCAATTTTTCGGACCAAGTTGGGCCCGAGCTTGGAAAACTGTCTAAATACCTTGCATGAGCTTGGCATGGTCTGGCCTGACCCAACACATGAGCACCTCTAATTAGGACCCAATTGATAGGTGACACAAACTCAATAAAAAAACTTTATAAATAGAACAAATCAAATTTATAATTTATATAATATAAAACCAACTCGGTGCAGTGTTTAGAATTAATAGGAATAATTTAGATATTTAAAAAGTTTTTTTGAAAATAGTTAATTAGATTTATAATTTTTACTAAATATTTCGATTAAATAAATTATTTAAATTTGTTTGCATTGTTACAAATAACTTATCAATTTCCAAAATCTAATTCATAAACACTATGATAGAAGATTTTACCTTTTTTTCTTTTGTTTTATTATCATCTAATAGAAAATTTCACCAAGAATCTAATTTGATAATATGCATATTCACCAACTTATTTCCGTTAATATTAGTACAGTTTCATATATTTATAAAATTATCTTTTAAATTTAGAGGTTACAAAATTGCAATAGTTAAGTTTTTATACTCATTAGTTGATTGAGTATAAGTATTGTGGGTTTTTATAGAAATAGGTTTAAAAAATTTAATCTTGAAATAGATTATCGATAGATTATTTACCGAAATGATATGTTTTTTTTTATGGCGCCTATCTGAGAGGCTCCAATGATTATTTTATTAATTTTTAATGGCGTCTATTTGATAGGCGCCAATGAATATTATATATTAATTTTTTTCTTTTAATAAAATATCATTAATTTTTTCCCGGGTCAGTATATGACCCGGTATAATACAAAGTAGTGGCGCCTATCTCAGAGGCGCCAATGGTGGTGCCTATCTGACAAGCACCACTAGTTGTGCCATGTTGTGAGGCGCCAATGGTCTTATTTTTCCCCTATATATACCCCCGAAACACAGACATAATTTTTAGCAAAGGAACGGAAATAAGAAGGTAGGGAGAAGAAAAAAAGAAAGGAAAACAAGAAGAAGGATAATGTATTTTGGTTTATTTTTTTTTAAATAGAATGTAGAGTCTTGTTAGTAATTTTATTATTTGAAAGTTATTTTGTTAGGTTATTAATTTTGTTAGCTTCGAATGAAAAATTTTGCATTAAAAATTTTATGTAATTTTTTTACATTTCAAACTATTTTAAGAATTTTGAAAATTTTTTAACAGATCTAGTATTGAAGATGGAGAATCAGTTTTTTGTATGCATTTATTTCGATGGAGAAATTTTGACAATAACCGTGGGATGTATATTTGAATATCGCAAACAAGTAACAATGAGATTTAATGGAAATATCCCGTTTGATGATATGAAGGAAAAATTTAGTGAAAAAATTTATAGACGTTGTGGGAGAAGGATATCAAAAGTTTTCTACAAGTTTTCAGTTTCGACAGATCCAATAAAATTTACCGAAATGGAACTTATAAACGATGAAGACGTAGAGACAATGGTCGCTTTTTATTGTGGGACTCGGAGCAATCAAAATGCACCGATTCAGTTATTTGCTGAGTTAGCCGGTGTGGAGGCAACTGAAGATCCCACTCCATTAGGTGAATAAGATGGAGTTCAAGCGCCGTGTATGGTGGTTCCGGTATCGTATGTTGATAGTCAATCAACTATACAAGGGATCGATATTGATCTTAATGCTGCACCTGAGACTGATGTGGTTGGTGATGATGTATACTATAGTAGTGATCCTGTTGATCACGAAGTTGATAGTGAGAGTGATCTCGACGTGGACGATGTCCCAGATGATATTGACGATGAAGACGTGAATGAGAATGGAAACGTTAATGCGTCTTCAGTCAGAAACCAAATTCATCGTATTGTGATACACAATAATCCTGGGGCACATATGTCTCGGATAGACCCGATCATGACGCGGCGGAAGTTTTGAGTACCTCGAAATACTACCTGCTCACCGAATGGCCTTATATTCTGATCCAGAGGAGTTGTTCGTGGGCCAGATATTTGAAAGTAAGGAAGAATGCATATTTACCATTAAGCGGTATAGCATGAATATATCAGTAGATTACAAAGTCATAGTGTCTAAACCAACATTATATATTGGAGAGTGTTGGAGGTCGGCAGAAGGCTGCAATTGATGGATACGAGCTGCATTTATCCAGAAGTCTCAGATGTGGGAGATACGAAAATTTGTTGGGCCTCACACATGTACTTCAACATGTATGACAGAAGATCATCGAAAACTTGACTCCAAAACTATCTGTACGTGCATCATGCCAATGGTGAAAGATATGCCGACCATTATAGTTTCGGTACTGATTGTCAAAATACAAGCACAATTCCAGTATCGAGCATCATACTGGAAGGCATGAATAGCTAAACAGATGGCAATGGAGCAATTGTACAGAGATTTCGATGCATCGTACAATGAGTTACAAGGATGGATAGCCGCTATGAGGGAACACGTGCCGGGGACTGTCATTGAGTTACAGACACGACCTTATTATGGGCCGGATGACCAACTACAATCGAGAAAAAAAATTTTCCATCGGATGTTTTGGACATTTGATCAATGTGTGTGCGCATTTCCCCACTGCAAACCGTTTTTGCAAGTAGATGGAACCTGGCTATATGGAAAATACACACAGATCCTACTTCTTGCGGTTGCTCAAGACGGCAACAGGAACGTGCTCCCGATAGCATTTGCCATCGTCGATAAGGAGAACATAGAATCGTGAGAGTTCTTCCTTACCAACCTGCGGAGGTGTGTTATTAACAACGATAATATTTGTATCATCTCCGATAGAGGGAAAGGATTAATTGCAGCCATTAGGCATTCTGGTGTACCATGGAGATCTGTTTACTGCATCCGGCATATCGCGGCTAACTTCCAACGAGATTATAAGAATGCAGACTGGAAGAGGCAAGTTGTGAGAATGGGTAAAGAATTACCTTATCTTTTTAATATAAGTTTTAATGTTTTAGAGCAATACTGTAACTTATATTTTCTTAATACATATGCAGCGCACGAGCTAGAGCCACACATTTTTCACCAAAGAATGGCCCGACTTGAGAGTGACATGGAGGGTCAAACCAACACATCTTTCCGGTAGTGGTTGGGTACCATGGAGTCGTAGCAATGGGCTCAAAGTTTTGACGAGGGCTTTCGTTATGGTCAAATGACCACAAACTTGGTGGAGGGGATCAACGCTGTGTTGTTAAAAACACGGTATCTTACAATTTCATCTGTCTTCTCGACTATGTTCTACAGGTTGGCTACCTTGATGCCAAGAATGGCTCAGCAACAAGTCAACCAGATGGAGGTGGGACACGTCTTTGTCGAAGATGTTAGGGATGCAATGGTTGCAAACCGTCGGATGGCGAGGTCAATGATAATAGAAGTATATTCACGACATAATAAAACGTTTCGAGCTACAGAGACCATCGGTCGTCGACCCGGTATACCACCTAGGTCTTACGGAGTTGATCTCTGAAACAGATGGTGCGACTACAAAAGGTTTCAAACACTTCATTATCCATGTGCACATGTCGTGGCAGCTTGTGCTAAAGTTGGGCTCAATGTAGAACAATTTATCGATGAAGTGTACACCATCGAACGCACGTTGCGTGTATGGGAAAACGGTTCCCCATGCTCCATGACCTATCTACTTGGGAGGTACCTCCGACGACCTTCGAGCTTGTCCCAGACAAAAGGTTGCGTAGGAACCCGAAAGGTCGTCCGCAATCATCCAAAATCCATAACGAAATGGACATTAGAGAGAAATTCGACGGGAAGCTGTGTGGCGTATGCAGATTAGCCGGTCATAATCGGAGTAAATGTCCGCTCCGAAACTACCATGTTGGACAATCGTCTCAATCGGGTAGAAATTGATATGTAGTTCATTACATGTTGAGAGGATTAAATCACAAATTTGTCTACAATTTGTTGCAGATAATCTAATTTGAAATTGCAAAATAAAAAAATCATAAAATTTTATTTACAAAAAAGGCAAAAAAGTCATTATATAAATACACAGTTGACTATTTAAATTGCAAAGGCAACATAAATTAAATTGATAAATAAAATTAAAAGAAAATAATAAAATGCCAACAAAATTCATTACATAAATATGAAGTTGTTTATATTACAAAACCTCCTCAAATTGATTGTTTGATGGTGTGGTTCTAGGGGTATATTTTTGTGGAGCTCGACGTTCACGTTGCGGGCGATTACGGTGATCAACGTTCTCCTCATCCGTATGTAGGGGTGTGAAAAACATAGATGAAAAATCATATGTCTCAAATTCCATCGATGAACTTGAGCCGGGAAGAATGGAGTACGCCGGTGGATACGAGCTCGCGAAATAGTCATCGCCCCCTAAATCTGGATGATAAGAATTATCCCTAGAATGTAGTTCCGTCTCTGGCTCCAGCTCCGGCTCTAGCTCTGGCTCCGGCTTTACCTCCGGCTCTGGGTCTGGGTCTAGTGCATGATACGGATCTGGAAGGGGTTACCTAATTCGTGTCGTATGTGGAGGGACTACCATCGACCGCCCACCAAACAGAAATGTTTTCCTTATCTCACAGTACCATTGTATGTACTCTAACGAGGGCTGCAGATCCAAAGCACGATCCATCTAAGGTACCCTCTCCAACCGGTTGTTCCACATCGTAATACATTCTTCATGTACTTCTCCCCAATTATCTCCATACCTCCCCCTCTTGTTCATCCCATGGATCTCCCCTAATTGCACTGGCAGTGTCGGGATATACTGTATGCAACTGAACTGCCAGAGTACTCGATTTCCATGATACCATTCCACTACGTGAAAATTGATAACAGGTGCGCTAATGCACATAGGTTTGAGTGGGCGTGGGCAGATGAGGGGATAACTGCCATAAATTTTTAAACAGAATACGGCATCTAAATGAACTGCACAGTTAATAACACTGTTATATTAACGCGGGTCGAGTGAGATAAAATAATAAAATTAAGTTTATATTGGAAAAACTTACCCCTTCTCCAGCATGATTCTCAATCATTAGACGGTATATCAGAATCGTGTATGACCGTCCGATACCCGGATTAGTACTCCATCTACAAAAACAAATTGTTAGAATAATATAATCTGAAAAAAAGTCAACTAATTATTATAACGAGTAAAAATTCATCACCTATTAACGAGTGGAAATATATATATGATTGATGACTAATGGAGACAAGAATGACATATGGTAAAGTGCCCACGACTGCAGCAGTATGAGGCATCCGCCTATGTCCATCATAGAAGGACCTGTGGTCTGACAAAGTTCGTGATACAGCATGGCTAAAACTGCGGATCCCCAACTGTATGAACGAGTGTTATGCAAATTGGATAATAGGGGTAAGTACATCAAGTGGACCTTACTGATGTTTGCATCCGACATGAGTACACCCCCTATAAGGTGCATAATGTAAGCTCGAACGGCCTGCATCACCTCCTATTCATTGGCAGTACTCAACAAATGCTCAAAATTGGCCATTAGCCATGAAAATCTCAAACTGGTAAATTTCCCCTCACTTGGCAAGCGTCCAAGTAATTCATAGCAAATGGTAGCCAGCCTAGAGATTGAACTTACGCCCGTGACCGCATTCCCGTCTATGGGAAGCCTGAGCTGTACTGCAACATCCTCTAGAGTGACGGTACATTCTCCGCACGGCAAATGAAATGTGTGGGTCTCCGGACGCCATCGCTTGACTAAAGAGAAAATCAAGTCGTATCGCAGATCAAAAGTCCGGATCAATGCCGCTGATCCGAACCCGGCTAACTCTAAGTATGGAATTAGGCGTTCATCTGGAAGAAACCCTACACTATTAACACAGCCCATCAATACGCGGTACGGACCCTGACATTATTAAATTAGCAAAATAGTTAATACAATATAATTTAATTCAGCAAATAACATGAGTATCAAATAAAAATTTTATTATCATCTCATTAATAGTACTTGATATGTGATTATTATTATTATTATTAATCAAAGAACCAATTTCCGCAAATCGCAATTAAAAAAATCAATAAAAACTGTTAAATAAATAAATAATCAAATAAAATTACATTATATAAAAATTACATTATATAAAATTAAATGAGTTAACATCAATCATATGATTAAAAGAGTCAATTATAATTAAACTTTTAATGAAATGATTTTTAATTTTTTTATAAACTTATATGTTAAACTCACCAAATACTAAACTAAATACAACAATTTATAACTTAATCCTATCTGACAGGCGCGACCCGTTTTTTACCCGTTGACCCTATTTTTACTTGTATATATATATATATATATTTAATAAAAATAAAAAATTAATATTTATTTAAACAAAAAAATATTTTTAATGTAAAATATTGATTCGCGCCTGTTAGATAGGCGCGATTAAAAAAATATTTTTTAATATAAAAATTATTCGCGTCTGTCAGATAGGCGCGATTAATTTTTTAATTGATTCGCGCCAGTCAGATAGGCACGATTACAAAAAAAAACATGCCATTTTGGTAATTAATCTATCTAACAACCTATTTCGATATTTAATTTTTCTTTAATATATTGGGGTAAAAACCCCAAGTTGATATAAAAAATAAATGACTTAACAGCAACTATGTTCATATTATATAAAAATTAAATGAGTTAACAAAGAACTATATGATTAAAAAGTCATTATAATTAAACTTTTAATAAAATGATTTTAATTTTTTATAAACTTGTATGTTAAACTCACCAAATACTAAACTAAACATAACAATTTATAACTTAATCCTAAATTACTAATAAATTAATTTTAAAATAATTACAAACACAAAATTTTATAACATAATCCTAAATTACTAACAAATTAATTATAAAATAATTATTAAAAGCAAAAAAATTACAATATTCATACAAAATACTAATCCAAAACTATAAACACTAAACATAAATAATTTATAATTAATAATTAATAATAAAAAAATCACAATATCTTAATTAAACTTTTTAAATTATAAACAAAATTATTTACTAAAATAATACATTACCTTTTTTTTTCTTTCTTTTTTTTCTTCTCTTATTCTCCTTTCTCTTTTTTTTTTCTCTCTACAGTTCATGTAAGGGGCTTGGGGACCATTTACTTATAGGCCACAAAATTGTGGTGTTGAAGGGACAACACCATGCTGCATTTGCAGCTTTGCAGCGGCAGGCAGAAGGCGGTGCTGCCATGGCCATTGGCGCCTCCCTATGAGGCTCAATTAGTAGCGCCTACCTGACAGGCGCCACCCGAAAACCCATTTTCCTCTCGTATTTTGACCCGTTGACCGTATTTTAACCCGTATTTATATTTAAATTTTTTTAAAAAATAAAAAATATTTTATTCAAAAAAATTAATATAAAATAATCATTGGCGCCTCTCAAATGGCGCCATTACAAAAAACATACCATTTCCGTAAATAATCTATCTGACAGCCTATTTCAGTATTAAATTTTTTTAATCTATTTCTGTAAAAAACCCTAAGTATTGTTGTCAATGTAGAAAGACATGAGTTCGAGAGTTTCCTTTTATGGTTTAGGGAAGGGCTATGAGTAATTCTAACCATTATGATATGATCAAAACCTGTAACGAGATTACTAAGAAAAAAATTATACTAATTAATTATGTATTAAATATCAATTTGTTCTATTTGTTTATTTGATTTCATATATTAAAAGACTTCTTTCCTATTTTTTTTTTTATAAATTAGTTTAGATAAAACAAATGTTTTATAGTTCAATATACATATATAAAAGTTTAATGTATATAAAGAAAAGGTTGACATGTTGGTTGAGTTTTAGCTTGATTGGCATTGATATTGTTGTCAATGCAGGAGGACGTGGGTTCGAGTGCATTGAAGCGCATTATCCTTCTATTTATTTTAGAAAGTTACAAAATAGTTACTAAACTATTTGAAAGTTTTCATTTAAGCTATTAAGTGTTTTTTTTTAAGTCCGGCAAGCGAACTCTAATCAACAAATCAATGATTGGTATGGTGGATTAGTTGTAACAACCTGGTTTTAGTTTAATCAGAACAGTAGTTTCGGAACCACAAATTCGAGGTCAGAAAATTATTTTAATATTATTTTTGGTATTTGCAGCATGTGATTATATATGTGTGAAAGTTTCGTAAAAAAAATTACTGTTTGAATGCTTAATTCGGTAAAAAGGACTAAATCACGTAAAGCATAAAATTTGTGTTCTATAAGCTAAAGGTGTCTAATAGCTATAGAACATTAAATTAAAGGTCCTTAAGTGGTAAATAGACCATAAATGAGATAGTGGAAGATGTTGGCTTGGCAAATGTGTAATTATTAAAGTTTATAAAGGTTAATTAAGTAAAATAGTAATTAATGTTAAAAATAAACAAAACAAAATTATCATCATCTTCCATTACCATCTTCCACCGATTTTTAGAAGGGAAAGAAGCCATTTTTGTGCTAAATATTCGGCCAAGCTTGTAAGCTCAATTAAGTATGTGCTTTTCTCCCATTTTTGATGATTTCTATGTTTTTGAGATCGTTGCTTCGTGTTCTAGCTAGTCCATTGTAGCACCCCTAACCCGTATCCGTCGCCGAATTAGGGTTATGAGGTATTACCGGACAAAACACAGATCAGCATAGTCACTTATCATTTTTATACACATGGTTATATCAACTTCTATACCTTATAACTTCTAAATCCAATATCAATCATCTACCAAATCATGTTAATTAAATACAGTTTAATGACCAAACCACATAACTTTAATATTAATGGCATTTATATAATTCATTAGTTAAATCAAACATAACCTTTCATAACTTCGTACAAGCATACAATAAAACCATTTGAACTAAATAACTATAATTATTAAGCAATTACATATGCAACTTTAGTAATAATGTAACCTAGTCGAACATATTGTTGATGTATATATATATATATATATATATATATATGAATTTACAAGTACTCATATGCATACCTATTTTAAACATTTAACATTATCTTGATACTTTTAAACTATCCATTTAAGCTACCCAAAACATACTTAAATCATAATCATCATTTACCATTTAAATCAGTACCAAAACAATTACCAAAACAATCATAAAACATATTCAATACTTATCCTTTAACAACCGAACTTACATGACTAAACATTCAAACATAATATATGTATATATATTTGACACCACAAACTGAATCAAAATAACTAAGCCACAAATGATCATATCAATAGTATCCCAAATCCACATGAATTAAAACCAACCAAATAACTTATGTTCAACCGTATCATTATTTATATATTCGGTTCCCAAATTCAAACTCATATGACCAAACCAAACTACCATAAAACATAACCATAATTTACTATCTGCATTCACATCTAAATAATCAACCAAAAATAATGACATAACCATTATTTAACCTATGTTTCATATACCATAAACACACTTTTAAAGTGAGCTACTTTAATAGCCGATTATAGACCAAGCTTTTTCTAATACCTATATTTCAAAACATCACAAGCAAATATACAATGGAACATTTCTCCATAATAAGCTCAAGTAATAAGCAAATACCAAAGTGAATTAATCATAAGCCACATATATGTATATCATTGCTTCATCGCAATCAAATTCTAAACACACCACATAATCTATACCATGACCGAAAATGCATTAACATGAACATCATTAACAATCAAAACATATTTATATATCAAGATTACTACACGCATATATCATGACCAAAATTACTTAAACATTAAAACATTAGCATAAAGATTGAGTCATTTTCACATGGCTAAATATATACAAATTTCGAGACCAACCAAAACAAATGCTAGCCTATACATGCCATATGTTCAAAGTTTCAAGCTTTCAAAATATCGAAATAGAGATCGATAGTGTGACGGACTTCCTTGACGATCCCCGAGCTCGTAACTAGCTTCCAAAATCTATAAAACAATGAACGAACAAACACAAAGTAAGCTTAAATAGCTTAGCAAGTCATAAGCAAATAGTTTTTCAAAGAACACATATAATTTATACAAGTATGCCATATTCTCCCCAATCTTAAATACCTAAATATATAATCATATTTAAGTGGTTAGTTCATGTTTTCATGTTATACACAATACTTACATTTACTTCCAAACTTCATATAACTCAAACATACCTGAATCGTTTAATTCGAACTCATATTCAGTTTTTCCATATCATTTTCCATTGTACCATTCGGAATTAAAAAGGATACTTGGACGGCTCAAAAAGCTCATACATTGCCAATGCCCCAGACGTGGTCTTACATGTATTCAAATAACGATGCCACTGTCCCAAACAGGGTCTTACACGAAATTATATACGATGTTGATGTCCCAAACATGGTCTTACACGTAAATCTCAAATCGATGCCAACGTCCCAAACGTGGTCTTACACAATATCACATATCAGAATTCCTGAGGTTCGTACGGCTTTCGGATGTCACAAATCAATCGAATTAAGCTCGTAATTAATCATCCTATGCTAAATTCAATTCGGTATTATAGTATACATACATAAAATTCAATTCGGCTATGTATAAAATAAATGCATTTAATTTAACATCATTTATTCACATACGAATTTACCTCGGACAAAGATGAACGAAATGGGACGACTATTCGACAACTTTTGATTTCCTCCGTTCCAAATCCGATTTCTTCTTTTCTTGATCTAATTCAATACAAATTTTACTTGTTTAATCATATATTTATTCAAATTCATCCAAAAATACATAAATGAGAAAATTGCATTTTAGCCCCTAACATTTCACATTTTTCACAAATTAGTCCCTATTTTACAAAACACAAAATATTCAAAATGTTACCACACCTAAGCTTGGCCGAATATTCCATTGGTTCATATAAGCCCACATATTTCATTTATTTCAATTTTAGCCCCTCAATTTCTCATTTTCACAATTTAACCCAAAATACTCAAATTCATCAAAAACATCAATACAAAACATATTAATCCAACACCTATCTTTCATAGTTCATCAATTAACATCATTAAACTCACAAATTCATCAATGGATTAACTCACAATCTTCATCAAAATCAGAAATTGAGGCATGGGCTTAATAAAATGCTAAGCAACAATCACAAAAACGTAGAAATTATCAAAAATGGATCAAAACACATACCTTAATCACCAAATATCACAGCCGAACCCTAGCTTAGTCTTTTTATTTTCTTTTCTTGTTATTATAGGCCAAAGATGAACATAATGGCCTATTTTCATACTTTTGTTTTATTATTTCATTATTTAATTATCAATTTCCATTTTTAACCTTTATGATATCATTTAAAACCCACTAAGTAATGTCCAAATTTGTCATTTAATGCATTAAATGGTTTAATAACCACATAAGGATCTCCTATTTTTAAAGACACATCAATTCGACCATTATTCAAATAGAAGTACAATTTTGCATTTTCTACGATTTAATCCTTTTTACAAATTAAGCACACAAACGATCAAATTAAATCATGAAAATTTCACACATACCAATTCGCATGCTGTAGACTCATAAAATAATATTAAAATATTTTTTAGACTCATATTTGTGGTCCCGAAACCACTGTTTCGACTAAGGTCTAAATCAGATTGTTACATCCATACCCTAATTTTTGAATTGGTTGATGAATTTGTGAGTTGCTATTGATGATAGCTTGATGTTTTTGAATGTTGATGATGGAAAATGAATAATTGTTGATAGATTAATATGCTTTGTAAAGTGATTTTTGACAAAAATGTCAAATAGGGATTAAATTGTGAAATATGCAAATTGAGTGGTTGAAATGTGAAATATATGAAATTTTTGGGGTTCTAGGGGCACTATGGTAATTCGGCCAAGCATGGGTCTTGTTGAATTTTATGAATTTTGTGTATTTGTGAAATATGGACTAAATTGTAAGAAATGTGAAAGTTTAGGGCCAAAGTGAAAATTGGCTTAAATATGTGTTTTTGGACTTAATTGAATGATTATATGATTAAATGAGTTAATTTTGAATACATATAGATCAAGAAAAGAGGAATCCAGAATTAGATCGGGAGAAAGGCAAAATTATCGAGTAATCGATCCGATTCATCAATTCCGAGTACGAGGTAAGCTCGTGTGTAAATAATGAAACATCACATTGTTATGTATTTAATGTTTTCATATAGCATGAATTGTATAATTGCTTTGTGAATTCGGTTGATGATGTTCCAATATCGATTTGAGATTTCGCGTAAGACCATAGCTGGGCTATTAGCATCGATTTGAGATTTCGTGTAAGACCATAGTTAGGCTATTGGAATCAATTTGAGATTTCGTGTAAGACCATAGCTGGGTTATTGGCATCGATTTGAGATTTCGTGTAAGACCATAGCTAGGCTATTGGCATCGATACGAGATTTCCATGTAAGACCATGTTTGGGACATGGCATTGGTACGATACATTATGTACGATTTTTCCCGAGTATCCTTACTATTTCAAGTGGTTCAACGGGTAATCCAAAGATTATGTCAAAGCAAAGATAAGGTATGATCATGTTGAAAGGATACAGGTATGTACGAAAAATTCATGAGTAATGAACTCAATGTATATTGGACATTTTGGCAAGAATGTAAATGAGTAAGTCATTCTTATGAGAATGATCTTGTGATGACCTTGTGATTATAGGTCTATACTTATGAGGTATAAATATGTGGTAAATTTGATTGATGATTGTGTAAGGCTTTTAGGCCAAATTAAATTGAGACATGATATGTTTAAGTCTTTGTTGTTGATTTATAGATGAAATTGGCCAATGAATGACATGTAAATATATGATAATGATTAGCTATTGGAATATCTAGTTATGGATATGCTTTGGTGTTATGTGTGTCAAAATAAATGTTAATACAAAGAAACCATGAAAGAGTAAAATTTGCAATAAAACTGTTTTGGACAGCAGTAGTTGTATAACTTTGAAAAATCACCAAAAATTTTTGGAATCACATTAGAGATTTAATGAGATATGAAATTAAATCTTATTGAGTCTAGTTTCACATAGAAGAAACGGTGTAAGCAAAAGAATCTCATATTATGAGATATTTGAATTTTTGTGAGATAAGGTCAGAATGATTTTGGAATCCCCTATTCTGAGTTTGGAAAATCATTAAAAATTGTATAAAAATAATTATGGGTTATAATTTATATGATTAAAATTCTTAATGAGTCTATTTTCAATAGAAACAAACAGAAACATCATCCGAATCCCGTACTAAGAGATAATTAATTTTTAGAGAAGAAAGGTTAGAACTGTCAGACAGCAGAATAGAGACGACTTTGAAGAATTAACTGTACTTATTGGCTAAACTAAAAATTCTGAAAATTTTATGGTAAAAAGATATGTGAGTATATTTTGGGGAAAATCAAGCGGATATTAATTTGGAGTTTTGTAGCGCAAGATATAAATAATTTAGTGACTATAACTCGAGTAGACAGCTTGATGTGAAATGAGTAAATAGTGGAACTATGTGTAATTATGATTGTATTGTCTTGAGAACATATTGTGAGGATTGGTAAAAGCATGTTAACAAATTGCTTATTATTTACATACCAACTTACTAAGCTATATAACTTACCCCCTTTCTTTCTTTTTCCTATAGTGTCATAGATATTAGCTCGGGTTGGAAATCATCAGAGATTCTATCACACTATGAAGCTATTGATCGGTATCATTCTTATTCAAGCATTTTAAGTTTATGGCATGTACAGGGGCTTAGTCATTTTGTGTATGAGTTATTATGTTTTGGCCAAATGTTTTGGCTTGTAATGGTTAAAGGTTTGATTTATATGTAGCCACGTAACTTGGCTTATATTGGCTAATTGGTTGTAAGCCTATATGTATATAATTATATGTCAAAGTTTGGTGATGTGAGTTGTGTTTGCATGATACATGATGAGTTGTGGGACCCTCATTTGTTGATGATGTCATAAGCAGAGAGTTACACGGGCTGAGGACACGGGCGTGTCCTGAGCCACATGGGCGTGTGACCCTCCAAAACATGAAAATTTTCTTAGTGTTTCAAAGTTTCCGGTTTAGTTCTGAACCACTTCCAACGTATGTTTAGAGCCTTATAGGCCCTTATAAGGGACGGTATGCATGTGTATAAATAGTTTTAAATTGAATGAAATTTTATGGCCCGGTTTTGTATGGTTGCTTGTGTTAAGACCGATAATGCCTCGTAGTAAGGGGTGTTACATTAATACCCATTGACAAGTAGATGAATACACCTTAGATTCAAGTCAATTTGACAATCAATGTTGAATATTAAAGAAGAAATCTGTTTGGATTCTGATTTGTAGATTTGTGACATTCAATGTTATTTATGAAAAAAAAAACTGAACTATAAAAGAAAAAGGGAATGAGAGCTTTTGATTTATACAGATGATGCGAACAAAGAAAGCCATGCATCAACAATCTTAACAACTTAATGACTTAAATGAAAACATTCAAATAATTCATGATCAATTTGTAACTTTTTTAAAATTGAATAACCTAAACATAAACTTATTAATAATTTAATGACCTTAGGTATAATTTACCCATTTATTTAATCTAAAAGGTAAACATCTCAATATTAGCATCTTAATTTATTTACTTTTGAAATTATTTATTATTTCATTTAAATATGAACAAAAACTTTTAACAACCATAAAAAGAATGGTAGGTTGAATAATTTGAACACCTAGCTAATTTCCCACAACTTTCCCTCAACTTTTTAAAATTTCACAATTATCCTACTTTCATTGATTTAATAGGTTTACATATGTCTCCCACCAACCCATTAATGAGGCCACCTATGTCTATCACACATTTAAAAGTCAAAACACACACATATATATATATAATTTTAGCTTATGTACTAGTCATCATCTTCTTCGCCAAATATACTAACTAAACATTTTGATTTATAAAATATTAATCATAGTTTTAACATTTCTAAAATGCTTCTAATTTTGACGTAATGGAAATTTACGTATAAAAAATTAAATACATATTCAAATAAATATATTATCGATAATGGCAATGTATCGCAAAGAAAATAAAAAAATAAAACACACATATTTTATGTGAAAATTCTTTCGGAAAAGAATCACGGGCAGAAAAGAAAAAAAAATACTATGTTGAATTCGAATGATATAAGAGGAGAGACGACTACATCTATTTATAGGTTTGTAAAACTATATTCTAATCAAATTCAAATAGAAGTAATGCAATATCAACATCAAATAGAGGTAGTATACTTTTATACGGATCATAGATCTCCTTATCTTGCCCCATGTTTAACCTAATGTGTACATTAATCTAACAAATTCAAATTTTATAATTACTTTTATTCTTGAAACAATATTCACATGACTACAAATAATAATTTGAAACTGTATTCACGTGAAAATATGAAATCTTACTTTTATACATTAATCTAACAAAATTCACAATAATGTATAAAGCAAGTCAAAGTGTGCAATTATTATTTGTATTCACGTGAAAATTTGTCTGGTACAATTACTTATTTGGCTCTCCAACTTTATATAAAAATCATTTTAGCCCTTTATTTAATTTTTCACCTCTTTTAGCTTTTGAACTTGCATTATTTGTCATAACATCCCAAAATGAATAAAAAGTTAATGTTTGTTAATCGTGGATTGCCACTTGTAGATCATGTTAGCAATTGTTTTTTAAAAATTTTAAAATATATATTTACAATTTTTATACCTTTTAATATTTTAATTTTTTAAAATACTATTTTTAATTTTTGAATTTTAAAAATTAATTAATTATTGATGTGGCATCCGCGTGTATGCAATGTTAGTAAGGTTAACATTTTCATTCATTTTGGAATGATTTGATAAATAATACAAGTTTAAAGGTTAAAAAGGAGAAAAATTAAATGAAGGACTAAAATGAATTTTTTATAAAATTGATTATTTCAAGTTATTTTATAGATTAATTCAACGAAATTTATTTCCTTCACTTTTCGAGAATGCAAATTTTATTGATTTCCTGTTTGGCTTATTATATGATATTGAGTAATTAACACAATATTAATGTTATTTATTCTAAAAATATTTATTTAAATGTCATTTCTAAATATATAAAATATTAATTTTTCTAATGGAACATGAATAACTAAAAATAAAGATTGTAAACTTATTAAATTCAATCCAAAATTTGTTAAGGGAAAAATCTATGAATTTTAATATGCAATGAACTTTGATTTGGTGCAATTACGCATACCAAAATTTTATTGTTATTCAAATGTATACATAAAATTTTAATTATGATCCAATCATACACATTTAAATAAATAAAGACATCACTTTATTTTTATATTAGATAATATAAATATGCAATATCAAATATTATGTTAATAATTTATAATAACTTAACTAAACAAAAATTATATATATAAAATTACACATTACACTAAAATTCATATATTATTTTAATATTTACCCTTTTTAATAACTAAAAGTCAGGCCCCTCCTCTCTAGTAAGTTCCCTAAACCCTCTCTCTCTTAAGCAATCCCTCGGTTGCCCTTTTATAGCTCCTCTCACTTATTTTCTTTATTGTGTCCTGTCATTTTTCCTTTATTTTCAAAAAATAAATTCAAGTTGATGGAAGAATAGCGTCTCTGGTGGAGGCTGCGGTTGCAGTGGATGTGGGTGCTACCGGCGGTTGTGAAGTTTGGAGGGCTGGCTCTGCGAATAAAATATTTGTGCTAATATTGAACTCCAAGGTGACGAAATAATATGGATTTGTCATTTGTTTGACAACAGAATGTGATTAAAATTTGGTAGGGGATATCTGAAATGATATGAAAATGGTAGCATTTGATCCAACTTGATTTGATTTTGGGTTTGGAGTCTTAATTTGAACATTATTTTAATTGCATAATAACAAGGTTATATGATACACCAAGTATGCTTACAAGCTCTATTCTATGTATATTCTCTAGCTTAAAACGAGTTATATATAACCCATTACTGACCACTATTTAGTAGTCAGCTCGATCAAAGATGTAATGAATTTATATACCTAAGTTTTGATTAAGAATGAATAAATATGAGCACCATGATTTCCAATTTTAGATCAGATTGAAACACTGTTAGGGACGCCCCTACATGTTACCCCAGGACCTGAGCTAGGTGCAAGCAACTCATATGGTAACACCCCGGCTCCGCACCGGTTCTTTAGATTAGGATCGGCATTCCTTTTCTCGATCTCTTTTTCTATCCGTCTGATCTCTGCTGAGAACCCATAAAAGGCTTCGATTATCTCGGCGTCACCAGACCAAATCGACGGATGCTGTCGTTCTCCTAAGTACTCCTCATCGGGTGAGTGTGTCGATAAGGTGTCGACCACGGCCATGAACTTTGTTGCTTGTAATAAACTTGGCAACGCTGATAGGAAATATTTTTGTGGATCAGCAAGGAAATTAGCATACTCGAGGTCGTTTTCATCGGGTATTAATCTCCTCATTAGAGGAGGACGGTTGGGGACATAGCCACCATAAGGGTACTGTCCGAAATTAAGTGCAGCGTGTTGGGCCGAAGCGAGCCAAATGAGGGTGGTTAGGATGGAAACTAGATCATCCGTTGTCTTCAATGAGGGCCACCACGACTCTTTGCTGAGATCAGCATGGCCTACATGGACAGACTCATGGTACCATTGCTGTAGCTCTCTGTCATTGCACACCAGGCTTGAATTCGGGTAGTAACGGTTCACATAGGTTCGAACCCAATTCTCGAGAGCATTCCATATCAGTAGCCCGTCCGAGGCATATGGGTAGTCTTCAATCAGGAGCTTGAGACCATGTGGCTGTGTCGGGTCAGGAACCGCAATTCCCCTGCATAATGAAAGGACAATTCTTTATGTTCGGTTCACTTCAAAGGTTTTCGTTTGTCAATTGTAACAAAACATAACTTCCATGTGAAGAAAGCAAAAATTGTCCATATGCTTCAATAGATATCCTGTTGAAGTTGAATTATTTGTTTTGTTTTCGTCTCAATATTGATAAAAAAACAAAAGATTACTCAGTAATTTACCTTCGGATTAGATCCGCAGGCAGGCCTTCCTTGTCGAAGCGCCAATGGCTCCGATAAGCAGCAGCACTCATCTCCATGCAGTAGCGACCGGGAGTGAAGCAGTTCTCGATAACACCATCAGCGCAGATCAAGCTTTGGCGAGCTAGGGCATTGATCTCTAGCGTATATCTCATGTGTGGATCCAAAAGCTTAAAGATCGGGTGCATTGCGCTCAATTGCCTATGTGCAGCCAATATAAAAGGCTCCATGCATGCATGTGTTCGTAACCTGTTTTATCATAAAATAAAATAAAAAATTCAGGTATTTCAGTTTATAGAAACAAAATCCAATGAATACAGTTTGATGTTGAAACTTAAGCTCTTACCAGTGGTTAACCAATTGGTGAACACCAGCATCATTGGAGCAAACGTGAGCCTTAGCAAGCTGCCAAATCCAATTTGTGGTTGCATCAACAGGAGGTGTGACGACACGTTTGGATCGGGAATTTGGTGAGGTGTGAGGGAGGCTTAGTTCAATGGCGACTGGCTTGAGAGTCCCGCTCGGAGTCAAGAAAAATATGGTACGAGTAGCATATGATTTTCGGCCATCAAGAGCATTAATCCGATCAAGAAACGGTAGGTAAATGTCATGATAATCCACCATAAACAACTTGTTTTCATCCAAAGCCTGAATTCAAATATAAACACAATAAAATTAATATCTTGGTCTGGTAAATAAGAAAACAGAACTCTGATAAATTTAGTATAAGATTTTACCTGTTGAACAGTCATGCCATTAAGTTGGCCCGCAATGTGCTCTTCTTTGAGTGCAGATTCCTGGGGGCCATAGATATCGGGGTCGAGCATGCTCACTGGTGGAAAAGACGCAAGTCTCTCGATGTTGACAGGGTTGACACCAGCCAATGCTTGGCGGCCAAATTCATCATCGCGCAACCAGGCAAACTTGTCCTCTGCATGTGTAGATCATATGTTTTGCCTTTAGAAAAGTAATCTTTAAGGTTATTTAAGGTTATTTAAGTCTAATTGTACTTACTGGAAACAACTTTAGGGGTTTCATATTTGAGGAGTCCTTCACTAGATTCTTGTAATTTGCTGACCATTTTCGGCAACTTCTTCACTGTTTCGTGAAAGCCTAATTTGAGAAGGAGCCCTTCTTTGTAAAGACCATCAATATCGGAAAAGGAGTTAAGGTCGCGGTTATGGGCGGAAATGCTGGCTTTCAACTGCGGCAACAAGTTGTGTAGCACTGCTCTAAGCCTCCCTGCCGAGAAAGCGTTCTGCTTCGACTCCTCAAATTGTTCATCTCTAGGCACGTAAATTGGCAATGGCTTCTCAACTCTGCTCTCTGCTTCCATGTCTGCCATTAACAAACGAGAATTAGAGTTCACAAAAGCATAGAAACTAAGATAATGAGTTACCATTACAACATGGAAAATGCGATCCATGTATTTACCTGTTTCACTAGGACCACGGCCAGTGCGACACCGTCTCGGGTAAGGCACTTTTTCACCACCGAGCATCGGCCTGGCATAATCAATGCCCTTGTCTGGATTTCCCAAGTCATTGTATACATCGAAGTCGTAAACCCTGTCAGAGAGTTTCCTTACACCTTTGCCATTGCCCCTCAGATCGTCTAGCTCTTTCTCTCTTAATGCTCTTAGACCTTTCGGTGTCTGGTCGGGTAAATAAGGCTGCTCAAACAAAAAGGGCAATTGAATATCAGAACTCATATCAAAACAACAACATTAACTAATTAGACAAGCCAATCCGTTACATATTCAAACATAATTTAATCTACTTGGTCAGATTAACTTGTACTAATACAAAAAGTAAACTGTTTTGAATTGTAAAAGATAATTGAAAATTCCAAGAAATGAAATTTGAGTGTCAGCTAGCTAAGCTCTGACTGGTTCAACTTTTCTTCCTTTGATGAAAATTCAAAAAGCTTTAGATATAAAGTTTTGACCATACTTTTTGTCAGTTGAACAGGTTGTCAAAGACACCCAAAAAAACAAGACCAAAGACTTGAAAACTGTCATGAATCACGGAAAATTAAACATTGGATGAATAAACAAAAATAAAGAGAGGCGTTATATGATGAACCTGATTGGTGAAGAAAATCCGTTTCCGAGGATGGTGTTTGTTGGATTGTACCCAAGAATTGCAGGGAAAATGCAGAGGACCATAAGCAAAATCTTCAATGGTGATGCTTTCCAGGAAAAATTCCTTTTGGTGCTTGTTGGTCACCGTGATAGCACCCGGCACTCCGAAATTCGAGTCCACCGTGAATTCCGCCGTGTAATAAACTTTCTCGGCTTTAACGTTTGCTTTCTTGGACCAATCCTTCAACACTGCTTCTTTGCTTCTCTTTGGAGCCATGGTTTCTTCAATAAACAAAAAAAAAAAAAAAACCCAGAATTAGATAATGAAACCCAGAATTTATAAATTAAAAGAAAAGAAAAAAACAGAATTGTAGCAGGATCGTCTTACTAGGATCTTCTTCAGTACTAATGAGTTCCAAAACGACATTCCTTCCGATCATGTCGGTAAAAGCATCGAAATGCTTAACTAAAGTCTCTTTAAAATCTTCCTTGTTCTTGTTCCTGATAGTTATAGTAGCAGTCACCTTAAACTCAACAGCTTTTTCCTTTTGAGCAGGCACGGCTTTGGCCTCGGCTTTTATCAAGTCTTCACTGATAGCAGCCACCACAGGGACCTTAGCAGCTTTCCTCAAATGCACCCTTCTCTTTTGTTCCATTGGAACCCAGACAGGTTTAACAAAGAGGAACCGGTTCTGTTTCTGTTGGAAACCATAAGTTGAATTTAGAAACACTTTCGATGAAGACACAAATGAAGAACAACCCATCATTTCTTTAGCCACTGCCATTGTTTTCTGCTAACTCAAATTCCTCTCTCTGCCTCTCTTTCTTTATTTTGTTAGAGTTCTTGTGAAATGGAGATGATGGGCTTTCTTCTTCTTTTCTTTTTTTTTCCTTTTTCCCTTTATTTGAGAATCCAGTAATGGGAGATCTCTTATATATATATAGATATATATAAATACAGAAACTGGTGAAATGTTTGGAAGTTTGAAGAGGTTTGAATTGTAAATGGTATGGCTTTTCTCACCGTCCACACGTTTTTCAAATTCTTTTCGTGAATTTATCAGTAACTGACTTTTTTGGGGTTTTACAGTATTCTTTGCTACTGATTTTTTTTTAAAAATCAAATAAATTAGGCTGCTGAGTCAAAACGAGTTCCAGCTTTCCGAGTAGCGACGCGGTTGGGGGAAAGCAACGAGAAAGGGGGGCAGATGGGGGTTGGTTTGCTTGAAATGACATTTATCTCCTTCTCTTCTTTCAAAATACTACTAGCTTAAAATATGCCATAAGTCCTTCTACTCTTCACAAACTTCAAATTTAATCCTTATATTTTTAGATTTCAAATTTCAAGTTTAATTGTTGATACTGTTAAATTTTTTGGTGTGATTTTTTAAAATTAAAAAAAACCCACTTGATAGTAGTATAACTAAAAGAATATCATTGTAATGAACCTGAATTCAACAAAATAATTTGAAATGTGAAATCTAAAAATAAAAGGACTAAATTCTTAAAAATAAAAGTGTAGAAACTAAATTCAAAATTTCTAAAAAATATATATACTTATACCATATTTTAACCATAATACCAATATTGTCCGAATCTACTTTGAAAAATATATATGGTCCAAATCTATAATTTATTGTTGGTTTTATTTCTTTTTCTGATCGTATCAAATTTATCTCAATGAAGAGCAAATGATTTAGTATTGACAATATTCGTTCATCAAAAAGTATTGATACTATTCCATCATAAGAAAAAAAAGAAAAGATAAAAGAGAATTTTATCAAATTTTTATAGCGTAAATTGATAATAAATTATTTTAAAATGTAATATTTATGGGTAAATATATTATGGAAGTCCCTGTATTAGGAGTTTAATTGTATTTTGTCTTCTTTATTGAAAAAATAGGTAAATTAGTGCATGTACATTAAAGTAGAGAGTAAACAAGTCTTTTCAGTTAAAAATTTCATCGATTTGTGCTGCTAAAAACTAACATGACTGACAAAATAACCAGATAATGACATGTGGCGTGTTATGTATATTTCATGCTAACGTACATGAATCAATTTTTAACAATAAAAATGGATGAAATTTTTAATTGAAGGGCCAATTCGCTAGTTGATCAACATATAGAGATTAATTTGCCCATGTTTTTAGTGAATGGGGCAAGATGCAATTCGACTCCTAATACAGGGATCTCCATGATACTTTTATCAACATTTATGATAATTTTTTGAATTCATAAACTTTTCGTTGACTATTTAATAATGAATTTGAAATTTTTTAAAATATTTTTTTGATTATTATTCAATTGCAACTAATTTATTTATAATATATGCATTTCATTCTTACTAATTACATAATAAATAAAACTCAAATTCAAAATTTAAATAAATATTTGTTATACAATGCCTAAAATTACCTATAATTCCTCATTGCCTTTAAATAGAAAAATAGATGCGCTTTAGCGTGTTGAAACTCACATCCTCCTACCCTAACAATAATGTCAATACCAACCAAAGTAAAATTTAGTCGGTTTAAATACATTTTCTTAAATGAAGTATTAAGGTATGATGACATGACATTATCAAATTGTACCACATCATCACCCAATATAAATTTAATTAAAAATTTCTTTCAAAATTATTTTATAAGTAAATAAATGTTATTTTAGAGAGATTTTTTCTTAACCACTTATTTAGGAATTTCTTTTGAAAAAGCTATTTTCTATAACTCCTTTTTTTAAAAAATATAAAATATCATATTCTTTAAAAGAATCACTTCAAAATTTTATTTTGAAAATGTTTGTTTAAAATTATCGATTCTAAATATTTTAAATATTAAAATTTATATATTTTTTATATTTTAATAAATTTAGAAAAATACAGAATCATAAATTTTGAACTCCGATCATCATGTTCTTTACTTTTTAAATCAAAATTACATTTGGTTTTTATATTTTTTATAAATTTCACTCTCACATATATATATATATATTAAAGAATGTGGTAATGCAACTACGACCAAAGTATATAATATAGTTTGAATATAAAACCTAATACATAGAATAAAATAAGAAATTGAGGAGTGATTTTAATATTTCCATTGACACTATACTTATAATACCAAAAATCATTATATTGTAATATACATCTCAGCAATGGCAGACTTTATTTGTTTATTTATCCTTTGATGAAAAGCAATGACATATCACTGTATTAAACTAGCTTTAATTGAAAAAATAATGAAATAATTAAGACAAAATATAGCCAAATAAAACATTATATTGTAAGAACAAAGAGAGGGCATAAATTACCTTTGGGAAATGCAAATTTGGGGACGAATCAGCTTTTTGCAATAGCAATGGAGTCTTCTTCATCTTCAAAATTAGGTTTAGAAAACCAGTAAGTGTTTATGGCTGTTTGCTTCCTTTTATATTTATAAATTTAGTCCCTAGCTACCATTTATGGTTATTATGGTAACCCATTGCGAAACATTATAATATTTCCTAAATAATTGGATTTTAATGGGTTAAAATTTTATTTCTGGATTTTGTATTTGGTAATTAATTTTTTTAAAGAAATTACTAATATTGTATTTTAAAACGGGTCCTACTTTTATAATAATAATAATAATAATATATTAAGGTGACATATAATTAACATCGTTTCTCGTTCCAATTTAAATTTATCGACTATAATGGTATGTAAAATTAATTAATATAATGCGCAATCGACGAATAATAGAATAAAGCTAGACAAAATTTGAAAATAAATTAAGTAAAATGTAACATGATGAAAAAAACCTCATATATCACAAATAAAAATGATAAAACTCGAACTCATTACATAGAGTAAATTTAAAAAATAGTCACTTTTGTTTGTCTCAGATTATATTTTAGTCACTTACGTTTTTTAAATGCCAATTTAGATGTCCTATATGGCAGTCCAAATTAATTTTTTAATTAAAAACCTATTTTTATCCCAACAACTGGACATTCAAATTGACATTTAAAATCTATTCGGACTGCCACATTAGGAAGGTAACGGAGTTTAACGGTAGAGTGACCACTTCGTAACAAAACAGTAAGGTAAGTGACTAAAATGTAACATTTCAAACATAAGTAACTAAAATGTAATCTGAGACAAATAAAAGTGACTATTTTTATACTTTACCATTTTTAAAATATATAAAAACAGTAAAGAAAATAAAAATAAACAGCTTCTACATCATTCCATCTATTTGGGCCCCGTTTATAAATGGAAGTATAGAATAATAATATAATGTCGGTTGGAATATTTTAATAACTAATTATAAAAAGTAAAAGTATCACAAAAACCCCTATATTATACCCTAAATTGCATTTTGGCCTTTTATCGAAAACATAGATAAATTAACCTTTATAAGTTAGATGAGTGAGTAAAACAACTCGTCGATTAAAATTGCACCGTTAAATGTTTGTTTTGGTGTTTATATGAGGTATAATAACAAATTTAACATTCAACCTTTACACATTTATTCAATTTGACCCATACTCTTTTATTGCAAGTAGATTAGAAATTTTTGAAACTAATAAGGTTAAAGGGCCAAAAGGCCTTAGTAAAAATTTAAAATAAATCAATTAAGTCCTTTTAAAATTTACAAATCATAAAAATATAAAAATTTATTAAAAAGTTATAAATTTTAAAATTATAAAATTTTATTAAAAATAACAATATCGATCCAATAAAAGAGTAGGGCAGCTTTTTTAAAAATCTTATAATCATTAGATTTTAATGGGTCGATATTGTTATTTTAATAAAAATTTTGTAATTTTAAAATTTTAAAACTTTTATTTTATAAAATTTGTTTATAATTTCTATGATTTTTAATAACTTTTAAAATTTAAAACTTGATTTTTAAAATTTTTAATAAGCCCTTTTAACTCTTTAGCCTTATTTAGGGGTGCATTATGTTCGGTTCAATTTTTGAATAAAAATTAAATCAAACCGCTTCATTTGATTTTTAACTTTTGACACCAAAACCGTATGGAATAAAAACCGAAATATCCAAAACCAAAAATTATGGTTCAGTTTGGTGGTCTTTTAAAAAATTGAGTTTTGTCAAAAAAAATTGTCACCTTATTGTTGTGAGCCTCCCCAAAAAATCTAATATTGCAGTTCTTGATTTTTTTTTCATAACAATCATAATAGATTCATTTATACATTTATAAAGTGAATTAAATAATTAAATTAAGCTATTAAGTTTATAAATAATTTAAAGTTGTTAAAAAAGCTAATACACAAGTCATTTATATACCTAATGTTTTGTTGTGTCATTTTTTAATTAGTTATAATCGAGTCATTGCATACCTCAAAAAAAAGTCATTACAATATACCAATATAATTGATCCACTTCCTCGATACAAAACTACACTTTCATAACTTTTTACGAAATATTTCTATAACTTTTGTATGTTCACATCTAGTTTTTAATAACAATAATGCAATTAAATGAATTAGCCTATATTGACATTAAACTGATCAATTTATTATTCTATTAGGACTATGCCTTTAAATATAGATTTTTTTCATTCGATTTGATATGGATAAAATGGGTTCCATGTGGAAAAACTGAACCTAAACCAAATTGTGCGATTAGGGTGATAACATGTAATGACCCGATTTTCAGTGGTATTAAAAAAGACGGTTCGGGACTTCGTTTTCCGTAAATTGAGTTCGTAAATATTTAAAAGAGAGATTTGTAGAATTATTGTTTTAATGAATTGAAATTCGGTTAAGTTATTTAACCAAAATTGTGAGAAATCATGGTTTAGGGATTAAATTGTAAAAGTTTAATGGTTATAGATTTTTAATTAGATTAAGGATTGAGAACTTAAATTGCAATTACCCAAAGGATTAAAATGACAAATAAACTTATTTTAAATAGATGATAGTGGGATGTGATGTTAAATGTTATTAGTTTAAGTTAATTAAAGATTAAAGCTTAATTAAACATGATTAAGTTAAATAATTGAGTTTAATTAAAATTAAACCTAGCATATATACAATGTGATAGTGGAAAGAGATGAAACATCTTCTTCTTCATCATCTTTCACCACCGTCCACTATTGAAGGGTTTGGGAATCTTAGTTTTTAACTTTCGGCACTTAATTTCAAGTTAGTTTCTAGTTATTTTTCTTTAATTTTTATAGATTTGAATGTTGTGGGAGCTTGAATTAGCAACTCATGTACTAATTTATAAATTTTTTAAACTTTTAAAAGTTGTCATTGTTGAGAATTGAATGAAATTGGTGTGAAATTATTAGAAACTAAGCTTAGTTTATGAAAAGGACTAAATTGTAAAGCTTAATACACGTCAAATATACTATATGCATGATCCAAGAAAAGAGCATTGGCAAGCCCTGAAATGGATTTTGCGATATATCCAGAATAAAATGGATATTAGATTGATTTTTTAGCAAGAATATAATCAGGGTATGGTTGGATATTGTGATTCAGACTATACTTGTGATTTGGACAAATGACGATCAACTACTAGTTATGTGTTTATTCTCGTAAAGGCACCAGTTAGTTGGAAGTATTTTTTACACTTTAGAGTTGTTTTATCTTCTATAAAAGCAGAGCATATGGCAATCACAAAGGTAGTAAAAGAGGCAATTTGGCTTCAAGGGTTGCTTGGTGAACTTGAAATTAAGCAGAAGTATGACAAAGTATATTGCGATAGTTAAAGTACTATTCAATTATTTTAAATATATATTGTCAAAACCATTTTTTTGAAAAAAACAAAAATTTTAGGTTGTCGACTTTAAAAATGAAAATTGGGAGTCGCCACCAATATTTTATTAAGGTGTGATTGGGTCACCTAAAAATGACTTTGGTCTACAAATTTTAGAAAAACGGGTCCGGGAGTCGGTTACGTATGAGGAAGGATTAGCACCCTCATTACGCCCAAAAATTGGTACCTAGTTAATTAATTAATGTCTTATTGTCAAAATTTTGAAAATCGTAATCCTTAGCAAAAAACTTAAAACGTTACGTATTAAGACCCTTATCATTTCAGAGAAATAAAATACCACACCCAATACGTTAGGGCACGACATTCTAATTTTCCCCAAAAATGAATTAGGGCAAAATACTAGTGCAATAAAAAATGTAAAAGAATATCCATTTATTCAAGATTTAAGAAATCGCGGCCCAATACGTTAGGGCACAATTCCTCTAAAATCCCAAACTCGGAATATTTCCTTTATTATTTTTAAAAAAAATATTCATTTCGAGAAATCAATGCGTCACATCCAATACGTTAGAACACAACGTGTTGAATTCCCAATAATGAGTTCTTATTTTTTTTATTAAAGAGAAATCCTCGATTGTTAGATTTTCAAAAAAATCGGAACCCAATACGTTAGGGCTCAATTTCCTTGAGAAATCCTAAATACGAGTATTACCTCTATTTTGAAGCGTTTTATTTTAAAATTAAATAAGAGATAGGGTAATGTTATGTTGAATATGTGAATGAATGCCCCTTAAACAAATATCAATAATAAATACAACAATTTCATAGAAATAATATGAATAAACAAATAAATAAACAAAATAATGACGTGCAAAATATCCAATAAATAGGCAAGATAATAATAAAATATGCAAACATAAATTAATAAGCGAATAAAAAATATACATGTACACATAAAAAAATACATAAGTTTTAAACAATTAATATAATATTAAAATTAATTAAATAAATTAAACATGTGTATATAAAATATAAGTATGCTAAAATTTTAGTATAAAAAACATAAATACATGCTTAAATATACATATAAAAAATAATAATAATTGCATATGAGAATTATAAAATAAAAATTAAAAGAATACAATTGCATTATCAAAATATTGATTTTAAAGAAAATATGAAAATGGACTAAATTGGATCGCCAAGAAGATCCGGATAAATTAGCAAATATATAAAGTCTGGAGGACTTAATTGAAAGCTCGAATTACATAGAGGGGCTGGAAGGGCAATTTTCCCTTCTCCTCTAAACGACGCCGTTCAAATTAGACCAAATTGAAATAAAAATAAATAAAAGGGTAAATTAAAAAATAAAAAAATTAATTACAAAAACATTAAAAGGCGGAGGGACAAAATAAAATTCGCAGTGGTATCACCTTCTCCCTTTTTTTAAAATCGTAAATAAGTAAAAAATAATCAAAAGAAAAAAAATAGTAAGCCACCTTTAAAAAACTGTCAATCGTTCTCTTTTTTATTCCTCCTCTTCTTTTTTTTTTCTACAATGAAGGGAGAGGCCTCTATTTATAGTTGAGCCTCCCCAAATCCAACGGTACAGATCAATTACATCAACGGCTGAGATTAAAGGGTATCTACAAATTAAATCTCTAATATTACAAAATCATATCTTCTAAGATTGCATATCATATCTAAGATTGCATATCATATCTAAAATTGCATATCCCTGAAGATTATGTTTCCATAAGCTTGTAGATGGACCTTCAACCTTTTTAAGTAATGGGTAATTCCGATCGGGCCAAATGATATTACTTTGGGTTTTTTTTTGTGAGCCTGGGCTAAAATTGGGTATTACAGCTGCCCCTCTTTGCTCGTTGTCGTGTAACAGGAACGGAGCAAAGACTTTAGAAATGACCAATTTTTGCCTAGTCACGCTGGATCTTAGTTCTCTTCTTCTTCAAGCAGCCACATTCCATCCTAACGCATCTTCAAATGTATAAGAATTGGTGCTTCAATCTACTCCACTGCAATATCAAGGAGATAGGACTTACAATATTCAACCTATTCCACTGCTGACCAGGGAGATATGATTACTGGCTTCAATGTACTCCACTGTAACCACAGGGAGGTAAAATCCGCCATCTTCGATCTGCTCCACTACTGCTTAGGGAGATAAGATCTGAAATCTTCAATCTATTCCACTGTTGTCCAGGGAAGTAGAATTACTGGCTTCAATGTACTCCACTGTAACCACAAGGAGGTAAAATCCGCCATCTTCGATCTGCTCCACTACTGCTTAGGGAGATAAGATCTAAAATCTTCAATCTATTCCACTGTTGTCTAGGGAAGTAGAATTAACGGCTTCAATGTACTCCACTGTAACCACAAGGAGGTAAAATCCGCCATCTTCGATCTGCTCCACTACTGCTTAGAGAGATAAGACCTGAAATCTTCAATCTATTCCACTGTTGTCCAGGGAAGTAGAATTATTGGCTTCAATGTACTCCACTGTAACCACAGGGAGGTAAAATCTGCCATCTTCGATCTGCTTCGCTGTCAATGTAGGAAGGCAAGATCTGCTATCCTTAACCTGCTCCACTACAACCAAGGAAGGCAAGGCTTTGTTTTCGATCTGCTTCGCTGTCGATGCAGGAAGGCAAGATCTGCTATTTTCACTGATCTATTTTCTAGGGAACATGACCTGTATAATGAACCTAATTATGCCTAATGATTAGGATGGCATGATCAAAATTCATCAAATGCTCCTAACTAGACATGTGTGAATGGTGTTTGCATGAATGCAAAATTTTATTTTTCTGAGAGTGATCCCGCTTAGGTTGTCATTACTTGAAGTTTATTAAGGCTTTGTGACTGGCGTGCTACAACGCCTTATTGCTTGACTGGCTTTTCTGAAGAAACATTTAGCCAGGTTGCCCCCCACTGTGAACCTCCAAGTTTAATCCATTGGGGCGCAAAAATTCATACCATTGTTCTCCCACTGTAACCCAAGAGTAAATGGCTTTTCTTCAATTCTCTCCTATCACAATTCAAGGATACAGGATCTAAATCTTTCTAGTCTCTTACACCATTCCCAGGGTGTCGTACCAAAGGCTCATGTGCAAATGAAGGCTATCTTCCCAAGGCAACCTCTTTCTATTGCCTGGTGATCATTACTTGCTTGTTGATTTAGGCTTTGTCATCAACACGACATCTTATTATTTTGTTCAACCAATGTTTTTGACAATAAAATCCAAAGCGAAAGTCCTAGTTTAGACTCTTCCTTTTCAGATTTCCAACCTTTAAACCTGGTGCGTTTTAAATAATAGTCATGTTTTAAACTCCTGTATTATTTAGAAACTTCTAGAGTAATATGCAAAACTTTCCTTGTGAAAGTTTTATTAGTCCATTGATCATTATTCCAATGCAACATACTTACAAAAAGGTCATAACAAGGGATAAGAATAAATTATAGTAAAAAAAAAGATAACAAAGAAATTGATTGGGAATGTGTATCTTTGAAAAGAATGAAGTATTCCAAGAATAACAAATTCAATAGTATGAAAATTGGGTGCCCCAGATATCGCAGCTTGAACTTCTCTGACAAACTTTTGAAGATCCTTCGAGTTTGACATGTGTTTAGGAGATCCACAAGATCGCCAATGCCCCAAGATTTTGCCTACTCTTTCCTGTTGATTCAGATATAACTAGATCACCACATGCCCCAATCTGATCAAGATTCGAGTTGCTCTGATCACCTCATGCCCCATTTTGATCAATATTTGAGCCGCCCTTTTCGGGTTTTCAACTCAAATCCCCTTTGGTCTCAAGGCGTCCTTTGCGGATTTTCACCTTGGCCTCTCCCTTTTTTTTTGAAATATTTTTTATTGAATCTGAACTCGTAAGATTAGGCATGTCCTTGTTATCCCTTCTGATCAAAGTCGATGCTTTTTCGGATAAGGCCTTCCACATAAGGTTCTTCCTAGCTTGGGATGAAGTTCTTTTTATATGAGAAGGATCTTCTTTAATACCAGGTCCCTCTCAAGGAATTCTTTAGGGCAGACCTTTTTTGTGAGCTCGCATCATTTACTTTTGGCGCATTTGACCATGACGGATAACTTTGAACATTCTTCCTCAATCGGTATTGGATCCAAAAACTCAGAAAGAAAGAATCTTGTCTTCAATAGGCAAAACCGCAATGGACCCAAGAGAAAGACATTGCCCTGGTAGATTTTGTTTTTTTTTTGTTTTTTTTTGTCATCCCCTTTTTGGTGAAATGACATTAATCATGAACAGACTGCAAACTTTTGATATTGTGTTGTTGTTTAGTACATTGTCATATATGATCCTTTTGGCGTTCCATACTGATTCTTCATGAATTTGCTAACTGTCGACTTTGTGACATTGACATATGAAGCAACTTCCACCCATTTAGTAAATTAATTGACGACCACAAAGATGAATCAATGATCGTCAGACTCTTTTGGGTAGATTGACCAAATGACCTTTATGCCCCACATATGGAGAAGTCAAGTATCCCAATGATTCTTTGTAAGGTAAGATCCGTTTCTCGACTTGTTCTACCATTCTTAACAGGTCCGAAAATACAGATCCGTCATCTTTAAAGTCATGAGATCCCTCTAAACACATGTCTCGCTCAAAAGGAGATTCTGAGTCTGTAGCAGCGTCACTTATGTCGTTGATATCCAGGGACCTATAGTAAGTACAAAAGAATATACAAAGAATGTACAAATTTAAGAATGATTATTTGTACAATATAATTATGAATGTGGAAGAAAATCTAAAAGAATGATTATAAAATATATTGGCTCAAAAATGAATGCAAAGATGTATTTTATTAGAATAATGACGTTCAGACATGAGTCTATTTCGCAAAGGAATTTTTATCATTTTTAGGCTAAAAATAACAAAATTGTTCTGAACATTACTCTAAATAAGCTCTAAAAAACTACAGAGATTTCTTCTGCAGTTCAATTACTTAGAACGCTTCTAAGTTGATAAGGGCGAATATCTTCAAGGACCCTTGCAAATTGTGTCTTCAAAAATGGCATTGATGTGAACGTCTCTCAACGTTTCTTCATACATCCCATTCACCCCCATTATCAAATGTGATTGGGTAGCGGATTTTCTGCACTAGATGAATCACCAAATTTGACAACGCCCATACCGATAAGCCTTTCAACCACTTTTTTAAAGGTAAGGCAATTTTCTATAGAATGCCCCGTAATTCCTGCATGATAATCACATTGTGCACTTGCATCATACTATTTGAGATACGGGGGCTGTGGAGGCTTCACATGTAAAGGAGAAACAATATGCGCATTGAATAAGCTTTGATACAGCTCTTTGTACGACATTGGAATTAGCGTGAACTGGAGCTTTTCAGTACCTGGCTTCACACCTAATTCTTGTCTTGATGAACTCTGTTGATTAGCAATCGATTTACCGTGCGTATTCACGCTGTTCACGTCATTTTCCTTTTCTTTTGAGGCTTGCCTTCTGTTATTTCCTCCAGCATCAATCTTTCCGCTCCTTATGGCGCTTTCAATCATTTCACCATTCATGATTATGTCAGAAAAGTTTTTTGTTGCACTCCCTAACATATGTGTGATGAATGGGGGCTTCAATGTACTAACGAAAAGCATCGTCATCTCTCTTTCTAGAAGAGATGGCTGAACTTGGACGGCAACCTCCCTCCATCTCTGTGCGTATTGCCTGAAACTTTTACCAGGCTTCTTCTCCATGTTCTGAAGAGTAATTCTATCAGTACCATGTCACCACATGGTCAGATTGTTTAAGAACGCTGTACTAGATCTCTCCATGAATTAATCTGGGTACGGCTCAATTGATTGTACCACTTGGATGCTGCCCCTGCGAGGCTATCCTGGAAACAATGTATCAGTAGTTGGTCATTATTAACATACCCAGTCATTCGCCTACAAAACATGGTAACATGAGCTTCGGGGCTACTAGTTCCATTGTACTTCTCAAACTCAGGCATTATGAATTTATAAGGGAGTACTAAATCCGGAGCCAAGCTCAATTCTTTAGCGTCAATTCCATGGTAGCCCTCAGTACTTTCCATCGCTATAAGTTTTTCCTCTAGCCATTTGTACTTTTCTTCGAGCTATTTCGGCAATTCACCATTCATTTTCTCAACTGTCTCATCGAAGTCAGGGATAGTGAGATTAGTAAGGTTGTCTCCAGGGTTAGAGCCTGATATAGCTTGAAAGTTCATTGGTGTTACAGCACCGCCCTGAGGGTTGATGGTAATGGAGGATTTGCGTGGATATACCTCCGCTTGTTGAGAGGTAAGTTCTAGGGAATAAACAGGTCCCTCATTGTCTCCTTCTTCACTATTGAGCACAGAGCCTTTTCCTTTATCAGTTCCTTTGTTGAACCATTGAGTTAACTGAGCCATCATACTCCCTTGAGATTCCATCATTTTTTCTATCATTTTTTGCTGCTCATTCATTTGCTTTTGAAGCTGCTCATGCATTTCCTTTTGGGATTATTCTAGTCTTTCCATCCTTTGATCCATATCCTTAGTTTTCGATCGAGTACCGTAGCGGTGTTTAGTAGGTTGGTTGGTTTCCAGATTAACTGAGCAGTGATTTAAATTAATTAGAATTTTTGAAGAATTTTAATGCTATGATATCATGTAATGCGAATGCATGAAATGAATGCATAAAGAGACGTTGATTCTGATTCAATTCCATTTAGAAAACTTTATTAGAAAACAAATCTCTTTACATAAAATGGATATTTATATGGCCTTGGCCTCATAGGTGGAGATATTCGATCCTCTTCTTCATTCGAGTATTAAGATAAATCTTACGAACTCTTTAAAAAACGTCTCTTCTATCTCCTTTTTTGCTCGATCCAGGTCGTAACTTGTTGCTCACTCATCCTCGTGATGCTCGTTGGCTTCTATTTAAGAAGATTCAGCAGCTCTCAAATAATTTTTGTCATCTTGAATCCTTGGGCATAGAGCCATAGTCGTGTATTCTTCCATTAAATTATCATCCTTCTCTTATCACGTGTTCTTGGACCATATTCGGACAACCATATTGTCATCCACTTTATCAAGAAACCCATTTCCTTATGACAAGCTCTCTATTTAGCAACTGAACGTGAATCAACACATCTTTTTTTATGATGAAATGAAATGTCATGTCATGCAATCAAAATAAAACACAAAAAGTCAGTATCGAATATAAACATAGAATATAATCAAGAAAGAGTAAAACACCTACTAGGATATCTACTAGGGTTTAGTATAGTTATACCTAAGGCGGATTCCTAAAGTTCACTATATGAAGTTCGGCTTCTAGGGCAAAGGTACTCGAACCAGCAGATTCCTCGATCTTCACCCATTATAGGCTCATATGGACCGAGTTCAGTTCAGGGGAATACATTTCCCTATGGCTGCACGGAGATGAAAATCTCACGAAGACATAGGTACGGATGTATCCCTGAAGCAATCCACTACCCTACACGGAGGTGAAAACCTCACGAAGGCATAGCTTCTCACTCCCACTCAAAAGGGTAAAATTGTTCAGCTCATGGAATGTATAATGCAAACAATATTTAAACAAGAAGATAATGAAAGATGTCATGAGTTTTTTTTATAAAGAATATTTTCTCGACTATAAGACAAGAATTAATCAACTTTGTGGCTCGACTCTCTTAAGTTCCCCAGTGGAGTCGCCAAGCTGTTGAAACCATTTTTTTGAAAAAAACAAAAATTTTAGGTTGTTGACTTTAAAAAATGAAAATTGGGAGTCGCCACCAATCTTTTATTAAGGTGTGATTGGGTCACCTAAAAATGACTTTGGTCTACAAATTTTAGAAAAACGAGTCCGGGAGTCGGTTACGTATGAGGAAGGATTAGCACCCTCATTACGTCCAAAAATTGGTACCTAGTTAATTAATTAATGTCTTAATGTCAAAAATTTGAAAATTGTAATCCTTAGCAAAAAACTTAAAACATTACGTATTAAGACCCTTATCATTTCAGAGAAATAAAATACCACACCCAATACGTTAGGGCACGACATTCTAATTTTCCCCAAAAATGAATTAGGGCAAAATACTAGTGCAATAAAAAATGTAAAAGAATATCCATTTATTCAAGATTTAAGAAATCGCAGCCCAATAAGTTAGGGCACAATTCCTCTAAAATCCCAAACTCGGAATATTTCCTTTATTATTTTTTTAAAAAAATATTTATTTCGAGAAATCAATGCGTCACATCCAATACGTTAGGACACAACGTGTTGAATTCCCAATAATGAATTCTTATTTTTTTTATTAAAGAGAAATCCTCGATTGTTAGATTTTCAAAAAAATCGGAACCCAATACGTTAGGGCTCAATTTCCTTGAGAAATCCTAAATACTGAGTATTACCTCTATTTTGAAGCGCTTTTATTTTAAAATTAAATAAGAGATAGGATAATGTTATGTTGAATATGTGAATGAATGCCCTTAAACAAATATCAATAATAAATACAACAATTTCATAGAAATAATATGAATAAACAAATAAATAAACAAAATAATGACGTGCAAAATATCCAATAAATAGGCAAGATAATAATAAAAATATGCAAACATAAATTAATAAGCGAATAAAAAATATACTGTACACATAAAAAATACATAAGTTTTAAACAATTAATATAATATTAAAATTAATTAAATAAATTAAACATGTGTATATAAAATATAAGTATGCTAAAATTTTAGTATAAAAAACATAAATACATGCTTAAATATACGTATAAAAATAATAATAATTGCATATGAGAATTATAAAATAAAATTAAAAGAATACAATTGCATTATCAAAATATTGATTTTTAAAGAAAATATGAAAATGGACTAAATTGGATCGCCAAGAAAGATCCGGGTAAATTAAAAATAAATAAAATCTGGAGGACTTAATTGAACGCTCGAATTACATAAAGGGGCTGGAAGGGCAATTTTCCCTTCTCCTCTAAACGACGCCGTTCAAATTAGACCAAATTGAAATAAAAATAAATAAAAGGGTAAATTAAAAAAATAAAAAAAAAACTTAATTACAAAAACATTAAAAGGCGGAGGGGCTAAATAAAATAAATAAAATTCGCAGTGGTATCACTTTCTCTCTTTTTTTAAAATCGTAAATAAGTAAAAAATAATCAAAAGAAAAAAAATAGTAAGCCACCTTTAAAAAACTGTCAATTGTTCTCTTTTTTATTCCTCCTCCTCTTCTTTTCTTTTTCTACAATGAAGGGAGAGGCCTCTATTTATAGTTGAGCCTCCCCATATCCAACGGTACAGATCAATTACATCAACGGCTGAGATTAAAGGGTATTTACAAATTAAATCTCTAAGATTACAAAATCATATATTCTAAGATTGCATATCATATCTAAGATTATATATCATATTTAAGATTGCATATCATATCTAATATTGCATATCCCTGAAGATTATGTTTCCATAAGCTTGTAGATGGACCTTCAACCTTTTCAAGTACTGGGCAATTCTGATCGGGCCAAATGATATTACTTTGGATTTTTTTTTGTGAGCCCGGGCTAAAATTGAGTATTACATATATAAATTTAATGATTAAAATTAAAAGATTGATATATATATATAGTAAACTATGTTTGAGAGAAGCAACATTTAAATTATTAAATTTAATAAAGTTTATCCACGTTCTAAATAGGTGGAGATAGAGACTAGAGGAAAATTAGCCATGAAAGAAAATAAAAAGGCATTCCTAGTGGAACATAAATATGTATTTAGAAATAAAACAGAAACAACGACTTAAGCGTGCTGAAATACCGGTGGCTATTTATCGCTCAAAAGGAAGGAATTTGGTTAGTGGGATTCGCATATGTAAGCAAAAAAAGTAGCATTTGTAGGCAGTTTAAGCCATTTGAAGTGGACTCTTTTTTTACGTTTCATACCTTCTTCTTTTTAATACTAAAAGGGTGTTTGGTCTCCGGTGATTATCCAAAACCATTTACTTTTTCCTCTGAAATTAGCTACTTTTTATAGGGAAAGAATTATGGTTTAATATATAATTGTATATATGAATTTTGATTTTGTATAATTTTACTTATAAAATTTTGATTTGATTCAATCATCGTAAATTATTAACACAATTATTGATATAGTATCATTTTATGTTTACATATTACATACATGAATAATTATAATTATCCAATATAAATATAAATACAAATGAATGTATTTATTTCTTTAAACGTGTATGATTAAATCAAAATTAAAGTTTCAAGTATACATTTGAACCACAATTAGAATTTCACGTGTATAATTACACCAAATTAAAGTTCATATATACAATTGCACATTAAATCAAAGTTCATATATAATTTTGAGATTTACCCTTTTTATATCTACTTAGACCAAAATAAATGTATACGTAACCCACAAATAGTGGGACATAAACCTCAATAAATATGGATTGATATAGGGCGAAATTAAATTATAATTTTTACGATAATAAAAATACAATTTCACCATTGTAACACCCTACATTTTTGTAATTTTTAAAGGATTAAATCAAAATTTTATTATTTTTATGGGTTAAAGTGTAATTTTACTTTTACTAATTTAAAATTTTAAAAAATTTAAAAGACCTAAATTAAAAAAAAATCATTTTAGGGGGGCTAGGGCCACAACCAACCCCCTCACTGTGCCCCTGAATTGATAATTCACTACACCAAAACAGGCTTTTAGCGGCGCTTTTTTAGGCCTTTAGCGGCGCTTTTTAGCGCCGCAAAAGATGCCGCTAAAGATAGCGCCGCTACTTTTAGCGGCGTTTTCACAAAAAAAACGCCGCTAAAGGTGTTGGTCTATAGCGGCGCTTCTATCACAAACGCCGCTGAAGACTAAGAGCTTTAGCGGCGTTTTTAATATAACCGCCGCTACAGATTGGTGTCTTTAGCGGCGTTTTTGTTGAAAGCGCCGCGATAGATCAGGGTCTTTAGCGGCGTTTTTTATATAAGCGCCGCTATAGATCATGGCCTTTAGCGGCGCTTTTCCCAAAAACGCCGCAATAGACCCTGATCTATAGCGGTGCTTATCTAGAAAACGCCGCTAAATACCCTTTGTCTATATAGCGGTCACAAGAAAAACGCCGCTAAAGACCTAATCTATAGCGGCGCTTTTACCAAAACGCCGCTAAATTTGGCGATTTGTAAATTTTTTTATATTTTCGCCTCCGTAAAAACAAATCAAAAGAAATCATATCTAAACCAACCAAAAGTAACAAATCTATGGATTAAACAAATAATATAATAAATATCAATAAATATAAACAAATTCAGTATTATTCTTACAAAATGTTAAAAGTTAAAATGATAATTGAAAGTCAAAATTGAAGTATATTTACACGATAGTCTAAGATTTGTGGTATTGCATCTTCAAACATCTTCATCATACTCTGAGTCTGCTGAGTTCATCGAACTTTGACGCCGCTTCCTTCCCTCGCCGCACCTCTGCTTCCCTCGCTTTAGCCTCTGCTTCCCTTGCTGCACTGTTCTTCTCTCGCGCCGCCGCTTCTTCTTGTTCTTGCCATTCGCTCTAAGTCATCTTTGAGTTCTTCATACTTTCGTTGAACCTCGCCTTCTCTCATTCTTGCATCTGCTTTAAGTTGTAGCCGGAGTTCTTCATATCTTTTGAACATCGCTTCTCTCGATGTTGCCTCCGCTTTAAGTTGTGTAATTTGCTCAGTTGTTGTCGCTTGCATCAGAGCAATCTGGTCTCTTAACCTCTGAACTTCAACTTTAGCTCGACTCCCCGAAGGCATATACTGTTGCGAGCTAGATCCAAAATATTGGGACGGGTTAACAAAAGATCCTTGGAATCGAACCCGACCATACCTTTCAGGACCCAAAACTTCAAAGTGATAATCCGGTTATCAATGTCGTCAATATGAATGTAACTATCATGGATGCAATCGCGTCAGACTCGCCTTTTTATTCTTTAATTTTTCCTAAAAAATAAATCACACATAGATAGGAACGCAATATATATTAAAAATAAGAATGCAACATAACTTAACAATATTTGCATTATAATAAATGAAATAAATCATTAGAAAGTAAACACTATATAAATAATTAAAACAAGTGAAATTGTATTAAGCAAACGTACCATAATTTCTGCAGCTTCAGGAGTCATAGGGTTTCCATCTTTCTTCCTATGTGTAATGTCAAAAAGTTGAAGTCGTCCAACTTTTTGATCGGACGACGCCTCCTACAATACAATAGTAAAAATATTAATTGATAGAAAGTAATAAATATCGCCAATATTAAAAGCATTTCAAAATACCTCTGCATGAGCTACACACGCAAAACTTTTCGACCCAATTTGTGTGAGTGAATTTTGTTGTCGCCTACTGCTTTCCAACTTGTTCACGATCCTACATTATGAAATTATTAGTACGTTAATTAGGAAATACTATACACCAAAATAATTACAAAATTTTATAAGTTACACATACCTCTCCTTTCTTCAAGTCCAAAATCTAACGACCTCTTCCCACTGGTACCTCAAAGATTCCCGTGGGACATTTTGTAATCTCTCGTCGAGTGTTGTTTTTGTTTTAAAATATTCTTTCTTTAGAGTGCTCTTATGGTCTCTCCATCTTTTCCCAATGCCTTCTTTACATAAGCATCGGAGACCTCTAGAGCAAATCTACCTACAAAAAACACAACTTAAGAAAGTAAATGTAAACGAAACTTAAACCCAAGTATTATAAATGACATACACGTTTTGTTACCTTAATGTTATCGAGAGCTTGGTTCTTGTTACTCTCGGGCACTTTATGCCATGACTCAAGTTAATTGGCAACATATTTGCATTCCGTGCTAGAATGCCCATGTATCCTCGCTAAAAGGCGGGCTTCGATCCAACAGTGACCAAAGCTATTATGGATACTTGGACACGCCGATCGGATCTAGGTCGATAAATCGCTCAAGATCAGACGTCCGCGAACTCTGCGCCTCACCAGCCATCTGAAAAATAAAAGTATTGTAATGTACGAAATTTAAAAAAATAAACAAGAAGTCAAGACACATGAAAATTAAATGTTAAATTACTTTGAACTTCTATATGTTCCTCGTGTAACCTAACATTCAAGATCCAATTGCGATCTGTTGTACAAAGGTCTTTGTTTGTTTCACGAGTTTGGAGTACCTTGAACAATGCGGTGCGATCGCACTTTTCTTCTAGGCATTTTATCTGCAATATAAATAAATTAGTTGAAAACTTAGTATACAATTACAACAATAACATCATTCGTAAATATAATTAGATAATCGTAAAAGCTGACTACATTATAATTCGTAAATATCTTCATCCGTATCCTGGCGGACCCATTGAAATTGTGTACTAGTACTAGGGATGTTTTCGTTTAAGTTATGTTCTGGAAATGGTAAAGTTTGTGTTCTGTCGTCAATGTCATCTCTACTTCCACTGCCCATGTCAAACAAGTCTCTAGGGATGTTACGGAGTACAACGTACCAACCCTCATCAGTTGGATCTTTTGAGTAAAAAACTTGTTTGACTTGAGAAGGAAATACATACGGCTCATCAATCAATTGTTGTCCTGTGTGAATCAATCGAGCGAAGTTTACCATTGTGAAACTAAATTGATCTTGCTTGATTCCACGTGCAGTATTAACATCGGCCCAATCACCTCGAAATAAGACAACTTTCCATTTGCCGTAGTAATCCAACTCAATTATGTCAGTAAGAAGTCCAAAATATTCCACATTTCCCTCCACAGGATTATTGTCCCTAGCACTAGCATAACTTGTAATTGAGGAATTAACAACTATTCCACAATTTTGCGTTCTCCTCAATCTCTCGCGATATTTTGTATGAAATCTGAATCCGTTTATGAGGAATGCACTATATCTTTTAACCACCCGATTTGGACCTTGGGAAAGCCATTTAACTTCGCTTGGTGACGTTCTTCCCACTCAAACCTATTGAATGGAAAGTAAACCGAGTAATTAAAATGTTTTGAACAAATATTATTATTTGTCGGTGAAAGCTCCAATTACATACCGTTTGACTTAACCATTCATGAAAAGATTCTGTAAACAACTTATTGATATCTCGATGTTGTGTTCTTTGGGAGCGCGAACGAGATCTCAATATTTGTTTGTACTCACTATGTTACAAATATGTTAAGTTTGTTAGACTATAAACAATTTTGAAATGATAAATATTTATCAAATTTCTAGAACTTACTTGCGTAAATGTTCCATTGATTCGTGGTGAAACAGAACATATCGATGTGCTTGTACCCACGATAAATCATCTAATTCTGTAATTTCAACTTTACCGATTGGTTCTCCAAAACTTTGGAACAAATAACTGTCGGCAAAGTTATGATCCGTGAGTCCAGCATTTCTATTTGGTCTGTTCAACCTTGTTTCAACATCTTCCAAGTATCTTGAACAGAAGGTCATACATTCCTCTGCCAAGTAGCCTTCAGAAATCGATCTTTTTGGATAACGCTTGTTGCGGCAATAAGACTTTAATTTTGATAGGAACCTAAACACAATATACAACATTGTCAAAAGTTGTAACTAAAGGCACATGGGTGAATGAATGAAAATTTACAAAATTGTAATTAACACCTTTCTATGGGATACATCCATCGATAGAAAACGGGTCCGCCAAGAATTGCTTCATGCGGGAGATGGATTATCAAGTGAACCATAATAGTGAAGAAGGAAGGTGGGAAGATTTTCTCCATGTTGCATAGAGTTAAAGCAACTCGATCCTGCACCTTCAAGTTCTTGAACATCCAAAACTTTGCCACAAATGGCTTTCATTATATTGGATAGTTCAATTATACAAGACGTCACCTTCTTCGAAATACAACATCGTAGAGCAACTGGCAGTAAATCTTGCATCAAGATGTGATAGTCATGTGACTTTAGCGAGTATAGTCTTCGATCTTTAACACTAACACATCGAGATATATTTGATGCATACGCATCTGGAACCTTTATATCCTTCAACACCATGCAGAACACTTCTTTCTCTGTCTTCGACATTGAGAAAATTGAAGGTGGCAACCGATATTTACCATTCGGAAGTGGATTCGGATGAAGATCAGGTCGAATTCCCATCTGAACTAAATCAAGTCGACTCTGAAGATTGTCTTTTGATTTTTCGTCTACATTCAAAATTCTACAGACAATGTTCTCGCAGACATTTTTCTCAATATGCATAACATCAAGATTGTGTCGTAAAAGGTGGTGCTCCCAATAAGGTAACTCAAAAAAAATACTTCTTTTTTTCCACAAGTCCGCCTCATTAGGATCGTCCTCTTCATCAGAGTTATCATCAGCTTCACATTTGATCTTCTATTTCTTTGCGTGTTTGCCGGTTAATTCATCTTCCCATAACTGAAATTCATATCTTCCAACATTAACAAGATTTCAGATCCACTTGTCTGCGAATGAGCTTCTCTGAACTCTTCAGTACCGTCAAATGCCGAACTCTGAAATCTAAATCTATGATTTTCCGGAAACCACCGACGATGCCCCATGTAAGAGAACTTCTTCCCATTGTATAACCATTGTGAACATGTTTGTGCAGCACAACAGTGGCACGCATAACGACCCTTGGTACTCCAACCGGATAAATTGGCATAAGCGGGGAAGTCATTAATGGTCCACATCAAAGCTACACGTAAATTAAAGTTCTCCTTTCTCAAAGACATCGTATGTCTCGACACCACCTATAATTGTTTTAACTCTTCAATAAGTGGTCAGTAAATAAATGTCGATATCATTCCCGGCCCTTTCTCTCGTGGATAATAATAGATAAGATAAGGAAGATTGCTTCATGCAAATCCACGGAGGCGATTGTAAGGAACAAACCCATCGCCATGTATCGTATGCGATACTCATGATCTTAAGGATTAAATCCATCAGATGCTAGGCCAAGCCTAACACTCCTCGGATCGCTTGCAAAGCTGGGAAATTTATTGTCAAATGATTTCCAAGCTAAAGAATCTGCCGGATGCCTTAATAGTCCATCATCGGTTCGTCCTTCATGGTGCCACGTCATTGACTTCGCTGTCTTCGACGACATGAAAAGCCTTTGAAGCATTGGTATCAGCGGAAAATACCGTAAAATCTTGACCGACTTCTTTCTTGGCTGTGCATCATTTTCATCGTCGTTCCCTTCTTCTGTGTTTCTATTCATCCAACGGGATTCGCCGCATACATGACAAAGACTGTTGGTTTCTCCGATCGCCCAAAGACAACATGCAATCATTCGGCAACTATGGATTTTGTTGTACCCAAGACCCAAGTCTTTTATCATTTTCTTCATATCTTTGCATGACTGAGGGATTTTTGCAAACGAAAACATTTCTCTCAAAAACTCTAACAGCATTGTCAATGAGTTCCCGGTCCACCCTCCCAAACATTTTAACTGGAAAAGACGAATGCAGAACGACATTTTTGAAAATTTCGATCCCTCATATAGTTCTTCGTTCATCTCATTAAGTAGCGCGTAGAACTTTACTGCTTCTCCATTCGACTCTTCATGATGTTGGTTTCTTCCGGGTTCGGTAAAAGCATTTCCACCGAGACTACAATCATCAGATGGCACAAAGTCGGGTGGGAACGACTGTAAACCATGACTGTGAATATTAAATGCTTCCCGCAACATCCTTCCATGTCATCCCCTCTAATGATCGATGGTAGGCGACTATCATAAGATACATCCATCCTTGAAGAGGAAGTACTAGGCGGGCATTCTCCATGAAAAACCATTGTTTATAACCACGAACAAACCCATCAACAATTAGATGCTCGATACAACTTCACGATAATGCCGGTTTATGTTGACACACTTCTTACACGGGCAAAGAATCATGTTCTCTTGGCTTGCATATTGAAATGCAAAATTTAGAAAAGTTTGTACTCCATTTCGTAACTGCTGCTACCCTTGACAAATTCATCCAAGACCAGTCCATTTCTTATTTCTTGAAGCCTAATCTTGACAATAAATTGCACGGGTTTAGGATTTAGGAATAAGTATAGTTAAGCTATGTAAGTTATGTATTATGTAAGTTATTTATTACCCAAATTATGTAAGTTGTGTATTATGAAAATTATGCTATGTAAGTTATGTAAGTCACATAAGTTATGTAAGAAGTTATTTATGTAAGTTATTTATTATGAAAATTAAGTAAGTTATGTAATTTACGAATAATTAAAAATGTGTAAGTTATGTAAGTTGTAAGTTATGTATAATATTAATTAACTAAGTTATGTTATTTATGTATCATATTAATGTAAGTTATGTAATTTATGTATATTAACTAATTAATTTATGTAAGTTATGTATAATATTAATTAATTAAGTTATGTCATTTATGTATCATATTAATGTAAGTTATGTATAATATTAATTAATTAAGTTATGTCCCTTACAATAAGAGACAAATATTGATTTTATAATATAAACATTGGATAAACAATTTTGTTTAAAAAAGATTGGATAAACAGTATTTTATAATATAATATTAATTTTAGATACAAATATAATATTAATTTTAGTTACAAATATTATACAAATAGTATTTTATAAGGTAAATAAGCATTTTGCATGCAACTTGACTAAGAAATTAGTAGCAAATAGGAATTGAGTTTGTATAAAAACGTGGACCGTCTCTCTATTAGGTAGTCACAATGGCATTTTAACTCCAACCATCTCACATTCTTACCGAATTGAATGTGTGTTTTAAATTCTCAACCCATCAAAATAAAAATTAAAGAGAAATTTTGAATTGAACTTTATATACAAAATAGAATACAATATATTACCTCCTTTTCTTTCTACCATTTAATCAAATGAAAGTTATGGTTAATCTCTTCTTTTCCTTATCTTTCCTCATTTTAGATAATCTAATAAAAGAATATAGTTTAATCCAAACGTAAAATTAAAAATTAAACATTATTGGGAGGAACAGAACAAACCTTAAAATAATTAATTTTCATGGATAATCAAATAGACATAAAAGCATAAATTGATTTCAAAGAAGACGAAATGTAAATATCCAACAAGAAAAATAACTTCATAATTATTAAATGTCAATATAGTCTACTTACAAAGAAAAATAACTCAAGATAATTTAAGATATAACATTATTTCTTAAAATTGATCATCCTAATTGAGTTATACTCTTCAATTTTTTATTAAACCGAAGCCATCAATAAGAGAATTGGTTGAAAATTGTTGAGCTGTATCCTTATCAATTTTTTATACTGGCTTTGGTAGTTTCGATTAAGGGTTGTATTTGCTCTCCCTCCTCCTTTTTACTTGCGATCTGGTGTGTTTTTTTTTACTGAGGTTGCTGGTAGTGGATTTGGTTATGATGATGTTCGGGTTGACTGGGGTTTTGGGTGTGAGGTTGACGGTAGGTGCAAGCTGAAGTAGTGATCTGGACTCGATTTAGTGAATCTTGTGATGGTAGGGCTGGAGTAGAGGTTGGAGCAGGTTGGTACCGGTGAAGATGGGAGAGGAGTTGTCCTTGGCAAGGTGGTTGGCGACTTTGACTCCATCAATGTGCTCAAGGTCATATGGACCAAATATTGTAAAATATATTTTCAGAATTATATAAATCTAACATTAATGGTCAAAGCCAAAAAATATATATGTATTTAGCATAAAAATAAAAGGATCATACATTACCCAAATAGTGAAAATGGATCCAAATTCAATCAAAGTCCTCTAATTAATTTGTCCAAATCAACATTGATTCGAATTTAGAATTTTCTTTTCATTTGAAAAATTAAACTCAATAATTGGTAGACTTAAATAAAATTCGTGTCTACACTACTCAATAATTATCACTAACAAAGTGATGAATTCAACTACAATGAAATTTGGTTAACATCGGTTTTGGATTTCATTCATGGACTCATTAAGTTAATAATAATCATAATAATTAAAGTAAGAAAGTGATGAACATTTGCTTTAACTAATAAATTTAGCAAATTAAATATACATACCTCTTAAAGTTCACAAGGAAGTAAAGGTCGCAAGGAAGTAGAGGTCGCAAGTTCACGGATTGCTTCACGATTGAATTTCCAGCAGTTTATCAATTGATCAAAAGTCTACTTTCATTGCAGTTGACTAAGAAAACATTATACTGAGGTCATCTATACGAGATGAGCCAAGCAACAATAAGGAAATAACATATATAAAGAGAAAGCGCAGCTTTAAAATATATAATATGCATATAATTTTTATGACAAAACATGCAGACATAAATTTTAAATTTCAAAATATACATATATTCATACCTAACACTAATCTCATTTAACTCAATTCATACCCAACACTCATCTCATTTAACTCGAATAACATAGATGGCAAATACGTCAAGAAGACTAACCAAAACCAAAACATGTAAAGGGATAGTGAAAGTGAATCTATTGAGCTCTCCCTAAGCCAATGTTACAAAATGAATTGCCATTGATCCAAACCCAAAATGCACAAAAAATACGGAAAGGGAAGTCCATCGATACCAGAAAATAATGTTATTCGGCTATCAGAAAGGGATTGAGCAATTGGGAAATTGGGGAAAATACTTTGGGGAAGAATAACTTGGGGGAAATTGGGGGAAAAGAAGTTGGGAAATTGGGGAAATAAAATCGTGGAAATTTGACTTGGGGGAACACTAAAGGAAATTCCCAAATTCCCAAACCCTTGACACGCAAAAATGCCGAAATTCCCCGAATTCCCAAACAAACAGGCCAAAGGTTGGTGATTGAATTTATTATTTAAACCCCAGTTTCCCAAATTACACTTAACCCAAACCCTAAATCAAGATACAACGATTTAAAAGACAAAAAGCTTACCTTTTTCACCACAAATTCCGCAACTTTGATGGTATCCTGTCAAGATTGGCTCAACTGTTGCTTCGTTTAACCCGATTTATGAGTTCTCCTCTCCCTTTTTTCCTTTGTATTTTCTCTTTCGATATTATAGCTTTCGTTTTCTCCTCTCTAATTACATTTACGCTTGTGTTCGCCTTACGTAAAATGATAAGTAAAACTCATGAACGTAAACGCAGCGCGCTTTTGCCAAAATTTTAAGACACCATTCCGGCGCTTGTTAGAAAACGCCACTATTTCTTAGATATTTCCGCGTTTCCAAAAACGCCACTACAAATTGAAGTTATAATCAAACGACGCCGCTTAATAAAGCTTTAATGCATATTTCAAACTATTTTTAACTTATTAAACTTAAATCTATTTAAAATAATATTTAAATGACAAAACATTAATATAATTGATATCAATTGGTACTTTAATTTGATTTTTAAAACATTATTTAAAGAAATTAATCTAAACTAACCTAATTAAAATCCTTATTCGACCCCTGAAACCCTAAACCATAGATTCTAAACCACTAACCCTTAGCCCGTAACTCGTAAAACTTAAACCCCTAACCCTATATCCCAAACCTTAAATCCATATATACCCCCTAATCCTTAAAATAGCACGGCCATCAGAAATAATCCCTAAATCTTTAATAATCATATATAAAATAGTTATAGTTGATTAAAAATAATTAATAGTAATAAAAACTTTTAATAATTTGTAATATTACCTTTATAATATTTATTTTTTTTGTATAAAGTTTGAAATTTATAATATTTAATTTTATTGATAAATAAATAAATTTAAACTATATACTCATAATTTCAATATATTAAATTTATTATATATTATATATTTTAGAAATATATATATAAGAACATATTTGATAAAACTAAATTAATCTAATAACTTAAACTCTAACATAACCGTTGAAACCCTAAACCCGACCCAAATCCATAACCCCCTAGCCCTTTACCCCTAAATCCCCTAACCCCTAAAGCATAACCCTTAAACCCTAAATCCCCCTAACACCTAAACCTTAAAATTTTCAATTCCACAAACAAACGGTGACGTTTTCACAAAATTGTAGACATATTGATAATTATCGATTAATCGACATGCATAAAGTAATCATGATCTACCTATTATAATATTCAATATATTAAATTTATTCTTGAATATCTATTTTACAAATATATAAGAACGTATATATTGATCACCATAAAAAATAATAAAAAAACAAATCTAATTAATTAAACCCTAACACATGACCGTTGAAATTAACCCTAAATCTCAAACCCCAAAACCTCTAACCCCTAAATTAACCTTAAATCCCCAATTACCTTAAATCTATACCCCGTACTCATTAAATTACCGTCCATAAAAAAATTCCCTAAATCTTTAATATATATATATATAATCATAATTAAATTAAATATAGTCAATAATTATTGTTAAAATATATTAGTCGAACAATATATACGTACTACCAAAATTAATTTATTACTCTTATAAAAGTTAATTCTATTTTTAATTTACTCTTTACATTAATAAAACAATTTAAGTTTTACTATATTTTATTTTATTCATAATTTAATATATTTTCTCTCGTAAAGTAGTTTAAATCAATCGTTATAAATAGTTAGTCATTACATATATACGACTTCTCTTTAATAAAATTTTTTTTTATTAATCAATATTATTTGTTAATTATAATTTAAATGTAAATTGTCCCACTATATATATATAATAAATAGAACAAAATATTAATTATTTCAACTTATAAGATTTTTGTTACTATTAGCGGCGCTTCGGCAAAAACGCCGCTAAAGGTTAATACATTCGCGGCGCTTAGATACAAACGCCGCTGAATACAGGAGAATTAGCGGCGCATAGGCGAAAACGCCGCTATAGACCCAGAGCATTAGCGGCGCTTAGACGAAAACGCCGCTAAAGACTCGGAGCATTAGCGGCGCTTAGACGAAAGCGCCGCTGTAGACCCGAGCATTAGCGGCACTTAGACAAAACGCCGCTATAGACCCGAGCATTAGCGGCGCTTAGACAAAAACGCCGCTAAATGTTTAAAAAATTGCAAAAAACGACGCCGTTCGTCTTAGGTTTTTTGTGGCGCTTTATATCAAAACGCCGTTAATTCCTATTTTTAGCGGCGCTTCCGTATAGACGCTGCTGATGCTCTACCTTTAGCGGCGCTTTGGCTAAATCGCCGCTAATGCTCTATTTTTTGTGGCGCTTTTGTTCCAAACGCCGCAAAAAGTGCCGCTAAAAGCCTATTCTGGTGTAGTGATTGACACATAATTTACATAGAGTAATGCTTGAATTTAGAATCATAAAATTCCTAAGACCTTAACCTTACCATTAAGTCAAAACCATTAACTTTCAAATAAATTTATTTTCTATTTTTATTTCATATTTTAATCAATTTTTCATCAAAATATTCTAAATAACGGCAACTAATTGATTCTAACTTAATTAATTTTAAAATTCTTAATTTTAATTGAAGATAAATATGTATTTTTAATGAAAAAGTTAAAGATAATTAATTTTGTAGTATTTTAATATTAATTTAAAATTTCATTTTTATTATAAATGGAGAAAAAAATAAATAATAGATAAATAATAGTATAGTTGTCTATTTATTTAAAATTTACTTATTAAATGGATGTAAAACAAACTACAATAAAATTTCACCAATTTCATTATTTAAATAAATCAATGTAAAAACTCAAAGAAAAGAAAAAAGAAGATAAAACTGCAGTTGCAAAATTTAATGTTAACCCACCAAGGAGTTGTAAATTCTAAATCCAAAGCGAAATGTGAGAAATTTGTTTTAAAATAATTTCTTTGATTATATTTGATTTTTTAACATAATGTCTAAAATTACTCATAATCTTTTTCTAACTCATAAATAGGAGTACTTGAATTCATGTCCATATTAATTGAGTTAAAAGATAAAGTGAATGTAAGAATAAATTGATGGAATAAAGGAAAAAGAGATTCTAACTCAAGAATAATTATTATTAGTGCAGTTTTCAAGATTGATGTGCTTGATTAATGTGTTGTGTACTTTTCTTTTCCTTTTTTTCCCTGAACTTTACATGACTGAAATTTAGATTGCATTTTCCATGCTAAATTCTTGGGTCAAAATTGGAGTTAAAGAAAATTCATTAATATAAAATAGAAATTAGCAGAATCATTGAATAAAATTATAAAAACAAAGGGGAAAAAATGGCTTAGGCCTAGGGTTTTAGTAACAGTTAATAATAAATGTCATAAATGAAAACAAAATAATCACCAAGATTTAATGTGTATTGTAGAATTCTTTTGCAAACCTTTGATTTTAAATTCACCAAAAGAAGTAGAAATCTGTTGGAGTAAACCACTTAGCCACTGGTTTCGTCTCCACTAATATGCTATTTCTATTCCTTTGTTTCATTTTAACCAAAGAGGTTTCACAAAGTAGATGGCTAGAACGTGAGCATCCCCCAACTTGCACCTATAAGTATAAAACTTATTATTATTATTTTTTTAATTTTTTAATAGGTAAGTTAATGACAAAGGTCGAGGTTTGAGATCTTGAACGCTTAAATTTGAGCTTCGTCATGTGCAAATGTCATGTGTGAGTTCTCTTTCAGATTATTCTAAACTTAAGTTGTAGCATATATAGATGGATTCTATCTAAATTTAATTTAATTTAGATCCGAATATATTTTAATTGTCAATATATTATGTTTTATATTGAGTTTATTTTAATTAAACAGTTGAATCAAATATATATATATATATATATGAGAAGGATGCACTTCCAGTGTAAAAATTAAAATAGTTAGAAATTTTAATGATTTAATTGTTGAATTTATCAATATAATTGTACTTGTCATGTATGTAAATTTTCAAACCGAGTTGACATCTCTTTCTAATCGATCTAAAATACTCTATATATTAATAAATATTCGATGGTTGAAATATTTTACATAAAACAAATAGTTAAAAATTTTAAATTTACATCAAATTTGATATGTATGACCTACACGAATAGACCATGAATATAATGGTTGGATTGTTAAAATATTAATCATTTAAACAATTATGCAAGTGTGTAAAATTACTTTTGTTTTTACAACGTGTAAGTGTATCCCTCCCCGAAAATTGCGGGAATCTAAAATTAAGGTTTGTTAGTTTGGTAATTAAATTAAGTATAGAGGGATAATGGTTGATAATTATGGTCGTGTATATTGTTTTAATATTAAAAGACACACACACACACAACAATTCCATTGACAAAAACTCTACTTTGACCATTGAAATTAAGTAATCAAAATCTAAAAAGAGAAGAAGGAAATTTAGGTAGAAACATCCTGCATCCATTCATGCCTTTAATATTCAAAACCTTTGACTTAATATAAATATAATTGGTGTCAATTAGAGCGTGGAGCACCAACCTACCCCATGCATGCAAACATATTACCCTCTTTATGTAAAATATATTTGATTCCCATTGTTGGATTCAAATTTCCAAAAAAGAAAACATTTAGATTATGCATATTATTTTGGGCATGTTTCGTCTCGCGGTGTTTAATTCCAACACAAAATAACACAATGTGGTATATGTTAAAAGTAATATATTTGTGGCATGTCAATGTTTGCATATCACTATGTTCAACATTAAAATTTTTCTGTTCATACTGAATCGAAATTTTGATAAATAAAACAAATCATGCTAAATTTGTTTCCATTTTAAATCGAATATATTATTATATTTATAAGATTTTAAAATGAATTTCCTTTTTCTTTCTCTTTTATTTGTCTAGATTTAAAAAGAAAACGAAATCTAAAAGAATTTGAACAAAACGACTAGACCGATTTAGGTCTTAATTTAGAAACGAAAACATTGACCAGGAGAAAAGTCAACGAATACCGAACAGCACCGTCCAAGAAAACTGCCAGAGAAAGAAAAAACGGCTGCCCAGCTGTAGCGACTCGAATGACCGAATTGCCCCTATGAGGTGGGCCGCTATTTAATAAGGTGTAAGTGGATTGGGCCACCGGCCTATGGCCATCTTTGTCCAGAAGCAGACGATTGTTAAGGAAACAGCTGAGATTTGCTGGAACCCTAAAATAATTGATGAAATCATTGAATCCCTCGTCTACTCACTCACCGGCCGTTCATGTTAATTTATTTAGGTTCAGAAACGTTGAATCTCGTCTCAATCATCATTTGTGTCAAGACTATTCGGAATAAGGGCACTTAATCCATGTAGCTATTCCTAGATCTTGGGGGAAATATGCTCGATGGAATAATTTCTTAGATGTATTACTGCATCCCCAAGAGTTAAGCCATTTTTTTTTAGGTCAATGGAATTTTTATTTGGTATTAAGAACTGTCATTCTAACCCTGTCGGGAAATTCCATCCACAAACACAAAATTTATAGCTGACTAATATTGCACGCCTATCGCAAAAAATTTCTCTCAGGACTCTATGAAATTCACTTCTACTCTTCCAATAACTTAGGTTTTTGTTTTTCTTTCTAAAATGTGAAACAGAGGTGCAGTTAGAAGGGCCCATGGTTTATAATAATAAAAAAAAACAATGAAACTATAGAATTAAAAATGGAAAGGGATTTTGGAGGTTGATGGCAGAGCAAATGTCAAAAGGAAAAGGACAGATATATCATATCGATATGTAGGAATAGAAAGAAACATATAAAGTTTCCAAAAAACAAAGAGGCCTCCATAACCAAACATTGCATGCATGTTTCACGAGGACAACTCCTTATTTGTTCTACATGTTCATCATTGCTTTTTTCTTCTTTTTCTAATATTAGTGGATTTGCATATCATTTGTTTTTTCTTCAAATCTTAAACCACAAATAAATAAATTCTCGTGTAAAATGTGATTTTTACGTGACTCGAGAAATTCTTGGATTTTATACATCGTTTTCATTCGAATTTTTTAAATTAGTTTCCAATTATTTTCTTTTCAAAATTCAGCCCCTCAATTTTTTTTAAATTATGTCAAAAATTATAAAAAAACTAATTATATCATATATTGTTGGGATTGACCCGTATAAGCGACGAACAAGTAAAATAGAGAAATCAAACACACAAATATTTATGTGGAAAACTCTTTCGGAGAGGATAAAAACCACGAGTAAAAGAGACTTCGGCTTTTCACGAAATGAGTAAACAAATGAGAATACAATATGGAGAAAATAAACCTAAATCTACTAAATATACAAATCCAAACCCCGAATAAAAAGCCCTAACCCAGGAACAAAATTCTCTCCATAGTTACCACGAAACTCTCACTAAAACTCATATGCAACTACATCTTGTTGCCCTCAAGAAAAGCCATTGTTGATTGACATATCAAAACAAGGATAAAATGACCCCTTTAAATAGGCTTAGATTGGAGTTCTAAACATACTAAAATATCCTTGGTATAGTTAGACTCCAACTGGAAGAAGCGGTCCTGCTTGAAGTCTAAAATGTGGCTGCCAAATAGGAGAACACGCCATGACATCATGACGTGCAGGCTCTCCTCGTCTTGATGTTGATGCCGCATTTGCCTGGGGTTTACATTGCGTTGTCTCAACGATCCCTACCTACTCGTCACGACACTGGGCCTGTTTTGGCCCTTCTCTGGTTGTTCGTTGATTGTTGTCTTGAGTGCTTGCAAATTTTTCGATAAAGACGAGGCACACCCCAAACAAACTGATGTAGAGATCCAAAATTGTGATAAGTGGATACCCTCCTTGATTAACACATCATTAGTATTAATACTAAAATTTATGACATCCACAATGTAGGTGAAAGAAAAAAATTAATATTTAAATTATAGTTGTACAAAAAACAAAAACAAAAACAAAAATTGAGTTAGAGGTAAAATGATAAAGTGTTTATAAGTAAATTATCTTTAGGGTTGGGTTCAAACCTTAATCATCACGTTTTATTTATTTTATTTAAACATTCATATAAAAATAGTAAAAGACAAAAATACCATTATATCAATATTTAATCTTTTATTAAAAATGTTTTAAGTAATTCCTTCACTAAGTTGGTGTCAAGTTGACTTATGTCACCGAATTCACAACCACATTTATAAGTATACATATATTTAACGGTTTAAAGTTATCCACGTAAATCAAATAGTTACGTATTCTTAATTTATACAAAACTTCGAATGAAACATTAAATATGACGATCCGATATTTAAAATATTGATCATACAAAAATTATGAAAACGTAAAACTATCTGATTTTTACATCGATGTAAGTGAATCTCTCCTCAACCAAAATTAATTATCGAACTATCTCAATTTTTCATATCACTAAAATGTTAATTTAAAATTTCTCCGAAATTAACTTTGAACTCAACTAACAATTTATAGCTTTTATATTTAAGTATTGTTCATAAATCTAATATTTTATATTTTACTTTTTCCAATTCATCTCAATGTATGATATATATATATATATATATAATCATACAATTATTATTTATTTATGTACTTTTCTTCCCTTCATCAATTTAATAAAACAAAATAATCTATCTTTTATGGTATATCCAAGTTTCTATATTAAAATTCATGCAATATTATCACTAATTAATTTTAACAACTTCATTAAAAATATTGTTTTTTAATGTTATTGATAAAAAAAAATACATACAATCCTTAATTCAACTTGTAGTTAGACAAAAGAGTGATATGGTTGGACAAAGTTCACAAGCCTAGCTACCTAACCCGTGACCAAAAAATAAAAAAGTTCCATACAGAAGTGATTGTCCATCAATTAGATACCACAATTTATAAAGATCTTTAACTACAAGTCTATGAACTTAGCCACTTCCACTTAATTTTATGGATAGCCACTCAAATTGATATTCATTTTTTTTATAAGTTTTATCACGAAAAAATATCTTATTTAAAATTAATTTATTGTACAACGTGTAAACTTGTATGTATAAAATAAAAAGAATATTTGAGTCATGAGGTGTGATGCGATGGGTGTTCATCTCATTTCTTAATTATATGATTCAGGGTTCGATCCTCACTTATAGGAATGGAGCACATTTTATGATCAATCTTTTATTTTTTCAGAGAGCACTTGCGATGAAAAAATTAATCATTATTACCGACAATGAACATTGAGCTATGATACCATATTAAATATCCAGTTCACGATCTTTTTCTTTTTTCAAACTCATATCGTTAAATAGATGGGAGATCCACTAAGAGACCCAGGGGGCCATAGTCCTCCCTAAAATGGTAAACTTTCAATTTAAGCCTTTATAATTTATAAAATTTTAAATTAATAATGGTAAAATTATATTTTGGCATCTAAAAATTTAAAATTTATAAAAATATAAATTATTAAAATAATAAAATTATATTTTTACTATCGTGAAAATATATAATTTAATTCTGACCAAAAAAATTTCTAGCTCCACAACCAGAGATTCTATCATGTGATTTGCTATTGAACAAACCATGCAAATGTGACAGTTGAATATGGGGATTAAGAGGGACTCTATTATTGGGCTGTATCAGGTCTAACTTGTTAGATTTCTTTGGGGATGAATTACTATTAGGCCCATAATTTACAATCTGCTTTCTCTTTCCTCCAAACTATCTTCATTTCTTTGTCAACTGCTTCAAATTTGAGTCCATAGAATTTTTTTTTTAATTTTAAATTTTATAAAATGTGGCTTTGTCAATATTTATTTTAGTTTAACTTCAAATATATTTTCATCATTAGTCTAATTATACCTTGTGATGATTAATTATAATTATTTAAAAGTATAATGATTATACTTGTAATCCTAATAAAAAATTTCAAGTTATCACATTTAACTTTTACCCAAAACTATTTAAAATAATATAAAATCTTATATTAATAAGATTAAAATTGATAAATAAATATTTTTTAAAATTAATATTTACTTTTTATCAAACAAATAATTATATTCAATATTTATATTTTACTAATTTACAAAATAATTTTTATAATATAAATTCAACCCATACTTAATTTTTAGTTTATCAAATAATACCTTAATCTATATACTTTAATTTTTTTAAGTGTAATGACTAAATTTCAAACTTTACCAAAATACAGGGATTATCGGCATATTTTGACCTAAAAAAATTGCATTCACAGATGTTTTTTTAAATAGACCAATCAAGTTATTAATAAATTCAAAAAATTGTTAAAAAACTCAATTCAATTGGTCGTCCAGTTTAATCGGTTCGTTTCGATTTACGAATCAATCAATTCAGTTTCTTTCTCTAGACCTATATATCAACTAATCCGAGCTTACTCAATCTATTCTATCGATCTAATCAGATTCAGCAATAATGACCCTCTTTATTCTAAAAGATGCAAGCAAAACCATATTAGAAATTTATTAAATTTGAACTGATGAAATTTAATTCAGGTATTTTGATCAAACCATCACAAATGAATATTGAGATGGGATTCACTGAAGCAGTCGTCAGTAGGAGTGGGAGGCAACCTTTTTTTTTTTTCTTTGTGAGAAGATGATGTCAACATGGTGGCCACTAGTCCCATGTGATTCATAGTATCCATTTGTTTGATAATAGCTATGAAGCACATGGTGTACAATTTGGTGCTTTGTTGAGATGGAACCAAAGGAATATATTGATGATGCAGATGTTGAATTCAAAGGGGGGGTGGGTGTGTATCCTTCCAAATTTCCATCCCTAAAATATGTGAATTTTTTGCATTTTATCATTGGACCTATCTGCCACCCTTTACGTAAGTATCAAGCATCACATGATGTATTCAACTTATGATCGATGGAGATCACAAATTGGTTTTAACCTTCATAATGTTTTAATTTAAATTTTCAAGTATGATATTAAATGTTAAACCGAATCTAATGTGGAAAATAGGTAAAACAAGGGTAAAAATATTATAGAGATCTCTATATTGGAAGTGAGATTGCATTTGTTCCTTCTATTAAAAAAATGGGCAAATTAATCCCTGTATGTTAGATCAAAGAGTAAATTGATCTTTTCTATTAAAAATTTCATCCATTTGTACTGTTGAAAACTGGCGTGGTTGATAGAATAACCAGACAGTGACACGTGGCGTGCCACATGTGTCTCATGCTGACGTAAAATGGTCCGTTTTAAATCGTAGAAATCGGTGAAATTTTTAGCGAAAGGACTGGTTTGTTTTTTGATCTAATGTACAGGGTCTAATTTATCCTTTTTAGTAGAGGGGAAAAATGCAATTCGATTCCTAATATAAAGGCCTTCAAGTTATCAAAATGTAAACTGTTAGAGTTGTGTGACCTGAATCCCGTTTGATCCGGCCTAAAATGTCTGAGGTGCAACTTAGTTGTTAAAGAAATAAAATAGAGAGGCAAAATTGGGGATCTGTGGGGGCGAAGGTTCGAGGGCCGTTTAAACCTCCTCTATCTGTGGTTTTTCTCGATAAAGATTTTCCACGTAAAATATTTGTGTTCTTATTTTTCTTTCTTATTATTTTGCTATCATTCTTACTACCATTATCGACGTATAGTATAACATAAACACATATGTAATTATTACATGGACAACGAAAATTTAACATGCTAAAAAAAGAAATAACCTTTTTAAATTTTATTGAAGCTGTTTTACCTTTTTAATATGTCAGATCTGGACGTAAGTACATAAGTTTAGAAATTGATTAATAAAAATATTGATACATTATGTACTGAATTAAAAGCTTTTGAAATTTGAGGAGTAATTTAGAATCTAGGCAAGAGTTAGACATTTATTGAAGTAATTAATCCTTCTTATTAATTAAGATTATCTTGTGGAGATGGCATTAATCATGTTATCAATTCCATTATACGTATTGAAAAACAAGTCCAAGTTGAATAAAGAATCAATATTAACTTAGAAATTTACTTCACGTTTCATCACCAAGAGTCGTTTTCGAACCATTTTTTTCTGCATTAAAACGACGAAAAGCATCAGCCAAACTCCTTTTGAATATAATTTCAATACGTTAGCAGCAGTTATCAACTCACATTATTAATGTTTAAATCAAGAATCTCTTTATCTAACGCATCAATCAATGAAAAACTGGGAAATTTACCTATGTTTGTGCACTCAGAAAATGCTAGAAAACAAGAATCAAGGAAAAGAAAACAATAATTAGAAGGGATACTATTATATCAGCAGAAAACAAAAGTATGTATACATTTTGATCGATTTCACTATCTTATGAAGATTGAGAGAAAAAGAAAGAGTAAAAGGGTATAAAACATTTCAAAACAACAAGGTTTTAGGACGATCAGATGCAGCGGCAGAAGGGAAAGTAGAGAAGGAAACACCCATAACAGGGAGAGCGAAAGTGGATTCCATAAACATTCGTTGCTGTAAAGCCTCAATGTTTGCTCCTGCTTCTACCATATCCTTAATCAAGTTCCTGTATTGTTTCCTTAGCTTCCTCAACATGCACCTATACTGCAACTTCACCCACCTTATCTTCTTCAAGATCTTCACTATCAAGATTGATCCTCGTCTTGGTTTCTTCCCTCCAAGGCGAACTGTGGGTACCTTATGATTTCGCCGGCGGAGGAAGAAAAGTGTCCGACGAGCCTGCTGCCACTGGAATGGGGTGGATAAATGAGTGGGAAGGGAGGGTTTGGGGGTGGTTGGGTGATCTACAGCCATGGCGGTGGTGTCAAGGGTATGTTAGAGAGAGACTTGACTTGGAGTTTATATGAGAACTCTGAATTGAGAGAGAGAGCGAGAGATCATCGGCTGATAAAAGCAGCTTGAGTTATTGCTATTCGAATAAATGAAGCCTAGGAATTAGAATAATGATTTTTTGGGTAAATTACCTGGATAGGCAGTCAAAATAAAAAGTTTACAATTGAAGCACTCAAGTTACATTGTTCGGTCATTTTGGTCACTCCTGTTAAAATCACAAAATGTAAGATGATGTGATAGTTAAAAAATTAGTATAATAACAAATTTAACCCTTAAATTTTACATATTATATCGATTTTGTCATAATTTTAAAGAATTAACTCTCAAAATTTATAAATATTCTCAATTTGATCCCAATTTAAAAAAAAATTCAATAAAATATAAAAATAAATAAAGGTTTTAAAAAATATAATAAACTTAAAATTTAATATTAATATTAAGAATTTAGGTTTTATATGGTTATAAGTCCAGTCGGGGCGAAACTAGTCAGGAGAGGGAGAGGGATGGGGTGGTGGAGGTTTTCTTTATTTAATATTAATATTAATATGATATAAAATTTAAATTTATTATTATATTTTTTGAAAATATTTATGTAATTTTTTGAGTTTTTTAGAATAAGGATCAAATTGAGAATATTTGTAAATTTTTAGAGTTAATTCTTTAAAATTATGGCTAAATTGATACAGTATGTAAAATTTGAGAGCTAAATTTATTATCATACCGATTTTTTTAACTGTGACATCATCTACCCGCTTGTGATTTCAACGGGAGTAACCAAAATGATCAAACTATGTGATGTGGGTGCTTAAATTGCAAACTTTTTATTTGGGTGCCTAAAATAATTTTTTTTATAATTGAATTACTATCCATGTAGCTTACTCTTTTTTGAATATTTGTTTTTTTTTATTTGAGTTTATTAGAAGTGTCGGCTTCAAGTTTAAGTTATATGATTCGTGTTTGGTTTTATTGAATTAAAATTTATTTTTATATTTTAATATAAAATAAATTTTAAATTAACTGATTGAAATTAATAATATAAAATAAGACAAATAATTTCAAATTCATATGGATTTATGAGGTTGAACTTGAAAATGATATAATTAATGTCTTCTTTAATTAAAAATTTCAGCATGACTTACTTGAGCTCTGAATTAAAAAATAGAGTACAATAAATTCCCTGGAGATGCAAGTAGAAGATCAACATCCACAAAAGCGATTCTAAATACATCAATTATTAAATTCTCATTTTTTTTATAAAAAAGGATTCACTCCAACTCCAATTTCACCATTGCTAGTACCTAGGAATTTACGTCATGCATTACGCTCACGATGACCAAATCAAATTGTTGACTTCACTTGATGGAGCGTAGGGCAGCTTCACAAAAGACTGGAAGTGAATCAAATACATTTGGAACCATGGTTGTATTAAATATCATACAACAATTTACACTAAAATAGACCATCTTCTTTCCAGTCAAACAAGATTTTGTTGGTTTTTCATGTTTGCAAATATTGAAATATAATTAGGAGCAGCATAAACTCCAGATTGAGTTTTTAGGATGGTGATAATAATTTTAATAGAAAGATCCTTTATATATTTAATGAACAAGTACGTAATACCTTGATTAATAGATATGTAATTTCATCATAACCAAGTGTGTTTTCAACATTCTAGATACCAACAGGATTTGGAAAAGGATATTAATAATCTTGTATAAACACAACAACTCCCCTCACTTTAAATCTATATTTCACTACATTAATATCATTGCCTATAATTTTATTCTTTGAGAGATTCTTCAATCACAAGAAACCATGATGTATGTTATAATTGTCAAGAAAATTACTACAGATAGAAGCTTATTCATCTCAACCCAAGAAATACCAGTAATTCATAGAAATCATTGCCTGCGTGGGAGAAAAACTTCTGCGTGAATGTGAAGAATAATTTGTTCAGCTGCTTTAAAAGCTTTCTAAGAAGCCAAACCAAGTAATGCAGCTGATTTATATATAGATGATATTGATTGGAATCTTGAAATCAACCCAAAATTTTTTTCGAAAATAAAGTCAACTTCCGATGATGAAGAAGAGGAGGAGAAAGAATAAAGTTAAAAAAATTGATTCATTTTCGATTCCATTAGAGCAAATTAAAGCCACTGGATGGGAGTACGGTGAGGCTCCACCTTGCTTGCCTACCATAGTTGGATCATTTAGGCTCATGAGTATATCTAGATATAATTTAAATTTTAAGGTTTAATGGGATTTTATACCAATTTCTTATTTAAAATAAAAACAAAACCATACCACCATAATGAATCGAAAATACTAGTTTAAGGAGTTTTCACATCAACACAAGAATATTTAACTATGTTGAATTAAAAAAATTTAACATCAAATTTGAATATAATGACTAAAACAAAATTTGATTGAAAAAATTATTTATTTATTTACCTATGCGACGACCAAATTGATTATAAATATGACATCTACAAATGTAAATATGATGAAAAGAAAATAAAAATAGTTTATAATTTTGAATTTTACTTATCTAGAAATATAAAATATATTATACTTATTAATTAATGAATAATAATATCATATAGACAACTTTGTATGTAACTTTGTATGTAAAATTATCGTACAAACACATAATCTTATATAAAGTTAATTTATAAAATAGTACTACCCTATGAAAGGGTATCTTGTTAAAAGATACATTATATTTTACGGAAAGATACATCTGTTTGGTATAATTTATATAAATGATTTTCTATTCGTCATTTTCACAATTCTACTTGGAATTTGAAGCTTTATGGAAAGTATTCTACACGTTTCAAAGTCAATCATGTTTTACTAACATTATATTCATCTTTCTTATTTTAATTTTCTTTTTTTTTCAAACAAAAAAATGTCATATCGTCAAAGAGGGAATAATCGTCAATTAAGTTACTCCAGACAAATGACTACTCATCCCAAACTTGAACCATTGCCTGCATGGGAGAAAACATTCTGCATCGAAGTGGGTGCAACGCCATGGGAAAGATTTGTTGAATCAAAGAAGAATTTGTATGAACATGACAAAGTGTTCAAATAGGATGATTCGGTTGGTTTAACAGCCTTCCATGAAGCGAAACAAAGATTCTGGGAAATTTATCATGGTTTTCCTTGCGGGAATAAGTTGCCAAGTAATGCAGCAGATTTGTATATCGACGATGTAGACTAGAATTCTGAGATTGATCGAGAACTTTTCTCGGAAATAAAATCACTTACCGATGATGAGGATGGAGAGAAAGACAATGCTAAGGAAATGGATTGGTTTTCGAGTCTTTTGGAGGAAATTCAAGCCATTGGATGGGATGAGTTTGAAGAAGCTGCACCCGCTTGCCTAGCATATGTGGATCATAGAAGAATAAAATCACAATAAAATTGGCAAATGTTGGCTAAGAACATTATTATTAACATTCGATATATTTATCATATTCTGAAGGACTTATTGTTATTTTAGAAGCAGTGATAATATTATTCAATCATAATAAACTCAAAACAATATGTATAAATTAGTTCTGTTTAATTTACTTGCTTTGGTTTCTATAGGTAACACTTTTCTGGTGTCGGGTGCCACAATAGCTACTTTACTCATGCTTGTGTAATATAGTTGAAGCTAGGAGATCACATACATTCACCAGTTGATTGAAATGTTGTTGTTCGACGACATTTGCCATAGATTTGATCTCCCGCATATTTCTCAGGCTGTTTGTTTCCTGTGAATGAACATGCCGCAAGAACAATCAGTAAAAAGATGCAACTTGGGAAAGGATAAAATAAGTCGATGACATGGTACTTTTATAATTTATGTTTATTTAATTAAATATTTAATTTAAACGTAAAATTAACTCTATATTTAATACTTTTATAATTTATGTTTATTTAATTAAATATTTAATTTAAAGTATAAATATGATTTCCACAGTCAATCACGTGAGTGGGAAATTTTTTAGCAACGTAGTTTTTAACAAAAAGAAAAGAAAAGAAAGGAGAAACACAGTTTTTTTGGAAATTTTAAATGTGAAATAATTATTTTTTTAATTTTCAAAATAAGAATGGCTTATATTAACATTAAGTTAATAAAGAAGAATAATTCTTTATTTATTTTGTAACCATTATTTTTAAATTTATTTTCTTTAAATTTGAGTTTGATGTAAGTCGATTGTCTTTTAGTATTTGAGAGATTCTTGGGTCACAAGAAAATACATACCCAAGAATCGTTAAGATGATTATATTACCAAGTAATGTAGTTGATTTATATTGATTGGAATCTTGAAATTAACTTGGCAGACCTTTGTAAATAGTTTAGTTAATGTACTAAATTTTAGTGTAGATTGTTTAGGCTCATGAATATTTTTTATTTTATAATGTAAACATAATGAATAAAAAATACTAATTTCTCTATGAAAAGATACATTTATTTGGTAATTATATAAAGGAATTTTCTATTTCGTCATCTTCACATTTCACATTGCATGTGTGCTATAAAAAAGTTAAAGAAAAAAAGGATAAAGAGACGACGCCTGAGAGATTCGAACTCTCGCGGGGAAACCCCATGTACTTAGCAGGCACACGCCTTAACCACTCGGCCAAAGCGTCATTTTCCGTCTAGTATATATCACGCTATTCCTTTCGCGCATTGATACTTAATGATGAGTAATTTACGGGAATATAATTTTCTATTTCTTCATTGGAATGATCCCTGCATCCATGCACAACCAACAATTTCTTTTTCTTTGAAATTAAAGAAGAAAATAATATTCAAGAAATTTAATGAAAATATGTTAAACACTTTATATGAATTTGATTAATATAAACTAGATAATAAAACTTCAATCCAAGTAGTTTAAACTATGAAATTGACTTTACTTTTAAAAAGTTTTCAAAAAATCCTTCAAACACATCAAATTTGGTTTAACACTAAATGAATTTCATTTTTTCATAATACATTGTATAATAAAAGAGATTAATAAAATAAAAAGAAAAATATATATTTAGAACCACGGGTTTTATTAATATTATGAAATATTTGGTACATTAAACATATAGCATTAATACCTATTTTTATTTTTTGGTGGCTCCCCCCAACATTGAAGAACAATGGCATAAAAAGTTTTTTTTTCACAATTTACACCGTGAGTTCTCCCCATATATCTTGCCCAAACAATCTGATTTTTCGCTTGATTACAACTTTGAATTTTTTCCAAGGTCCATTACCTTGGGGTTTTTCAGTAAAAGTAACTTCGTCATTCGCTTTTAATCCCTTTTCAAGTGAAAATTGCGCCCAACTTATGGAGACATGGTTTTCGACAATATTGTTGGCATGAAATGTGCCAGCGAATGTCCATTCTTTCCCTAAATTATCCGTAACGTCCATAAAAAATTGACGACCTTCTTCAAACTCAAAGAACTCCGCAACCACGGTGTAAAAGAACAATATTATGCGTTTCTCCACTTCGATTGGGGTAAGACGTTTGGAAAATGTTCGCCTGCCTTGTTCTTGGTTTTCCATAACTACGAATTGCAGTAAATACTGAAATATATCAAAGAGTAGTAAAAAATCCAAATTGAACTTTAAAGACAGTGATTATAACTCTGTTTCAAAAATCCTTTATATATGTGTTGAAGAGAGATATCTTTATAACAAATAAATATATAACACCTTTGTGAACAGATATGTAATTATATATCGATGGATTAACTGTTTTCACCCAACTAATAAACAAACACAACTTTTCATCAACTTTTAAAATTAACAAAATCATCCATCATATATGATTTTTTCTTGAACCCGGGAAAGCCATACCCTATTACTTAAACGGAATGAAAATGTGATTAATTTAATTAATACAAACTAAACGATAGTTAAAATGTAATATTGAATGGGTATGTTGTGATTAAAATATTACTTGTACAATTATTTAAAATTATTCCAAGAGAGCTATTTTGAATGTTCTTTTTCTTTTTTTTTTGAATTATAACAGCAACGCGACTAGCGCGACTCGAATTTAGGTCACACTTGGGCAATGAACACCCTAACCATCAGACCAACACACGGGGTTCATTTTGAATACTTTTTAACATACTGAAAAACATTATAGTTTTAATTTTGTGAAATATGAGTATGACACATCAGCATCGCCATCAAGTAATATTTTAAATTTTTTTAATTTATATTTATCACGTGACATATTAAAAAGCTATCACATGACACCATTAAATTAATTAGCAACGTTACATAAATATAAATCAATAGTGTTAATCCAAAAGTATAACCTAATTAACATAGCCAAATTCAATTTAAAGTTGTCCATGGACCAGGCCCTAACAAAATTCTAAGCCCAATCGATAGGTTTGACCCAACTCGAAAATTGAGCCTAAAATTTTGCTTAAGCCTGACCCAAATAAAAATATTAAAATTTGGACCGGACCTAGTCATATTAAAATTATTTTTATATAAAAATTAAAAATTATATATATAATAAATAAATAAAAAAACACTAAAAAACCCACACCCCCCATTAATTACTCCAACCTAGGACATTTCCTCTTTCGGTAATGTAATTTGACATTAGAAGCAGCAGGAGTTACTTTCTCAAATTCATTTCTTCCACAAAGAACAACTTTCTTTAGGACTACGAGTCATCATCTTTTTGAGACTCCATATCCTCTTGCAATCCCCATCGATCATTCCCTCAAAAATGGACGCCTATTAACTGAAGTAATCTTTCATTTCCGATGCTTGGGTTTCCTCAGGTTTTGTTCATCTCCCGCAGTCTTCCTCCACCGCTTTTGCAACAAAATCCTACACTCCTAATAGATAAGTGCTTCTTTCCTGTCTTCAAATAAATATTTTTTAACAAATTAAAAATAAATTACAAAAAAATTTATATTTAAGGTGCAACTTTATAAATAAATATCTCTAAAATAGTACCAAAATTAACAATAGGATAAGAATTATACAATATCCAAATAATAACAATAAAATAATAGTAATATAATAGTGAAATGACAACAAAACAGTGAGAAAATAATAGGATTGTTTTGCACAGCCAGGTCGGGCTTGAGTCCAAAAAACCTTACCAGAGGCAGTGTCCTTTTTCTAAATAAGCATTATTTTTTATCCAAGTCTATTTTTGGGCTTATATTTTTGTCTAAACTCTCCCACTTTTTGGGTGGGCCTTCGAACTGTGTTGGGTGACCCAATTTATGGACAAGTCTAATTCAAAGACCAACTAAAAAAAAATAGAAATCAACATGGACAAGTTCTAAAATATATAATAGGGATAAATCTCAAAACTATACATAAACTATAGTTTAATATGCAATTGTACACGTGAATTTTGATTTGTGTAATTTTATAAATAGAATTTTGATTTGATTCAATTCTTGTACATTATTAACATAATTATTGATATAACATCATTTTATGTTTATATATTGCATGCATAAATAATTATATTTATCTAATATAAAAATAAATCGATGTATTTATTTCTTTAAATGTGTATGATTAAATCAAAACTAAAGTTTCAAGTATACATTTGAACCACAATTAGAGCTTGTATAATTATACATTATCAAAATTCATGTATCTAATTACATATTAAATTAAAATTCATGTATAAATTTGAGATTTAGCCCAAAAGAGAAAATATAAACGATGACATTCTCAAAATCAGCGGGAAAAAAAAGGAAAAAGAGACGACGCCTGAGAGATTCGAACTCTCGCGGGGAAACCCCATGTACTTAGCAGGCACACGCCTTAACCACTCGGCCAAAGCGTCATTGTCATCTTAGTGGTTCATTAAAGTTTAAGTATGAAACAATCCCCTCACCACATTGATACTTATTAAATAAAGATGGTTCTTCTTCTTTTGTCTTTACTATGGCAACTTCACCATGTGTGTGCATGAGAAAATAAAATAAAATAATTAAAAAATATAGAGAATAATATATTTGGAATTACGAGTTTTATTAAATACTAGGCTTTAACATACTTACGATGTAGGTAAATAAAATATTTTATATTCAAAATATTTCAACCAAAAGTTTTTCATAAGAATTTTTTGGTATTGTGATTGATTCTCAAATAATGTTTTTGAGTTGTTTTATTTGAAGACTACATAAAAGTATGAAATGAAAATACTTTTATGATGATATTTGTTACCCTTTAATGTAAGGGTATTTTAGTAATTTCATAACTAAATTGGTGTTGAATTGGCTCGTGTCACCAACCGAGTCAAACATTTTATATATAGTATAGATTATTAAATATTATCTTTTTATGAAAATAAGGGTGCATCTAGGGGGCTAGCAGGGGCCTAGCCTTCTTAAAATGAAAATTTTTATTTAGTCCATTTAAAATTTTAATTTAGTAGGTAAAATTGCATTTTAGCCCCCTAAAAATGATAAAAAATTGATTTAATCCTTTAAAAATTATAAAAATATAGGCTATTAAAATGGTGAAATTGTATTTTTACTATCGTAAAAATTACAATTTAATTTTGCCCCTAAAATTTTTTTTTTTTGACTTTGAGTCCCTTCTCAATTGAAAATTGTGGGGAAATTATGAAAGCATAAATTTCTAATTCCTCATTTGCTTGAAACGTGCCTAGAATTGTCTAGGCTTTTCCCAAACTATCTATAATATCCATGCAAAATAGATAACCTTCATTAAACTCAAATTAAGAACGCTGCAAATGCAGTGAAAGAGAACTTTGAGAAGCTTTTCCTGACTTGCTCAATATTTACTACAGCATATAGAAACCAAATCTCCTACCTATAGGAAAACAATTGATAAACGAGGCCACCAATTCCATCAAAATCCAAAAGGACCATTCCCAACACATTTCACTAATTAAGAATACATAGAGCAAGATGTATCAGAAGACACAATACAACATGTTGAATGCGGCTTTCACAGGCGGTACACTACAACAAAAACAAATGCTATGCAAAAGAACATCATCACAAAAACCCAAAATTCCGTCCATACAGAACAGCCTACACCCTATACCGACAGGTAAATGGGATGCTTAGACCATCACAACAACATGCATCTGGATAAACTTCTACTGAAAATTGTCACTAAATATCATTCAACCTACACTGACGGATTCCTCTGTTTACTAAAATCGCTCTAGAATTATATACTATTCCAATAATTTTTTCAGGGATTTACTTACGAACTTTTTCCATTTGTATACGGGACACATTTTTTACTGTCAACCCGTCGGTATAGGTTCAAAATTTCCATTTTTTGTTGACATTTACAAACACTTTGGCCGTTAGTATATACTATTCATATCCATTAGTATAGGTTTGGGTAAGTGTTTTTAAAAAAAAATGAAGTAGTCATTGTTTTATTTTAAAGTGTTTAAAAAGATAAAATATATTTGGAATCACGAGTTTTATTAAATATGATGAAATATTTTGCATATGAAAGACATAGTTTAGTAAGTGGCTCCCCCCACAATGAATGCATAAAAATTACACCACGAGTTCTCCCCAAATATCCTGTCCAAACAATGTGATTTTTCTCTTGATTTCAACCTTAAACTTTTTCCAAGTCCATTCATCTTCACCTTGGGGTATTTTCGTAAAAGTTACTTCATCGTTAGGTTTCAATCCTTTTTCAGTAAAAAACTGTAGCAAACTTATGGAAACATAATTCCCAACTTCTTGGTTCGTATAAAATGAGCCCACAAATGTCCATTCTTTTCCCAAACTATCCATAACGTCCATGTAAAACATACGATCTTCTTGAAACTCAAAAAACTCAGCAACCACAGCATAAGAGAACAATATTATGCGATCCTCCACTTCGTTTCGAGTTAGACGACTTGAAAAGCTTTGTTTGCCTTGCTCTTGATTTTCCATGTTTACGGATGATAGTAAATGCTAAAATATAAAAATTCTCAATTGGTCTTTAAGGACTATAATCATAACCCTAATATGAAAATCCTTTATATATTTGTTGAAGAAAGATAAAACCTTTATGAATAGACATGTAATTGTAGGTAAATAAATTAACTTTTAACTTTTCACTTGATGAGTAAACAAACACTATTTTTCATCAACTTTTAAAAGTAACATGATTGATGTTTTATCAATTAAACAGTGAAAAGTGTCATCGTTCAAATGTGTGATGAAAAGAGACTACATCGTGATATTTGTAATGCGTGCAATAGTCATAGTCCAATCATCATGGATTAGGCATATGAAGGTTAATCGTTCTAAATGGTTACTTCCTTTTGACCTGTAATTATTTAAATATTTGAAAAACTTAAATATTTCAATGTATTTGATTTAGTAAAATATTTAAAAAAAATCAAGTAATTATTCGAATTAAATGGGTTTGATTTAATTTATAATTAATTTTTTTATGTTATTAAGGTTTGACCTCTCATAACTTGAGCAAAGAATATAACACTATCAATAAGTTACATGTCTTTTAAGTTTATATTAAATAACGTTACAACAATATATATAAAATTAAAAATAAACAGATAAAATTTATATTATATTTGTTGGCTGTTTTGGAAGAACCGAAATATGTTTGTTTTCTCTGATGCCCACAATTGTTTTAAAAAAATAGTGGATATAAGCACAAGTTGGACGAGAAGTGTTCTAACAACGTATCTCAAATCTTCTCATTATCACCCTTGGGTAGTAGGTTCATATTGGTTGCTTCCTGAGGTGGGCTATGTTAAACTTAATACTGATGGTATTGTTTTCTCTTCAAGGGCTTGTGCCTCTATTGGAGGTGTTATCAGAGATGGTTGAAGTACGGGCGGTGCTTGAAGAGCTGTACTTAGCATGGAATAAGGGATTTCGAAAGTTGGAATTAGAGTGTGATAATGCTCTGTTGATTGAGATTATTCTTGTTGGTAGTTTTGCGGATAGTAGGATGATGGAGTTCCGTCTGGTACCATCACATGCTTATTCACTCTTGGGAGGTTCGTGTCAAACATATTCCCTGGGTGCAGAATATAGTGGTAGGTCTTTTGGCCAAAATTGAAGATCCAGAGTTATTGCGATTTCATCTATTGAAGGAACTTTCGATTATAATCCTTCTGTATTGAATTAGGATGTCCTTTTGTCTCGCTTACCTGGTTTTAGTTTTAGTAAAAAAATTATATTTGGTTCAATTTTTAAACTTGCCCAAAACCTTTGTTTTTGGCTTCTGCATCATAGAAGCATTTTGAATTTCTCAATCAACGGGAAAAAAAAAGGAAAAAGAGACGACGCCTGAGAGATTCGAACTCTCGCGGGGAAACCCCATGTACTTAGCAGGCACACGCCTTAACCACTCGGCCAAAGCGTCATTACTGCATCTTTCCAATATAATATTTATAGATAACATTAAAATAATTATCGTTGAAACAAATCAAATTCGGTTTGATTATATTCTATACTCAAGTTTTCAAATGATTTTGAAATATTATATATTAAAATTTTACTTTCATAAAAAAAAAAACTGAATCGTTCAAACAGTATATTTTATATTAAGTTTTGTTCCTATTCGAATTTTAAAAACTCAAAATACTCCATAATAAATGTTATTTTTTCTTTTCAAAATCCAACCAAACTAAACCATAATAAATTTTATTTATTTATTTACCTATGCGAGGACCAAACTGATTATATAATATGACATCTGAAAATGTAAATATGATGAAAAGAAAATAAAAACAGTTTATAATTTTTGAATTTTACTTATCTAGAAAAATAAAATATATTACATTTATTAATTAATGAATAATAATATTATAGACATAACTTTGTATGTAAGATTATCATACAAAGACGTAATCTTATACAAAGTTAATTTATAAAACAATACAACCCTATGAACGAGTATCTTGTTAAAAGATACATTATATTTCACGGAAAGATACATCTATTTGGTCTTTATATAAATGATTTTTCTATTCGTCATTGTCACAATTTTACTTGGAATTTGAAGTTTTAAGAAAATATTCTACACTTTCAAAGTCAATTTTTTTTTCAAACAGAAAAATGTCATATCGTCAACGAGGAGGGTCATATTGTCAAAGAGGGAATAATCGTCAACTAAGTTACTCCAAACAAAGGACTACTCATCCTAAACCTGAACCATTGCCTACATGGGAGAAAACATTTTGCATAGAAGTGGGTGCAATGCCATGGGAAAGATTTGTTGAATTAAAGAAGAATTTGTATGAACACGACAAAGTATTCGAATGGGATGATTCGGCTGGTTTAACAGCCTTTCAGGAAGCGAAAAAAAGATTTTGGAAAATTTATCATGGTTTTCCTTGCGAGAATAAGTTGCCGAGTAATGCAGCAAATTTGAATATCGAAGATGTAGATTAGAATTTTGAAATTGATCCAAAACTTTTCTTGGAAATAAAGTCACTTACCGATGATGAGGATGGAGAGAAACACAATGTTAAGGAAATGGATTGGTTTTCAATTCCATTGGAGAAAATTCAAGCCACTGGATGGGATGAATACGAAGAATTTGCATCCTGCTTGCCTAGCATAGTTGGATCACCATAGTTGGATCATAGAAGAATAAGATCACAATAAAATTGGCAAATTGGCAAACGTTGGCTAAGAACTTTATTATTAATATTCAATATCTTTATCATATTCTGAAGGACTTATTGTTATTTTGGAAGCAAATACTTATTATTTTGTTGAGTCTATTATGATTGAATAATATTATGTCTGGTGATTACAATTTTAAACACTAATGATCATTATCATGTGATTAAATAATATTATGCATGGTAGGCTAATATATATTAATTTTTACAATTTGTAGATTGAACACTAATGATCAATACCATAGGTATAAATTAGTTATGTTTTACGTGCTTCGGTTTCTATAGGTAACGCATTTCTAGTGTCGGGTGCTACAGTAGCTACTTTACTCATGCTTGGTTTTCTTCATGCTCGAAGGCTCTATGATGACAAGAAGGTAAAAATCTACTTGTATACAAGTATTATTGGTAGTAGGTTGAAGAAGCATGGGAGAAAGGGGTTGTACTGTGTGATATATCTGAAGCCAGGAGATCACATACATTTACTAGTTGATTGAAATGTTGTTGTTCGACAACATTTGCCATAGAGTTTCTTTGTATAGTGATAGTATCAAATGATATATCATTTGATCTGCCGCATATTTTGCAGGCTGTTTGTTTCCCGTGAATGAACATGCCGCAAGAACAATCAAAAACCTTTAGGTGGAGAATGATAGGGTAAAACTATGTATCTATAGATGCAATTTTTTTTTTTGTCAATTTCACTGCATTGCTGTTGCAATTTTCGTGTCATTGGCAACATGAAGAGGAGGAGAAAGAAGCTAAAAAAAATTGATTCATTTTTCGTTTTTTATTTCATTAGAACAAATTAAAGCTAATAGATAGGAGTACGATGAGCCTACACCTTACTTGCTTACTGTAGTTGATCATAAAACAACAAATAGGGCAGACCTTTGTAATTAGTTCAATCTTTGAACATGTTTTAATGCATGTTAAACATATTATTGTTCACATTTATAAGCAAAAAGATACAATAAGAATGCAATGTACTAATTTAGTGGCTCATGATATCATTTAATTTAATTTTTTTATAATGTATTGTATTGTTTGCACGCATTGTGGGTTTCTTTTCTAAAAAGTCACCCCAATTTTAAAGTTTAATGAGATTTTATGCCAACATTTCATTTAAAATAAAAAGAAAACCATACCTAATATAATGAATCGAAAATATTAATTTAAGGAGTTTAAATAAAATAATATGATGAAAAGAAAATAAAAAAAAATGTTTATAGTTTTTGGATTTTACTGATAGTAAAATAAAAGGAACAAAGACGACGCCTGAGAGATTCGAACTCTCGCGGGGAAACCCCATGTACTTAGCAGGCACACGCCTTAACCACTCGGCCAAAGCGTCATTTTTGTCACATTCTAATATAATATTCGAAAATAATCTTGAAATAATTATCGTTCAAACCGATTAAGTTTTATATTAAAATTCTACTTAATATAAAATATACTGTTTGAACGATTCAGTTCCAATTCAATTTAAAAACTCAAAATACTGCATAATAAATTTTTGATTTTGTTTTAAGATTGAGATATTTATATGAAATCTTGACAATTGAGTATTAAAATAATTAAAATTATTTTCTTTAAATAAGGAGAGGAACACTTTTCACCAAATATTTTACAAATGCTAATGCCTAGTTTATTGCAATATATATTACTCACCCATGAAAATATAGAATAAAAAAAATTTACAGTGAATAATTAAAATCAACAACTATGAGTTTTTTTAAATATTATGAAATATTTGGTATACCGCATAAATTTTTATTTCAAAATTTATACCTTAAGCTCTCCCCAAATGTCTTGCCCAAACAATCTGATTTTTCTCTTGATTACAACATTGAATTTCTTCCAAGGTGCTTCACCTTCACGTTGGGGTCTTTCCGTAAATATAACTTCGTCGTTAGCTTTCAACCCTTTCTCACTTGAAAATTGTGGCCATTTTATTGATACATACTTACCAACTTCTGGGTTCGCATAAAATGTACCTATAAATGTCCATGCTTTTCCTAGGCTATCTGTAACATCCATGAAAAATAGACGACCTTCTTGAAACTCAAAGAACGGGGCAACATCAGTGTAAGAGAAGAATATGATGCGATCTTTCACTTCGCTTTGAGTCAAGTGCTTTGAAAAGCTTTGTCTGCCTTGCTCTTGATTTTCCATGTTTACAAACGACAGTAAATACTGAAATATAATAAAAAAGTAATAAGAATTTCTAGTTGATTTTTTAAGAACCGTGGTCATAACCTTAATACCAAAGTCCTTTATATATTTGTTGAAAAGAGATGTCCTTTTAAAAAATAGATTCATAACACTTTCGTGAACATGCATATAATTGTACGTCAACGAATTGACTTAACTATTCATTGAATTGGTGAACAAATACTACTTTTCACAGAGCGTTAGATGAATTTACTTTCTATATATGACTATTTTTTCTTGAACCGGCAAAACATACCTTACATCCCTAATGGAACGAAAATATTTGAATTTAGATAAATTTAAGGAAATTTTTTGAGAGATATATTTGGGTAATTTAAATAAGAATTTTATATAATTTTTTAAGCTTATTGTTTTAAAAAAATAAAAATTGATAAGGGTTTATTTTTATTATTCTTATAATATTTAATGGCTATTTAAATTTAATTTTAAAAGGGGACAGGCTTAACATGCAAATAAACCAAAAGTTGAAACATTTCACCATGGGGCACAACCTTTTCAGCCAATTTAAAAAGGGTAATTGGTTCATTAAGTTCTTGAACGTTTTATATAATCACACTTCAGTTTGGTGCGCCAATTTATCCCGTGACACCACTAAAAATTTATATATATTTTTTAAAAAATACAATCATTGGTCAATGAATTAATTTATCTTTAAAATCCTTAGTTTTTAAAAATTATCTATAAATATATATAATTAAATTAAGGTAAGAATAATATTACCAAAGCCCTAAAAAGAATAATATTACCAAAATTAGCGATTTTATATACTTAGAGTTTGTTTGGACGATGAAATTTAAAATTTTGAGATTTTAAAATGTTAGTATTTTAGAACCATCAATTCAAAATGCATTTGTAATTAAAATTTAAGAAAAATTAGGTTATTGAAATTTTAAAATTAAAATTAATTAGAAAAAGAAGAATAATTATATTAAAATAAATAATATAAAAATTTAATATGAATGTCATTGGATTTGTATAATTTTATAAATGGTTTTAAAAGAATAAAATTTAAAATATATATTAGAATTAAATAAAATTTATTTTTGAACTTTAAGTTCTTATATTATAGCGGATCATGTGAATTAAATCAAATAAAAATATGAGAAATAAAAAAAACCCACCATTTTAGGTCAAATTTGAAAAGGAAATTGAGCTAATAAAACCCTCTCTTAAAAGTACTCAAAAATTTTAAATTTTAAATATATTTATCCCAATAAGTAAATTCAGTTTTTGAATTTTGAAAAGCTTGATACAAATGAAATACCTCCAAGAAATCTCTCATCTAAATACACCATTGAGTTATCCATTAACAAGGGCTAAGTAAGAAATTATTTGAGGTGAGCGAAATTAAATTGTAATTTTATAATAAAAAATATAATTTTATTATTTTAATAGTCTATATCTTTATAACTTTTAAGGTATTAAATTAAATTTTATTATTTTAAAGGATTAAAATGTAATTTTATTTTTACTAATTTAAAATTTTAAAAATTTAAATAAAAAAATTCATTTTAGAGGAGGCCCCAACCACACGCCTGTCTATTAAATTTGAAAACATTAATGTACATCATATAATTACAAAAGTTGGTAATTTGAATAGAATTATCAAAACAAAAATGAAATGGTAGCTAAAATCCAACAATCTCTATCAAGATTAAATTTTTATTAATTTATTTAAATGTGTAAATAAATACAAAAATTAAAATACAACAATTCCATTTAAAATCAACTTTGAATATTCTGGAATGTCTTGACCCTGCATAATTTAGTTATGGTTTATTTCTTATTTTTATTTTGGTGAAAATAGAGCCATGATTAGAACTTCACTTTGGAACAACTCTTCGATACTTGCAACAAAGAACCTTTAAAATAAAATGAATTAATCAATAAAATTGAAGTTATACAATGTTTTAGAAGAATAAAATAAAAATAAAGTAATGAATGAATTAATATAAAATTATTTGATAGAAGTCAAAAATGAAGAAAAAATAATAATATGTAACACCCCTTACCTGAGAAACTTTAGTAATAAATGTTACATTTAGTACTGAATATTTCCTTCTATATCAAATTGCTTATAGTTTGGACATTTATCAAGGTTACATTACCCTTTGTAGAACTTAGTTAGATTAAAAATAGAGTTTAATTCCATATCAAATTCGTTCTAGGTCTATATGTCTTGACAAAAGGGTTTATGTCTTGAGACATGACCTTGATGTTGTAGCTTTTTACTTTCGTATGTCTTGAAACCTGGGATAGTGGACTCAAAAAATTTGTTTTGAAACACCTTCAAACCGTATCAAAACTGTCCACAATCATTCCAAACAATAATCAAAGTTCATAAACTATGTAATACCTCATGTTTACCGTTCAAAACACATTAAACTCAAATATTAGAACAACTAGACACTTTCTTTCTTACTTCAGTAATTCTTCTATACACATGTCATACTCTATACCATAAAATTTATTTCATACTCGTTTTCTCCCAAGCCTTGATGATGTGATAAGATGTGCGAGGTTGCTACTTTGAACGAGAGATTCAATCCGATCTTTCCCATATGCGTTGAAAAATAACATGTTAAGCTTGTAAAAGCTTAGTAAATACACATGAATTCAAACATTACCATTGCTTGGTTTATTCCACAATAATAATGCAACTGTTATATTTCATGAATTTATCATTATAATAAAAAAAGTTATTCAATATTTATAAAATTCACTAATTCTTTGATTAACTACTTCGTCATTTCACGATATAACATGTACTTTTTATTAGAACTTACTTACCATGACTGTAACACCCTAAAACTAGGTTCAAAAGTTTTGACCGTATTTCAAAAGTTACGTTAAATATCGAAATGGCTCACAACAAAACACTGATTTAAATAATAAATTTCATTTTGAAAGTCACCTTCTCTTGCAACCTACTGAAAAAAAACAAACTTTACCAAAATGGTTTGTAAATGTTAGAAAAAGATTTTGGCTTAAAATCTACTTGAAACCAATTCCCCATTTAATGAATGAATATGTTTAACATACAAAACATTCTTTTTCTTTGATCGTAAATCAGAATCTGACCAATTTCAAAGGAAGAGTTCATATTTCGAAAACTTATGACGATCCGAGTAGTTCACAAAATAAGTCGACTAAAATGCCAAAGTTTTGCGGAAGTCCACAGTTCCACACCACAGTTCCTAAAATTTATTTACAGTCCGAAATAAAATATTTTATTATAACTTATAAAAACATAATCTAAACAAACCAAAACGAGACACTCTGAGACCTCTAGTTTGTCGAGTCCAACTCCTAATCCCAAGGGTTACTTGAAAAGAAAGAAACTAAGGGCACGAGCTACAAAAGTTCAGTATCAGTCTAACCAAGCATAATTAAACAGATTCAATCAGTTAACTAAATAATTACAAAATAACTAAATCGAAACATTGACAGAATTATATAAGATTGACATATCACATATTTATAACCCTTAACTGTAACAACTCATTTTCCAGTAATGTCAAAAATAGTAGTTTCGGGATCACAAATCTGACGAGTAAGTTCGTATAATTAATATTTAAATTATATGAGTCAATAATAATTTTTATAATGAATTTTGATTTGAGGATTTTAACTAATTAAATTAAAAGTTGGTATAAGTGGTTCGATTTAAAAGGCAAGTTGGTATTGAAAACAAGGTATTAGGACCTTGTTTCTGTAATTTAAAGCCTTAAATATTTACAGAGTCGTATTATATGTGAATTGAAGTTTGGTCCGATAATTTTTATTATTTATTGCTTAATTACGGTAAAAGGATTAATTTGTAAAAGAGGTAAGAGTTAATTGCTATAAATTTAAAATAGTAAAGGGACCAAAATGGTAATTAAACCATGGTCAAAAAGTCGAAGCGGTGGTGGATATGATTAATCCACTAAATTTTGGGCTATTTGCTCTTTTAGTCCTGATTAGTTTAGGGCTAAATTGAAATTAAGTTTGTTTAGTTGGAATTTAAAAAGACTTGAAGGACCAATTGTGCAATTAGACCTTCCTTAGATGGTAATTATACCATATTTATATATTATGGACATTTATGGGCATGATTTAGTAATTTTATAAGTTTTATTAAAAGGTTAATTTTGTAAAAAGTTAAAAAGTAAGTTAAAAAATTAAAGAAATAAAGAATAATATCATGAATTTCCTTTCTTCTTCTTGGTGGAGAATCGAATACACCATGGAAGAGAAGAACAAACTTCGGCCAAGCTAGGGTTCTTTAATTTGATCAAGAACAAGTGGAAAACTAAGGAAAAGATAAAATTACCGAATAGTTCTTGTACTTTTTTCATTGTTGCAATTTAGTCAAGTAAGTCCGTTCGGTTTAATTTTAGTAAATTTATAAATGTATTATTTAAACCTAATTGCATAGTGTTGAATTATATTTGTGTTTGTAATTGAAATGGAAATAATGATTTGAATAACGTTGATCACTAACTGAGATACTCTAAGCCGTTATTGCAAATCAATCCTGTAAGTTCATACGTTTATTTATACTTCTAATGATTTGTGTATTCTTTGTTAATATAATTTTCTTAAATGTTATATTGTATTATGGTATGATCTTGAAAAAGGAAAAAAAATGGAATACTGATTCTATTGAAGTGCTCAACAAGCAATATCTACTGATACTATTGAAAGTGCTCAATAAGCAATATCTACTGATCCTACTGAATGAGCTCAAACGAGCAATGCCTATTGGTTCTACTGAAAGTGCTCAAACAAGCAATACCTACTGATACTACTGAAAGTGCTGAACGAGCAATATCTATTGATCCTACTGAATGTGCTCAAACGAGCAATGTCTACTTATTCTACTGAAAGTGCTCAACGAGCAATATCTATTGATCCTACTGAATGTGCTCAAACGAGCAATGTCTACTTATTCTACTGAAAATGCTCAAACGAGCATCTACTGATCCTACTAAAAGTGCTCAACGAGCAATGTCTACTGATTCTACTGAAAGTGCTAAAACGAGCAATATCTACTAGTTCTATTGAAAGTGCTCAACGAGCAATATCTATTGGTCCTACTGAAAGTACTCAACAAGCAATATCTACTAATCCTACTAAATGTGCTCAAACGAGCAATGTCTACTAATTCTACTGAAGTGCTCAAACGAGCAATATCTACTAATTCTACTGAAGGTGCTCAACGAGCAATATCTACTAGTCCTACTGAATGTGCTCAAACAAGTAATGTCTATTGATTCTACTAAATAGTTGCTCAAACAAGCAATATCTACTGATTCTACTGAATAGTTGCTCAAACGAGCAATATCCACTGATTATAATGAATGTGTGCTCAAACGAGCATTATCCACTGATTATACTCAATAAGATTTTCTGTACTGATGATTGGACACGAGCACTGAAATAATGCTATGAGTATTATTCATTTGATGGAAGTTGTGACTGGTAGGAACTCTAATCATTAATCTTTATTTAAATTATTATTTACATTTGATTTGATAAACATTAACATTCAATCGACGAACTTACTAAACTTTACGTATTTAAATTATTATTTACGTTTGATTTGATAACCTGTATTTGGTTTATTTTCGTAGATTATTTTTTTGTGGACTAGAAAGATCGAATCAACACAAGAAATCACACTATCCAGGAATCCTTGGTAGATTTTAATTTTGTATGGCTAATATGACATGTAATAGGACCCTTTTTTGAGATGTGGTATTAGTTCTTGATTTTGTGCAAGTTTACACTTGAGCTTGTAATGTTGTATTTGAATAACTATGAAAATATGCATATTTCACCTAAGTTGAGTTGTTGGTCTATCATGAAATACAATGATACTATGTTGAGTTATGGTATGAAATGAAATGGAGGTAAGATTTTGATGTGTAAGTTGTGACTTGTATATACAACCATGGAAGTGAATTGTTATGAAATATTGTGGTGTTAATGATGACACATTAGTTAGGCATTTAGATTGATTGTGTTTACAGGAGTTGAATGTATTTGAAGGTATTTAATGACATATAGGATTGTATGTTTGAATATGTTTAAGTACCTAGCCGTATGGGTGAAGAAAGGAACATAATTTAGGTAAATTTTGGGTACACACGGTCTAGGACACGAGCTGTCACTCTGTTGTGTGTCTCACACGGGCGTGCACCCTGAGCGTGTTTAGTTGCAGTTCTCACATGGGCTAGCACACAGCTAATGACACAACTGTGTGGCATCATTTCGAAAGGTACATAATTTGGCGCAAGGGTAGCGACACGGCCGTACCCGGCACCACACAGTCTGGATCATGTCACACAGCCGTGTGAGCCGTGTTTTAAAAATTTACAAAATTTCCATGAATATTCTGATTTGCTTCAAATTGGTCTCATATTGTTCCAAAACTAATTTTAATGTCTTGTAAGCCTGATTTAGGGTCCACAAATGTATGTTTACTTTGATTTGAATTATTTTTAAAAAATAAGTATTTTAAATTATTCTAGGGAACTAGGTGCTATTGTTATTGAATGTTATGAAATGTACAATGATACTCAATCACCCTAATCTAGAGACGAAAGCGATTATGGGTGTTACATTAACAGTTAAGCAGAACATATACACACAAAATTTCTCAAACACACAACAACTATATCAATTTGAACCAAATAGTTATATGAGGAGTATTTACTCAACAACAGAACAAAACACAAGTGCGATTCATAATCAAATGCACCCACCCCAAACCCCCTTTATCAGACCTCTACATACCATCTCCAACCAACCGTTACACACAAAATATAGGGGTTTTCTAAACCCTTCCATCCTTTACACACCACTATCATGTTATGGTGGACCCGTCCAATCAATACACACCACGAAGAGGTCATATGCCTCATTATTGTTATGCTGTCAAGTTGGCTAACAAATGTTGCGATTTTACCGCTGGATAAAATAACGCAGTTAAACTGCCAAATCAAAATTCCTTCGTCTCCAAAATCAAATCCCAACCCAAAATGCAAATACATACAGATTCCAGCAATTTGAATATATAGAATTACAAATACTTATATTCCTAATCTCAATTTCCATAATCTATTACATATGGTCAAACAGTTCAGACATGCAAAGACAATATTAGACATTTATATAATCAATTATAAAATAACAGAGTCAGTATGCATAGTTTCCTGATCGTCATGACTAACGCATTTATAGATACCAAAGTCCCCATAACATTATCATACTTACAACCAATTCGAATAACAGTATAAAACTTACGAACATTAGTAAATAAAGTATTCTAACAGTACAACACCTACTGTAAGCAAAATTTGTGATCCAAACACCACTATGGAAGCTTAAACATGCCAGAAATCAACCAGGGACTAAAATGAATCATTTAGCAAAAACAGGACCACATGGCCATGTGGGAGGATCCAGACTGTGTGACAGGGATACATGGCCGTATGTTTGGTACACATGCTCGTGTGACTGAAGTACACAGACGTGTGGGCAGATCGTGTAACTCTCTGAACCATACGACTAAATTATACACTTAAAGGAGCAAGTGAGACACGATCATGTGTCTGAATGACACGCTCGTGTGTGTTTGATAAAAAATCCTTAGCACAGAGGTCACACGGCTGTGTAGCTACCCGTGTGACACACCCAAACCGTATGACAAACAAGTTACCCTAACATTTAAAATGAAACACGATCGTGTAAATCGCCCATGTGCGGCACACACCCGTGTGACTGCCCGTGTGGTTTAAAAACCATCCCCAAATTTACTGCAAACTACAAAATTTTACTCCAAACTGATCCCTAAATTACATATGGTTAGGAATACACCCGATTACGCGATTCCTAGCACCAACGAACGATCGAGACACCTTTCCAAACCAATCTGAAACTTAATATAACATGTACGCAAAGCCTATAAGAATTTAAAGTTTATAGTATAAAAAGAAAACGAAAATAAAACCGATCTAAAACTCAAAAACCTTGCTTACCCGTTAAAGCTTTTACGACTAAAATGTAAAAGAACAGATGACCTCTAAAGAACCAACAACTAGAAACAATAACGTTGGTACAATTGAAGCAACATAATATTTCTAAAATTTTAATGATGAACAAAGAAAGAAATTACGAAACAATAATAAACTGAAGAAAGAAAATGATGACCAAAGACACAACCAAAAAAAAATTAGAGTCTTAATCTTTGAGAAAGAAAAACAAAATGTGAATTAGGGAGACGTGAGGAACTTTTTGGGGAATTCTTTTCCCTATTTCAAAAAAATAAAACTAAAACAAATGAAATAAAACCGAATAACATTAAATTAAAACAAACTTTAACCTATTTGAAATTTCTTAATTAACCCAAAAGTAAAAAATAATTCCCATTTTTTGTACATAAGGATTCAAACTCGAGACCTAAAGATATGCATGAGCTTAACCACTGAACCACTAGTCTCATCGTTGCATCCTAAACGCAAAAGAGAACATAAATATCCAATCGAATCCGCTTGATTCAACCAACAAACTTAAAATTTCTAACCCCAATTTCAGGGTGTTACAATAACTTTTAGTCTATTCTAGACACATTTGAACCAAATGGATACATGGAACATATCATGATAAGCGAAGCCTAAAAGTATAGGAAACACATACACCAAAGTTTATTCCAATATATACTACTCATCCATGAAAAAAAAGAATAAAGAAATTGATAATGAATGATTAAAATGAAGAATATATGAGTTTTATTAAATATTATGAAATATTTGGTACATTAAACGCATGGCATTAATATAAATTTATACCTTAAGCTCTCCCCAAATGTCTTGTCCAAACAATCTAATTTTTCTCTTGATTACAAGTTTGAATTTCTTCCAAGGTGCTTCACTTTTACGGCGGGGTCTTTCCGTAAATATAACTTCGTCGTTAGCTTTCAATCCTTTCACACTTGAAAATTGTGGCCATTTTATTGATACATACTTACCAATTTCTGGGTTCGTATAAAATGTACCTATAAATGTCCATGCTTTTCCCAAACTATCCGTAACATTCACGAAAAACATATAGCCTTCTTGAAACTCAAAGAACGGGGCAACATCAGTGTAAGAGAAGAATATGATGCGATCTTTTGCTTCGCTTTGAGTCAAGTGCTTTGAAAAGCTTTGTCTGCCTTGCTCTTGGTTTTCCATGGTTGCAAATGGTAGTAAATACTAAAATATAATAAAAAGTAATAAGAATGTTGATTTTTATGAACTGTGATCATAACCTTAATACGAAAGTCCTTTATATATATTTTTAAAAGATATTTCTTTTTAAAAAATAAATACATAACACTTTCATATAATTGTATATGAATGAATTGACTTAATTACTCATTGAATTTGTGAACAAACATTACCTTTTACGAAGCGTTAGATGAATTTACTTTCTATAAATGATTTGTTTCCTAAATTGGCAAAACATACCCTATATCCCTAACGGAACATAAATGAATTTAAATTGATTAACTTAGATATGCTAGGGAATGAATTGGAAATGTTTGAATTGAGATAAACTTGAGAAAATTTCTTGAGGATATATTAGGTAATTTAAATAAGAATTTTATATAATTTTTGAGTTTATTGTTCTAAAACAAATAAAAATTGATAATAATTTATTTTTGTTATTCTTATAATTTTTAAGGGCTATTTAAATTTAATTTTAAAAGGGTACAACCTAACATGCAAATAAACCAAAAGTTGAAAAACATTTCAGCATGGGGGCACCACGTTTTCCACCAATCTAAAATGGGTAATTGCTTCATCAAGTCCCTGAATGTTTATATAATCACACTTTAGTTTGGTGTTGCCAATTTATCTCGCGGCACCACTAAAAAATTATATATTTTTTTAAAAAATACAATCATTGGTTGATGTTGGGGGTCGATGCTATCGATGTGTCTGAGAGCATTGTAAAATACTGTAAAAATTAGGTAATTTATATACTTTGCTTTTAAGTTGGGTCATTTTCGTAATTAACCAGAGTCAATGAGTTAACTAAATAATTACAAAATAACTAAATCGAAACCTTAACAGAATCATATCAGATTGGCATATCACATATTTATAAATGTTAACAGTTAAGTAGAACATATGCATACGAAACTTCTTAAACACACAACAACTGTATCAATTTGAACCAAACAGTCATATGTGGAGTATTTACTCAACAACAAAACGAAACACAAATGCAATTCATAATCAAATGCACCAGTCCTAAACCCATCTATTCAGCCCTACACACCATCTCCAACCAACCGTTACACACCAAATATAGGGCTTTTCTAAACCCTTCCATCCTCTACACGCCACTATCAGGTTTTAGTGGACTCGTCCAACCAATACACACCACGAAGAGGTCGTATACGTCGTTATTGTTATGCAGTCAAGCTGCTAACAAATGTTGAGGTTTTACTGCTAGATAAAATAATGCAGTTAAACTACCAAATCAAACTTCCTTCGTCTCCAAAATCAAATCCCAACCCAGAATGCAAATACATACAAATTCCAGCAATTCGAATATACAGAATTATAGATACAAATATTTCCATTCTCAATTTCCATAATCTATTACACATGGTCAAACAGTTCAGACATGTTGAAACAATATTAGACATTCATATAATCAATTATAAAATAAAAAAGTTAGTACGCATAGTTTCCTAATTGTTTTGACTAAAGCATTTACAGATACCAAAGTCCCCATAACATTATCATACTTACAACCAATACGAATAATAGTATAAAACTTACGAACATTAGTAAAAAAAATTATTCTAATAGTAACACATTTACTCTGAGCTAAATTCCTGATCCAAACACCCCTAAGAAAGCTTAAAAATTTGCAAAAACAGGACCAAACGACCATGTGGGAGGATCCAGATCATGTGACAGGGATACATGGCCATGTGACTGAAGCACATGCTCGTGTGAAGCAGGGACACACCCTGTGGTTGAGAGACACGCCCGTGTAACTGAGGTACACGGCAGTGTGAGCAAATCGTGTAACTCTCTGAACCGTGTGACTAAATTACACACTTAAAGGAGTAGGGGAGACATAGCCATGTGTTTGAATGACACGCCCGTGTGTGTTTAACGAAAATCCCTATCACACAGGTCATACGGCTGCGTGAATCGCCTGTGTGGTTCAAAAATCATCCCCGAATCTGCTTCTAACTGTAAAATTTGATTCCAAATTGACCCCTAAATTACATGTGACTAGGAAACACACCTGATTACACGATTCCTAGCACCAACGAACGATCGAGACACATTCCCAAACCAATCTGAAACTTAATATAACATGCACACAAAGCCTATAATAATTTAAAGTTTACAGTATAAAAAGAAAATGAGAATAAAACGGATCTAAAACTCAAAAACCTTGCTTATTAGTTAATGCTTTGTCGACTAAAATGTAAAAGAACGGATGATCTTTTAAAGAACTAACAATTAGAGACAATAATGTTGGTACAATTGAAGCAACATAATATTTCTAAAATTTTAACGATGAACAAAGAAAGAAATTAAGAACCAATAATGAACTAAAGAAAGAAATTAATGACCAAAATGTGAATTAGGGAGACGTGAGAAGTGGGAGACGTGAGGAATTTTTTGGGGAATATTTTCCCTATTTAAAAAATAAAATTAAAAAAATGAAATAAAATCAAGTAACATTAAATTAAAACAAACTTAAAACTTCCAACCCAAATTTTGGGTGTTACAATGACTTTTAGTCCATGCTAGACACATTTGAAGTAAATTGATACATGAAACATATCATGATATGCGAAGCACAAAAGTGCAGGAAACACATACACCACAGTGCATAACAGAATAGGAGGCAATGAAGTGCAATGTCACAAATATTACGATTAACACGAGAGCGCTCGAGTTCCTATGACATGCCAACTATATCCACGAAGTTCAACACTAGCACTTTTTCAATTTAGTCATCATTTTCACGAATCAAAAATAATTGTAAGTTTCAATTACAATAATCATGAGATTTTATTCACTAAATTATTGGTCCACAATACATCATATGTAGCGAACTAAAAATTTTGGCACGGGCGCTAGTCGAAGTGGTTATTGAAAATTTGAAAACGGAGTTTTGATTTTATTTAAAAAGGGAGTCGCCACCGATCTTTTTTCTAGGTGCGATCGGACACCTTCAAAATTCTCTTTTTAGAAGAATTTTTTTAAAACTTTTCTAAAAAAAGAGGTAATTTCAGGTCTACGTTAAAATCCAGAGAAAATTAGAGTTCGGGAGTCGGTTACGCGCGAGGAAGGTATTAGCACCCTCGCGACGCCCAAAATTGGTATCTCGTTAAACGCACGTTGTCTTAATTTTCAAAAATACGAGTTCAATTTAATATTTAATCCTGATCTGGTTAAAACACGAGAATTTTTTTTAAAACACGAAGATTTTTGAAATATGATTTTTTTATAAAACATGAAAAATTTTGAAAACACGAAAAATTTTTAAAACGCGCAAATTTTAGAAACACGAATTTTTTTTAAAAAAACACGAAAGTTTTGAAATGCGAGAATTTTTTGAAGCACGGTAAAACTTTTTCTTTGAAAACGCAAAAAGTTAAAAATTTTTGAAATACGAGAAATTTTTGAAAACACGAAAATTTGAAACACGGAAATTTTTTTTTGAAAACTCAAAATTTTTTTAACTTGAAATTTTTGAACAAGAGAATTTTTTCCAAAAAAAAATTCCGCATTTAACACGAATCGACGATATTCACCCCGACATGGCAATGAAATCGAAGAATTAATGTCAAACCAATTGAATTTAATGTGTAATCGTGATTCTATTAAAACACGAGAATTTTTTTAAAAAAAACATGAGGATTTTTGAATTTTTTTTTAAAAAGGGCGTCCCGAATTTAACACGAGCCATCGATATTCACCCAACATAGCGATGAAATCAACGGCTTGATGCTAAATCAGTTCGTTGCCTTACGCATTAAAATATATTTTTTGTTTTAAACATGCAAATAAAATGACATAATAATATTTCTAAAAAACTATTTTAAAAATGCTAATTTAAATTAAATAAAACACCATTTAAATACATTAAATAAATTAAAAAAATTACCAAAAGCCCAAAGTTATGGGCTTGAATTTTGGGCCTTTCCCTTTTTCCTCTTTTTTGTTTTCTTTTTTTGGGCCTGCTTAACTGATGTTAGGCTGCACTGGTCTGGGCCGCTGCACTGCTGGGCGCTGCTGTGCGGACTGGGCTTGCTAGGCGCTGTTGGGCATGGCTGCTGGGTTGGCCTGCTTGAACTGCTGCTGGGCCTGCACTTGGGCTGCTGTTGGCCTGCTTCTTTTTTCTGCTTTTTTCTTCTTTCTTTTTTTTTTTTTGGGTTTGAAGCTACTGGTGGGCTGCTGCTGCTGCTGCAGGGTGCTGCTGTTTGGGTCGGATCCAGGTCGGGTCGGGTCTTGGGTCGTCCAGGTCGGGTTGAGTCGGCCCGAAAAAAAATTATTTTTTCCTTTTTTTTTCTTGCCCTTTTTTCTTTCTTTTTTTTTCCCTTCTTTTTCTTCTTTCTTTTTCCTTCCTCTTTTTCCTTCTTTTTCTTCTTCGGGGCCGAACCCTAGCCGATTTCTCTGCTGCTACCTACACTTGGGCTTCTTTGTTGGCACCTTCTTTTTCCGCTTTTTCTTCTTTTTTTTTTTTTTGGGTTTGAAGCTATTGGTGGGTTGTTCTTCTGCAGTTAGGTGCTACTGTTTGGGTCGATCCGGCCTGGGTCTTGGTCGTCTGTGTCGGTCGAGTCGGCCCAAAAAAATCATTTTTTCTTTTTTTCTTTCTTTTTTTTTCCTTCTTTTTCTTCTTTCTTTTTCCTTCCTCTTTTTCCTTCTTTCTTTTTCTTTTTCTTCTTCGGGGCCGAACCCTAGCCGATTTCTCTGCTGCTACTTGCGCTTCCTCCGCTTGCGGTGCGACGGCCGACAACAGCGCTCCTCCTTCCTCTTCCTTTTCGTTCTTTTGCTTTCTTTTGCTTGGATGTTCTTTTTTGACTTTTTTTTTGCTTGATTTGCTTTCTTTTGTCTTTGGCAGATAGGAGAACGACGGTCGTGTGGTGAAGGACGGTGGTGGACACGGCGGCGTGGGGCTTTTCGCTGCTGTTTTTCTTTGATTTTTCTCTCAAATTTTTTGCTTTTTTTTTTGGTTGGCTGCTAAAAATCGAACCCCCCTTACCCCCTCTCTCTTTTTTTTCCTTTTAATCTCTTCATTTTTGTCCTCTTTTTGTTTGTCTTCAGGTGGCAGTGGAGGTGGAGGGGGGCACGCAAAACACCGATTGGGGGTGGCCTGACATGCCTAGAAGGACCAAAATGTAGAAGACGCAAAATATTTGGGGAAAAATGTAATTTTAGGCGAATATGGGGCCAAAATGCAATTTTTAGAAAGTTTAGGGGTTAGAGTGAAATTTTGAGAAAGTTTAGGGGTTGAAATGTAATTTAGAAAATTTTAGGGGTTAAAATGTAATTTTTAAAAAGTTTAGGGGCAAAAATGCAATTTTTAGAAAGTTTAGGGGTTAGAGTGAAATTTTGAGAAAGTTTAGGGGTTGAAATGCAATTTAGAAAATTTTAGGGGTTAAAATGTAATTTTTAAAAAGTTTAGGGGCAAAAATGTAATTTTTATTTTTTGTATTTTTTTAAAAATTTTATTAATATTTAAAGCAAAAATTAAAAATGGGCTAAAACAATTCCAAAATTAAATCCTAATGGGCCCGATCATTGGGCCCATACGAGACCGACCAGGCCCAAAATTCTAACCGAGCAAAATTCAGTGATTACATCATATATTTCATGCTCTCTACACCATTTTCACTTATCAAATAACAATACATAAAACTTTCACATACATTTTAATTTAGTCTTTTTTTACCATGAAATTCAATATTCACTATCAATTTGTTTCCATGTAACACTTCACTTAAACAATTCATTTCAACATTTTTAATACTAATAAAATAATTCATCATGATCATGTCTTATTCCACATATAAAATTTTTATGCATGAATGTTGGTGGTGTGAAGATGGTGATGGATAAAAGAAATCTCTATTTTATTAATTAAATTAATCTAAAATAGTTTAATATTAAATCCAACCAATGATTTTCCAACACTATTTATCCTTGCCCAATCATTTTTATAAAATTACAATTTAGTCTCTTAATTTTGTTCACAAAGACTTTTGGGTTATTTCAAATTATATTCCTAATTTTACTTTACCAAAGAATTCATGATGCACACACAATAATAATTCTAGAGAGAAATCCAAATTCAAAAAAGGAATTTATTATTAAAAATATGAGAAATAGCCTTCGGAAAGATAATAGATGTGATGATTTAAACTTATTTTTTTAATTAAATCAAGAGATTATAATATAAAATAAATAGTTTATATTCAATTAGATGGATTATTTTCGATTTTTAAAGATGACCAAACCCATTACTTTCATTTGTTTTTTTGCACAGAAAAATAGAAGAAGATATACGAAGAAGAAAATTATATATTTAGAACCACGAGTTTTATTATATATTATGAAATATTTGGTACATATTTTTATTTTTTGGTGGCTCCCCTCTTTGAAGAACAATGGCATAATTTACACCATGAGTTCTCCCCAGATATCTTGCCCAAATAATCTGATTTTTCTCTTGATCACAACTTTGAAATTCTTCCTAGGCCTATTACCTTGGGGTATTTCAGTGAAAATAATTTCATCATTCCTTTTTAATCCTTTCTCAACTGCAAACCATGGCAAACTTATGGAAACATAGTTTCCAACATTATCACTGGCATGGAATTTGCCAACAAATATCCATTCTTTCCCCACACTATCCGTAGCATTCATAAAAAACAGATGATCTGCTTGGAACTCGAAGAAATCCGCAACCACAGTGTAAGAGAATAATATCATACGATTCTCAAGTTCGATTTGGGTAAGACGTTTTGAAAAATTTTGCCTGCGTTCCTGTTGATTTTCCATAGCTACGAACGGCAGTAAATAGTGAAATATATCAAGAGTAGTAAAAATTCCAAATTGAACTTTAAAGACAATGATTATAACTCTGTTACAAAAAATCATTATATATGTGTTGAAGAGAGATATCTTTATAACAGATAAGTACATAACACCTTTGTGAACAAAGATGTAATTATATATCTATGGATTAGTAATTTTCACCCAATTAATAAACAAACACAACTTTTCATCAACTTTTAAAATTAAACGAAATCCATCATATATAATTTGTTCTTGAACTCGCAAAGCATACCCTATTACTTAAACGAAATGAAAATGTAAGGAGTTTTCACATCAACACAAGAATATTTAACTATGTTGAATTAAAAATTTAACATCAAATTTGAATATAATGACTAAAACAAAGTTTTAATTGAATTTATTTATTTACCTATGCGACGACCAAATTGATTATATAATACAACATCTGAAAATATAAACATGATGAAAAGAAAATTAAAAACTATTTATAATTTTTGAATTTTACTTATCTAGAAAAATAAAATATATTATATTTATTAATTAATGAATAATAATATTGTATAGACATAACTTTGTACGTAAGATCATCATACAAAGACATAATCTTATACAAAATTAATTTATAAAACAATACAACTCTATGAAAGGGTATCTTGTTAAAAGATATATTATATTTTACGGAAAGATACGTCTATTTGGTATTTATATAAAGGATTTTTCTATTCGTCATTTTTACAATTCTACTTGGAATTTGAAGCTTTAAGGAAAGTATTCTACATGTTCCAAAGTCAATCATATTTTACTAACATTATATTCATCTTTCTTATTTTAATTTTCCTTTTCCTTCAAATAGAAAAATGTCATATCGTCAAAGAGGAAGGTCATATCGTCAAAGAGGGAATAATCGTCAACTAAGTTACTCCAGACAAAGGACTAACCATCCCAAACCTGAACCATTGCCTGCATGGGAGAAAACATTCTGCATCGAAGTTGGTGCAATGCCATGGGAAAGATTTGTTAAAGCAAAGAAAAATTTGCATGAACATGACAGAGTGTTCGAGTGGGATGATTCTGCTGGTTTAATAGCTTTCCAGGAAGCAAAACAAAGATTCTGGGAAATTTATCATGGTTATCCTTGTGAAAATAAGTTGCCAAGTAATGCAGCAGATTTGTATATCGACGATGTTGACTGGAATTCTGAAATTGATCCAGAACTTTATGCTGAAATAAAGTCACTTACTGATGATGAGGATGGAGAGAAAGACAACGCTAAGGAAATGGATTGGTTTTCAATTCCTTTGGAGGAAATTCAAGCCACTGGATGGGATGAATATGAAGAACCAACACCCCGCTTGCCTAGCATAGTTGGATCACCATAGTTGAATCATTAGAAGAATAAGATCACAATAAGATTGGCAAATGTTGGCTAAGAACTTTATTATTAATATTCGATATCTTTATCATATTCTGAGAACTTATTGTTATTTTGGAAGTAAATACTTATTGTTTGAGTTTATTATGATTGAATAATAATATGTATGGTGATGACTATTTTAAACACTAATGATCATTATCATGTGATTGAATAATATTACGCATGGTAAACCTAATTTTTCCAATTTCTAGTTTGAACACTAATGATCATTACCATGGGTATAAATTAGTTCTGTTTTGCTTGCTTCAGTTTCTATAGGGGTGTCGGGTGCCATGGTGTTCTTCATGCTCAATGGCTCAATGATGACAAAAAGGTAAAAATCTACTTATTATATCAATTCTTATATGCCATTGCCAGGGCAATGCTAGTTTCTGGCTATTATTAGGAGAAAGGGATTGTACCGTGTAATATAGTGAGAATCAGGAGATCACATACATTCACCACTTGATTCAGATTTTAAAAACTCAAAATAAACCATATTATATATATTTTTCACGGTGAGAAATTTATAAATGCAATCACAAAATAGAGTATTAAAAATAATTTAAAAAATTTGATTAATACATTTTTAATAAAAAGATTGTTTTTATTAAATATTATGAAATATTTGGTACATTAAACGCATAAATTTTTATTTCAATATTTACACCTTAAGCTCTCCCCAAATGTCTTGCCCAAATAACCTGATTTTTCTCTTGATTATAACATTGAATTTCTTCCAAGGTGCTTCACCTTCACGTCGGGGCCTTTCCGTAAATATAACTTCGTCGTTAGCTTTCAATCCTTTCTCACTTGAAAATTGTGGCCATTTTATTGATACATACTTGCCAACTTCTGGGTTTGCATAAAATGTACCTATAAATGTCCATGCTTTTCCTAGATTATCTGTAACATCCATGAAAAACAGACGACCTTCTTGAAACTCAAAGAACGGGGCAACATCAGTGTAAGAGAAGAATATGATGCGATCTTTCACTTCGCTTTGAGTCAAGTGCTTTGAAAAGCTTTGTCTGCCTTGCTCTTGATTTTCCATGTTTACAAACGATAGTAAATATTGAAATATAATAAAAAAAAAAGTAATAAGAATTCTGGTTGATTTTTTAAGAATCGTATCAAGTCCTTTATATATTTGTCGAAAAGAGATGTCTTTTTAAAAAACTAGATATGTGAACGAATTAACTTAACTATTCATTGAATTGGTGAAGAAACACTACTTTTCACGGAGCGTTAGATGAATTTACTTTCTATATATATAATTTTTTTTCTTGAACCGGCAGAACATACCCTATATCCCTAACGAAACGAAAATATTTGAATTTAGATTTAATTGTTTCTGGGTCTTTACCACATAATATCAAGTGTGTACTTCAATTATATGCCACATCCTGATTGTAAAATCTAAATAGTTTTAAATTTGAAAAATAAGTTTAAAAATCAACTAAATTAATTTTTATATTGAATGTGTAATTATTTAAAATTATTCCAACAGAGCTATTTTGAATACTTTTAAGCATATTGAAAAACATTATTCTTTTAATTTTGTGACACATCATTATCACCATCAAATTCAAGTAATATTTTAAAATTTTTAATTTCTGTTTTTGTGTGATATATTTGGAGAAGTTGATTGATTAACAGTTTTACATTAATATAAACTAATCGTATTAATACAAAATTATAACTTAATTAGTACAGATTGAAATCAATACAAGTTCTAAAATATATGTGAGCAAAAGAAAAAATAAACAGATGGCACTATCAAAATCAGTGGGGAAAAAGAAAACAAACGACGCCTGAGAGATTCGAACTCTCGCGGGGAAACCCCATGTACTTAGCAGGCACACGCCTTAACCACTCGGCCAAAGCGTCGTTGCTTGATCAATTCATATATAATTTTTATAATACAAATAATTATTGTTAATGTTGATGAGAACTTTTAGGGAAAAGGAAGAAAGTTTTGGGTGGAGAGAAATGGTGACCCTTCCTTGGCTTCTTTCAGTGCTTGGTTTCACTTTCATTTCATATCAGTCGTTGGATATAATAATAAGAGGGGAAAAAAAGGCCATTTTCCAGCATAATAGCAGCAGGAACCTTCTTCATTGATGATGACATATGAAAATCAAGTACAATGAAATGTTATGACAAAGTTGCTTTTGTTCAAGCAATCAGATGATTAATCTGTTGGTTGAGAAACGCTTTGCAACAATTTTGTTTGCTTCACTTGAATCTGAAAATCAAAAGGACTCCTCCTGCACTCCCTGAATCCACCTAACAGCAATGGGACTCCTCACAAGATGGACTCCATCGCTCCACTCGATCGACCCGAACCCTTGTGACTCAACGGAAGACAACCCCAAACTGTCACTTGCGAATGAAACCTCGTAGCTCAACGTTTGGTTTACAGCACTGAATTCGAGCTTACTCGGCGAAACACTGATTTTGACACCAGGTGGAGCATTCACTTTAGCTTCATAAACTGCACCAGCTGAAGTCCCAACATTCTTTACCTTCCTCCTGTACTTAACTACATGATCATTAGAATTAAAAACTACTGAAAATGATGGATAATTAAGATCCCCTGGTGTGGCCAATTTTGTAGCACATACATCTGAACTATTAGGTTCCCTCACAAATACTTCAATCCTCTTTGAATCATAGCCGATTGAGCAAAGGAACGCGATGTAGTCGCTACTATCGGTATCATATACCAATCCCGGATTTAGAGCTCTGTTGGGATCCACATGGCCAGCTCCATAAATAAATGGTGATGCTTCTTCCCCAGTAGCAAGATCATTAATGGTGTGTCCCGAGTTATCTAAATTGTAAGCTGTTGTCATCAAAGCAGATTTTATGGCAGCAGGTGACCAATTGGGGTATGCTTTCTTAAGCAGAGCTGCCAATCCACTAACATGAGGACAAGACATTGAAGTGCCTGAAATTATGTTGAAATCAACTCTTCTTGGATCAATGTCTAAATCAGTTGGTGCAGCGGCACCAGTCCATCCTGCCAAGATATTAACACCAGGAGCAATCACATCGGGTTTGAGAATCTCCGGGGTCAAATGGTTCGGACCACGGCTCGAAAAGGCTGCAACCTTCGGAGCTGGTGGTGAAGGGCCGATCACAGTTCCTCGGAACGAAATTGTAGCTGTAGGAAACTGAGTTGTTTTAATGTATTCCAGGATCTTATTACCAGCTGCCTCACCCACCATTGTAGCTGGGATAAGATGAGCATCGGAAATGAGTTCTTCACCATTGTCGGCAGTGTTTTCTAGTATCATTCCTAACCCACCGGCAAGCTTCACTGCACCTCCTTTTTCAACTCTAGCATTCCCTCCCCTATCACAAACAACGATTTTGCCTCCAACTTTTGATGAATTTAGGCTTCCCATATGGCAATATCTGTCACCACAATCACCACCATAAACCAAAGGAAGCTTGGAATCACCCAAAGGTTCACCAGAGTACAACGAAACACCACCAAAAATCCTGCCATCACCAAGAACCACATCAGCTGGGAACTCCCTGTCAATAGTGGAAGCACCAACTGTTAAAATCCAAGGCGCAATGTTAACAGCAGTGGATGGACCAGGACCAGAATTCCCAGCAGAACATGAGACAACGATACCATGATTAGCTGCACCAAATGCCCCAATGGCTATGGAATCATGATCGTATTGTGGAGCATATCCAGTAGCTCCCACAGATAAAGAGATCACATCGACTCCATCTGCAATAGCTTGATCCATAGCTGCGAGTATATCAGAATCAAAACAACCCATTTTCCAACAAATCTTGTAAGCAGCAATCCTGGCGTTTGTAGCCATACCACGAGCCTCCCCGTATGCAAATTCGAAAAGGCTGGCATTAGAAACCATAGATCCAGCAGCAGTGGAAGCAGTATGCGTGCCATGACCTTCAGTATCTCGGGGAGACTTAGATTCTTTCATTTCATCAATGGGGCCTTCAAGGTAAGATTCGTAGCCTTTATAAAAGGCTCTAGCACCGATTATTTTCCGGTTACAAGCTGAAGCAGGGAAGTCAGGTCCGGTCTCACAGGTACCCTTCCAGGTATTGGGAACAGGGGGCAGCCCAGAGTCCAGAAAACTGGGTCGTTCCGGCCATATTCCGGTATCCAAAACACCGATTATAATACCATCACCGTAATGGGAGTTTTGCCAAAGGCCTACACCATCGGAAAGGCCTAAAAAATGAGGTGTCCGAGTAGTGTGGATCTGACGAGCCTAATCGGGAATGACGGAAAGGATCCCAGGGAAATGTTTGAGCTTGTTAGCCTGAGAAGAAGTGAGGCGAGCGGAGAAGCCATTGATGGAAAGTTGATAAGTGTAGAGGAGCTTGATGGGGTGAGGAGAAGGAGGGAGAGAATGGAGGATGGAGGAATACCAGTGATGGTGAGATGAGAAAAGTGACGGCTTGTGAGATTTGGAGACGTGGATGATGAAGTTTTGTGGACAGTCTGATGATGAAGAGGAGGAGAAAGGGATGAGAAGGAGAGAGAGGAAGAAGATAAAGGAAATGGCCATGGCCATCAGGAAATTTCTCTGTTTTTGTGTTCCAGGGAAATTGGGGACACAACACCCTCGTCACCAAATCATAATCAGATCAATGGAAGAAATATCAAACGCTGAATCCAAGTTTGAGGAAATTAAAGCCTTTAATGAATGCCCAAAACGCAAATTCTTCATTTCTTTAAGATATATTAATGATGGATGGATGGACAGCTACTATTGAATTGATGTTCTATAATTTAATGATACGAGAACGTGACAAAGAACGTGGCTGGACTGAAATCATGCCAAACTTGGTGTTTATGGTTCGATTAGGTGTAGGTAACAAAAATATTCCACCACTAAAGTTGCTAGTGTCCTGACCTCGTTGTTGCCCAAAATTCCACCCACTGCAGCCCTAAAGATGAACCATCGACGTTAAATTTAAGCCAATTCAAATCAGGAGCAGTCCACATTTGTACCCCCAACATGATGAATGTCATTAGAGGTTGGTTGGGCAAAAAGACTAGGGAGATGCAAAAACACGACTCAACGTAGCTGCCAATTTCCTTCGTATCCACCATTCTAGCCGTGCCCTCACATTCTCCCCCAATTATAACAGTAAAAGTATTGCAGAAACCTTTGTATTAGAAAATAGATTATATTTTATTTCTTTTACTAAAAAAAAGAGACAAGTTAGTCTTTGTATGGTAAATCAAATAGCAAATTGGTTGTTTATGTTAAAAATTTAATCTATTTTTACGATTAAAAACTGGCATAGTTGACGATATAACCAAACAATTACCTGTGATGTACTACTGTATACTTCATGCTAATGTACAATGACCAACTTTTAACAATTAAAATGAAAGGAATTTTTAACAGAATGATCAATTTACTATTCGATTTAAGATAAAAAGACTAATTTTGTTCATTTTTTAATAGAGGCAAGATGCAATTCGACTTTTAATATAATGGCTTTCATTATATTTTTACCTAATTGTAACACATCAACATACTTACCATTCAAGATAATCTTATTCTTACACAACGAGATAGACCTAACTTCAACCCCAAAAAGAAAGAGACATTCTCTAAATATGTTGCTATGACCGTATTAATTTGATTAGTATTGATGTTGTTGTAGACTCTTAAGCTAGATATTCAAATGAATTTAAATGTATAATATTTTCAATGAAAAATTTGAGAAAATTAAGGTTAATTTATAAAAAGAATCAAATCAAGTTAAAGTTGAAAAACTTATTCAAAGTTGAACTTGAATAAAATTGATATATCATGTTGGATAGATAGTGGAGTCTTTTGAACATACATTTCATGTTATAAGGTTGTTAAGTATATTTATTAATTTTCACACAAGAATAGAAACATAGAAATAAAAATAAAAATGTAATTTACTAATAAATGATTTGATACAATGGTAAATGATATTGTGCTTTTAAGGGAAAATGTAAGTTCAAACAACATTATTGAGAGGACAACCACGAATCACGAATAAGGACCATAAAACTAACATGCATAATATAAAAAAAAATTGCAATTTCTTACTTATATGCTTAGGATCCTAACAACCTCATGTGGCCAGACAAAAATGTTGCAAAAGCAAGTAAATTATTAAGACAGGAAAATCTAAAGTTTTATCTCAGCCTACTTTTTTGTGGTAACAAGGGACATATCATGGTGTGATGAATTATTACTTGGACTAATCAGTCAGTAGCTGCTCGTCGGGTTACGGTAAAATAAACTATTTTCTTTGTTGGACTACAGCGAAAAGAAGACATCCTCCCAAGTATCAATGCATGTTTCCACGACTGACTACTTGTTCAGATAGAAAAAGGTCGAGAGAGAAGTGTTAATTTAGTTACTACTCACAAATTTCATCTGTATGGTAGTTTAGTAGCGTGCATGTGTACTTAATGATATAAAATGAAAACGTTGAAGGTTCGAATGAACTTAGATCTATAATATATTTTTTTATATAATATTAAAAGTAAGGGTAACACAGTTTGAATATGTGATAAAGACAACAGTTCTAACCACTACTCCATTATTAATAAATGTTGGGTATAATAGTAAGAAATAGCATACCCTTGAGACGAAAATTCATATTAGAATCTTCGAGACCTTAAAAATAAATATGTTTAACTCAAATTAAATATATTTATCAAGTTGATGGATTGAAACATATAAAAAAAAATGCAATTTCCTACCATATATGATTATGGTCCTAACAACCAATGTGGAGGGACATAGATGATGGGAAAGCAGGTATTATTAATACAGGATAATGTAAAGTTTTATCTTAGCCTACTCTTCCATTTTCTGTTCTTTTTCTTTTTTGGTAATAAAAGACAAATCATGGTGTAATGAACAGTACTTTGATTAATCAATCAATAGTTGCTTGCTTGTCGAGTAATGTTCACAATAAAATAAACCATATTTTTAAAATTATTGACGACATTTCTTTTTGGTTATTTTATTTTCACATACCAAATATAATTAACAATTAATGGTTTAAAAATATAATTTTTATTATATTAATAATCACTCAATTATGAAAGATTATAAAATAATCATTTAATTATTTAATTTTTTTTATCACTCGATTATCCTGAAATTTTTAGTGTTTGTATTTTATGTTAATTGACACGTGGTAAAACCATATATATATAATTTCTCACCAAAATATATATAATTGATAATAATAGGCATAATGAGAGGCAATACGTTTAAGACTCCCTGAAACAGTGAACCCAATCCTGAAACAAAGTCCAATCCACTTTTCCAACTACAGTATGACCCAAAAGAAACTTGCACTCTTATCTTCTAATATAAATGGGACAAAGGACTAAAAGGATTCCGAAAAGTTAGCCCACACTGACACCATGCTTGTTGAGAACACATGAAAAATATTAATTACTAAATTTAAAACATAATAGCTCCTATTAACATGATATTTGTACAACTTATGTTATTTTGGTTGAGGATAAGAGTTTGCATGTCAATTTTGAATCTAAGTTGAAGTTGAATTGGATTACTAATCGAGACTTTTTGGTTTATTTTGATCATTGAATTTGGCAACTGGATTCATTTTAATCTTTAAATTTAGATTTTATCAAGATTTAATGATGTGACTAGTGTTTCCGAAATAGGACCCAATCGAACAGATCGAGAACTAATTGATATAACGCTCCAAACAAAGAGGTTGAATCGATTGATTCAGAAATTATTTGAAATTGGTAATAATTCAAAAATATGAACAAAAATCAAAAGTTGAACTAGTTTAATTGGGTTAATACTTTTTTTTTTAATTATTGTTGGTCTGATGGTTAAATTTATTAAACTGGTTGAATTGATAACCTATGGCCTGACCTGTTCAATCACCAGTTCAATTATTAAAACAATGAATGTGGCGTTCTGAGATTGTAAGCTTTTATATTTTTTAAGATCAAAGACGAAAATGGATCTAATTGTCAAGTTTAAGTACCAAAGTAGACAAAAAAAAGTATTAGTACCAAAGTGAATCCAATTGTTAAGTTTAGGAGGCAAAAATTATATTATTTCTTTTTTTATTTTAATTTGTTTTAACTCGTGTGGTTGCAGTGTGATACCATAATATATGTTTTAAAGAATTAATGTAATAAATATTTAAAAGATATTTTTGGTCCAATATGATATTTGTATTTGATAGAAGTTAAATATTTTAGCACCTAAATGTAACATTGTTAAGTTTTTAATTAGTGTTTATTCAAGTTTTAGGGTGATTTGATGAATGTTAATTACTAATATTATTAGGTTTGAAATTTTCATGATTTTTAATAGTGAATTTAGTGTTAATTGTGAATTTGTTTAATTTTGTATTTAATATATGTGATTTAGTTCGAGTATTGGATTGATTTGATGTAATTTAATTGCTAGTATTAGCCAATTATGAATTTTGATCGAGTCATCATTATAACTTGAATTAAACACAAAAAGTTAACATTGTTACCTTCAGAGATCAAAATATAATTTTGTCAAATACAAGTACCATAGTGGACAAGAAAAACCCACAAGTACCACATTATAAAAAGTAACAAATTCAGGTACCAAACTATGTATTAAGCCTAAAATAATTTATATGATTTGTAAATTTTTAAGCCACTTCATATTAAAATATTTTTATATTTATGTTTAAAACTAAAACTGCTATCATTTCAGCCGATTGAGTCTTAGCTTGATTGGCATTGGTATTATTGTCAATGTAGGAGGACGTGGGTTCGAGTGCGTTGAAGCACATTATCCTCATTTCAAGGATTAATTAATATTATAATGTTGCATGCAAATATAATAATTTAATTGATATTTAGATATATAAGATTCAATCATATTTTTCATATTGTATATATATATTTAAAGTATTCACTTTCCTTATTTTTATTTATGAACTCGTAACCTTTTCAATTCTTCTTTGGAACAACCTTCCATCGTCTACTCCAAAAGTTTATATATTTACTTCCATTCTCCAAAGTTTGCTAATGACCTCACTAGTTGAGTTGACCCTCAAAAACGAAACCAAATATTGGTATTTAAGCTCCACTTCTTCGTTGATTGTTTTATTTACCATTATTTCATAACAATTGTCTTCATATAGATCCTCAATGTCTATTCATTTATTGATGCATATATGATCACACTTGATAATATGCTCCATTTTCTTTGTTCTTGTTATGTTAGGCATTTCATTAAATACACCCCATCTTCTCACTACACCAGAACAGGTTTTTAGCGGCGTTTTTTAGGCCTTTAGCGACGCTTTTTAACGCCACTAAAGGCATTTGCCGCGCTTTAAGAAACGCCACAAAAAATGCCGCTAACGACAACGTCGCTAACTTTTGCGGCACTTACAGATTCTTTAGTGGCACTAAGAAAATAAACGCCGCTAAAGATCATGTTCTTTAGCGGCGCTTAAGAAAAAACGCCGCTAAAGATCATGTTCTTTAGCGGCGCTTAGGAAGAAAACGCCGCTAACGATCATGTTCTTTAGCGGCGCTTGGGAAAAAACGCCGCTAAAGATCATGTTCTTTAGCGGCGCTTGGGAAAAAATGCCGCTAAAAGTAATGTTCTATAGCGGCGCTTGGTCAAAAACGCCGCTAAAAGTAGTGTTCTTTAGCGGCGCTTTTTTCACAAACGCCACTATTTAATATGACTTTTAGCGACGCTTTTTTAAAAAACGCCACTAATTTTGGGATTTTTTTAAAATAAAATTTTTTGTTTTTTGTTTTTTTCAGCCCTCCTACAACAACAAATCAAAAGCAACCAGATCTAAAGCAACCAAAAACAATAAATTTATATAATATTTCAAATTAAATGACTAAAATAATATTAATTGATATAAATAAAAGTGAATTCATACTTTTCTTTACAAAAACGTTAAAATGATAAAAATATTTATGCAATAAACACTATGACGGCGGAAGTTGCGATCATGAAACATCTTCATCATAATCTGTCATTGCTTGAAGTTCGTCAGACTTTTGCTCGCTCTACTTCTCTCGATGCCGCATCTTTTGAAGTCGAATGTAGTTCTTCATATTTCTTTTGAACCTCGCTTCTATCGCTGCTGCCTCGCTTCTCTCATTGTAGCCTCTGCTTCCTCGTCTTGCCTCTACTTTAAGTTGTTGTTTGAAGTTCTTCATATTTCCTTTGAACCTCAAATGTGGTCGCTTGCATCCGAGCCATCCGGTCTTTTAACCTCTCGAACTTCACTTGAGATTGACTCAAGTCATGTATTGGTGCGAAATGGATCCAAAATATTGGGTTAATGATAAAAGATCCTTGAAATCGAACCCGACCATACTTTTCAGACCCAAAACTTCAAGAATAATCCGGTTATCAATGTCTTCAAGATGAATGAACTATTACTAGAAGCAATCGCTTCAGACTGCCTTTTTTTTCCTTTAGTTTTTCCTAATAAATAAATCACATAGTTAGGAACGCAATATATATTAAAAAACAAATGCAATATAACAATAGTCGCATTACAAGCAATGAATTAAACCATTAGAAAATAAACACTATAAATAACTAAAACAAGTCAAATCAGATTAAGTAAACGTACCATAATTTCGCCACTTCAGAGTCATAGCAGATCCATCTTTCTTCTTATGTGTAATTTCAAAAGTTGAAGGCGTCCAACTTTTTGACCGGACGACTCGCTCCTACAATATAGTAGTAAAAATATTATTTAATAGAAAGTTATACATATTTGAGAATATTAAAAATTAAAAATACCTCCGCCTACCACACATGTAAAACTTCTCAATCCTACTGTGTGAGTGAATTTTTTGTCACGCTTATGCTTTTTCCAACTCGCTCACGATCCTACGTTATAAAATTTTAGTACGTAAATAGTAAATACTATAAACCAAAATAATTACAATAGTTTGAAAGTACGTCAGACTCGCCTTTTCCGAGAATGCCAAAATCTAACCGCATCTTCCCATTGGTACCTCAACATACCCGTCGGGACATTTTGCAATTTCTCATCGAGGGTTGTTTTTGTCTTATAATAATTTTTCTTCAAAGTACTTTTATTGTCTCTCCATCTTTTTCCCAATGCCTTCTTTACATAAGCATCCGAGACCTCTAAAGCAAACCTCGCCTACAAAAAATACAAGTTAATAAAGTAAATATAAATGAAACTATTTTCCAAGCATTACAGATGACATTAACATTTTGTTACCTTAATATTATCGAGGGCTTGGTTTTTGTTGCTATCGGGCATCTGACGCCATGACTCGTAGTTGATAGGCAACATATTCTCATTTCGTGCTAAAATGCCCATGTGTCCTGCTAAAAGTCGAGCTTCGATCCAACAGTGACCAAAACTGTTTTAAGATACCTTGACACGCCGATCGGATCTAACTCAGATAACTCTCTAAGTAGCGACGTTCTCGACCTCTCATGCGTCCCACCATTTTCAGCTACAAATGGTATATTATAATATAAGAATTTGAAAAATAAATCAATTATAAGTCAACACGCATGTAAATTAAATGTAAAATTACTTTGAACTTTCAGAGGATCCTCGTGTGTAATCGAACATTCAAGATCCAATTGTTGTCTGTTGTTCAGTACTATTTGTTTCAGTCGAGTTTGGATCGTTTTAAACAATGCTTTCCTTATAATTTTTCTTCTAGGCATTTTATCTGCAATACACATAAAATGTAATTAAACTTATTAACTAATTACAACAATAACAGTACATATAAAATAGTTGAAATATATAATAAGACCAAGATTTAATACTAATGTAAGTTACATATAATTAAACAATCGTAAAATCTTACTACATCATTATTCGTAAATATCTTCATCCGTATCCTGACGAACCCATTGAAATTGTGCACTAGTACTAGGGATATTATCGTTTAAGTTTTGTTCTGGAAATGGAAGAGTTTCTGATCTGTCGTCGATGTTATCTCTACTTCCACTGCCCATGTCAAACAAGTCTCTAGGGATGTTACGGAGTACAACGTACCAACCCTCATCAGTTGGATCTTTTGAGTACAAAACTTATTTGACTTGAGATGAGAATACATACGGCTCATCTATCAGTTGTTGTCCTGTGTGAATCAATCGGTCAAAGTTCACCATTGTAAAACCAAATTGATCTTGCTTGATTCCACGAGCTGTATTAACATCGCCCAATCACCTCGAAATAAGACAACTTTCCATTTTCCGTAGTAATCCAACTCAATTATGTCAAGAAGATGTCCAAATATTCCACATTTCCTCGACAGATTATTGTCCCTAGCACTAGCATAACTTGTAATTGCGAATTAACAACTATTCCACAATTTTGCGCTCTCCTCAACCTCTCGCGATATTTTGTATGAAATCAATCCGTTGATGAGGAACGACTATATCTTTTAACCACTCGATTTGGACCTTGGGAGAGCCATTTAACTTCGCTGCTCACGTTCTTCCCACTCCAAACCTATTGAATGGAAAGTAAACAGAGTAATTAAAAATGTTATGAAAAAACATTATTATTTGTAAGCGGAAGCTCCAACTGCATACCGTTTGGCTTAACCATTCATAAAAGGATTCTGTAAACAACTTATTGATATCTCGATGTTGTGTTCTTCGGGAGCGCGAACGAGATCTCAATATTTGTTTGTACTCACTGTGTTAAAAAAATATTCACTTTGTTAGAAGATAAACAATTAGTAGTTTGATAAATATTTGTCAAATTTGTAGAACTTACTTCTGTAAAGGTTCCAATGATTCGTGGTGAAACAGAACATATCGATGTGCTTGTACCCACGATAAATGATCTAATTCTGCAATTTCAACTTTGCCGATTGGTTTTCCAAAACTTTGGAACAAATAAGTATCGGCTAAGTTATGGTCCATGAGTCCAAAGATTCCTATTTGGTCTGTTCAACCTTGTTTCAACATCTTCCAAATATCTTGAGCGAAAGGTTATACATTCCTTCGCTAAGTAGCCTTCAAAGAATCGATCCTTCGGATATCGCTTGTTGCGATAAGACTTTAATTTGGACAGAACCTAAACACAATATACAACATTATCAAAAGTTGTAACTAAAGGCATAGAGGTGAATGAAGGAAAAATTTAAAAATTTTAATTAACACATTTCTATGGGATACATCCATCGATAGAAAACGGGTCCGCCAAGAATTGCTTTGTGCAGGAGATGGATTATCAAGTGAACCATAATGGTGAAGAAGGAAGGTGTGAAGATTTTCTCCATGTTGCATAAAGTCAAAACGGCTCGATCCTGTACCTTCTGAAGTTCTTGAACATCCAAAACTTTGCCACAAATGGCTTTCATTATATTGGATAGTTCAATGATACAAGACGCCACCTTCTTAGACATACAACATCGTAGCGCAACTGGAAGTAAATCTTGTATTAAGATGTGATAGTCATGTGATTTCAGCGAATATAATCTTCGATCTTTAACACTAACACATCGAGATATATTTGATGCATACGCATCTGGAACCTTTATATCCTTCAGCACCATGCAAAACAGTTCTTTCTCCGTCTTAGATATTGAGAAAATAGAAGGCGACAACCGATATTTCCCATTCGGAAGTGGATTGGGATGAAGATCAGGCCGAATTCCTATTTGAACTAAATCAAGTCGACTCTGAAGATTGTCTTTTGATTTTCCGTCGACATTCAAAATTGTACCCACAATGTTCTCGCAGACATTTTTCTCAATGTGCATAACATCAAGATTGTGTCATAAAAGGTGATGCTCCCAATAAGGCAACTGAAAAAAAATACTTCTTTTCTTTCCACAAGTCCGCCTCATTAGGACCGTCCTCTGCGTCGGAATCATCATCAGCTTCATCATTTGATCTTTTGTTTATTTGCATGTTTGGCGGTTGGTTCATCTTCCCATAAATGAAATTCATATCTTCCAACATGAACAAGATTTCAGAGTCACTGGTCTGCGAAGGAGCTTTTCTGAACTCTTCAGTGCCATCAAATACAGAACTCTGAAATCTAAATCTATAATTTTTCGGTAACCACTGACGATGCCCCATGTAAGAGAACTTCTTCCCATTATATAACCATTGCGAACATGTTTGTGCAGCACAACAAGGACATGCGTAACGACCCTTGGTACTCCAACCGGATAAATTGGCATAAGCGGGAAAGTCATTAATGGTCCACATCAAAGCTGCACGTAAATTAAAGTTCTCTTTTCTCAGCACATCGTATGTCTCGACACCAGCCCATAATTGTTTTAACTCTTCAATAAGTGGCTGTAAATAAATGTCGATATCATTCCCAGGCCCTTTCTCCCCAGGGATAATTATAGATAAAATAAGGGAAGATTGCTTCATACAAATCCACGGAGGCAGATTGTAAGTAACAAGCACAAATCGCCAAGCATCAGACGCAGACTCATGATCTTGAAAGGATTAAATCCATCAGATGCTAGCCCAAGCCTCACACTCCTAGGATCGCTTGCAAAGTTTGGAAATTTATTGTCAAATGATTTCCAAGCTAAAGAATCTGCCGGATGCCTCATCTTCCCATCATCGGTTCGTCCATCATGGTGTCACGTCATAGACTCCGCTGTCTTCGACGACATGAAAAGCCTTTGAAGCCTTGGTATCAGTGGAAAATATCGTAAAATCTTGACCGGCTTCTGTCTTGGGTGTGTAACATTTTCATCGTAGTTCCCATCTTCTGTGTTTCTATTTATCCAACGTGATTGGCCGCATATATGACAGCACTGTTGGTTTCTCCGATCGCCCCAATACAACATGCAGTCATTCGGGCAACTATGAATTTCGGTGTACCCGACACCTAAATCTTTTATCATTTTCTTCATATCTTTGCATGATTGAGAGATTTTTGCAAACGGAAACATTTCTCTCAAAAACTCTAACAGCATTGTCAAAGAGTTCCCGGTCCACCCTTCCAAACATTTTAACTGAAAAAGACGAATACAGAAAGATAATTTTGAGAATTTTGATCCCTCATACAGTTCTTCGTTCATGTCATTAAGTAGCGCGTAGAACTTTGTCGCTTCTCCATTCGGCTCTTCATGATGTACACTTCTTCCGGGTTCGGTAAAAGCATTTCCACCGAGATTACAATCATCAGATGACACAAAGTCGGGTGGGAACGATCAGAAACCATGATTGTGAATATTAAATGCTTCCCGCAACATGCCTTCCATGTCATCCCTCTAACAGATCGATGGTAAGCAAGACTATCATAAGATACATCCATCCTTGAAGAGGAAGTACTAGGCGGCATTCTCCATGAAAAACCATTGTTTATAACCCGAACAAACCCATCAACAATTAGATGCTCGTATACAACTTCACGATAATGCCGGTTTATGTTGACACACTTCTTACACGGGCAAAGAATCATGTTCTCTTGGCTTGCATATTGAAATGCAAAATTTAGAAAAGTTTGTACTCCATTTCGATAACCGTAAACTACCCTTGACAAATTCATCCAAGACCGGTCCATTTCTTATTTCTTGAAGTCTAATCTTGACAATAAATTGCACGGGTTTAGGATTTAGGAATAAGTATAATTAAGCTATGTAAGTTATGTATTATGTAAGTTATTTATTATGAAAATTATGTAAGTTGTGTATTATGAAAATTATGATATGTAAGTTATGTAAGTCATATAAGTTATGTATTATGTAAGTTATGTAAGTTATTTATTATGAAAATTAAGTAAGTTATGTAATTTATGAATAATTAAAAAATGTAAGTTATGTAAGTTGTAAGTTATGTAAGTTATGTATAATATTAATTAATTAAGTTATGTAATTTATGAATAATTAAAAAATGTAAGTTATGTAAGTTGTAAGTTATGTAAGTTATGTATAATATTAATTAATTAAGTTATGTAATTTATGAATAATTAAAAAAATGTAAGTTATGTAAGTTGTAAGTTATGTAAGTTATGTATAATATTAATTAATTAAGTTATGTAATTTATGTATAATATTAATGTAAGTTATGTAAGTTTTAAGTTATGTAAGTTATGTATAATATTAATTAATTAAGTTATGTAAGTTATGTAAAATACTAATGTAATTTTTGCCAAACATTTTAATGTAAGTTATGTAAGTTGTAAGTTATGTAAGTTATGTATAATATTAATTAATTAAGTTATGTAATTTATGTATAATATTTATTAATTAATTAAGTTATGTAATCGAGGATGTAAGTGGATCACTCCCCTTTAATATTTACTACTTTTTATCATTTCAACACTAATTTGATTTTTTCGATCATTTTCACTTTCAACTTTTAACATTTAATTAAATTATAATTTTTAGATAAAACGGTTAGATAAACTCTTAAAAATTTAATGACATTAAAGTGACAACTCACGTAATAATTCATATTTATTGCATAAAAATCAGAAAAATAACAAAAATTTTAAAATTTCAAGAAATTTAAAATATTCATAAAAACAAATATCTACAACGGTAATAAAGTATACATTATATGAAATGTTATCAATATCATTAAAATTTTAATATAAGTATTTTTGCAAAATAAAACAATTTAATTAAGTTTGAATATAGAAAGAAATGATAAAAATAAAATTAAGACCTGAAATGACGAATAAGCGAATATTAATAATAAATTTTTTTACGCTTTACGTTAAATAAATTAATAATATATTTATAATTAAATAAAACAATAAAAGCTAATTTTTATTTAAGTAATGTAATATATATAAATTTTAAGTAATGTAAGTTATAAATTTTAGTAAGTAATATATTTAAGTAATGTAATATATTTTAGTAAGTAATATAAGTAATGTAATATATAATGTAATTTTAGTAAGTCATTTATTTAACATCCTCGTTAAATCGGGCAGCCCATTTTTACAATGTATATACAATATCCAAATCTCGTGTAAGAAACAAACAAAGAGAGAACTAACAAACTCATTGAACAAAGCGTAATGTACATGTAGGAACTCGGTGTGAAAGGAACTTTTTGTTCTCCATGTGTTCTATATCAATGTTTGAATATGTGTCCGGAATCCAGATATAGCTGGCAGATGGATACTTTAGGAACAATCGGAGAATGAAAAAATCGTGTAACATAGTTTAACATTGTTTACCAACTACAGAACTAATTACAGAGTGTTGGAAAATCGATTACGTTCTAAGAAAATTACTTTCAACAATTTTTACTGCAACATGGAGAAAAATTTAAAAATATCTAAATAAGGAAGAGCAGCTAAAGCATTTACCTGTAGATGCAGTTTTATACTAAATTACTCCAAAGCCTCAACAATATATGTATAAATTAGGCTTTGTCCAGCCCCACCCAATAAGTTTTTCTTAAAAGAGATTTTAAAATGCACAAAAATTTCCAAGCCATTCAAATGTTTTTACCAAGTTAAAAGTTTAAATAACACTTAAAGCAAAAACTGTGATGCTTATTTGAGGAAATTCGCAGTGAAGTCAACTAAAATTAGAGATTGTCGAAGAGTAAACTTTTGTAGTTTTAGTTAAGTTGTTTACCCCTTTTTAGTAATAACTAAATAAATTCAACTCTGAAATCAGAAGGAATAAAAGTAAGGACATTTTGATTAATGTAAAATATCAGCAAACTTACCTAAATACGAGCTGATTAATAAGGCAGTAACAAATGGTTAATCCACAATTTTGAGTTCTCCTTTCTTTAACAGTTGGGCAAATGCAGTGTTACTTCTGGGGAACAAAACTTGAACATAAGAACAAGTGTTATTTTTAACTCTTCAACAATGAGAAGAACAAACTAGAAAGCAAACACAGAAGATCAGTACTTCTTCCCAAACCTTAGACACGCAAAAATTCCCAAATTCCCCAAATTCCTAAACAAACTGGTACAAGCTTGGTGATTGAACTTGGACTCTAAACCCCAAATTCCCAAATTACACTGAACCCAAACCCTAAATCAAGATACAGTGTTTTGAAAGAAAAAAAGCTTACCTTTTAACCACAAATTCCGCAACTTTGATAGTATCCTGTCAAGATTGACTCAACTGTTGCTTCGTTTCTGATGATTTATGAGTTCTCCTCTCCCTTTTTTCCTTTGTATTTTCTCTTTCGTTTTTATCCCTTTCGTTTTGTCCTCTGCTTCTGTTTCTGTTTGTGTTCTACCTTATAGAGAAAATGATAAGTTAAAACACGATGAACAGAAACGGCGTCGTTTAGCCAAAATTTTAAGACACCATTGCGGTGTTTCTTAGAAAAACGCCACTATTGCTTGTATATTTGCGGCGTTTCCAAAAAACGCCACTAAAAATTGAAGTTCTAATCTGAAACGGCGCCGTTTAATAAACCTTTAATGCATATTTCTGGCATTTTCTATAAAAAACGCCGCGAAAAAATAATTTGCTTAAGCTAAACGCCGTCGTTTAGCTAATATTTTAAGTTACTTTTGCGGCGTTTCCCGCGAAAACGCCACTAGAAATTAACAGAAACGGCGCTGTTGAATTAATATAGAGAAAATGCTAAGTTAAAATTCGAATATAGAAACGGCGCCGTTTAGACATTGTTTTAATACCCTTTAGCGGCATTTACTGAAAGCACGCCGCTATTGATTCCAAAATTTCCGGCGCTATCACGAAAACGCCACTACTACTTAACGTACAACAAGCCAAACGGTGACGTTTCAAGTAATTAATTCTAAACTTTTTATAAGTTAAAAATCGTGTAGATAGATGGCGTCGTTTACTCAAATTTTAAAGACACTTTTATGGCGTTTCTTGAACAAACGCCACTATCGCTTCCACAGCTATGGCGTTTAATGCTTAAAACGCCACTAAAAGTTTAACTATTCATTCAAAACGGCTACTGCTCAGAAATTTTAGATTTTTTGTCATTTTTTGTTTTTTTATTTCATTTCTTATGTATTTGGTCCTAAATATATCCATCCATATAAAATATATCAATATATTTTTTAACTTATTTATGAATTCTATTTAAAATAATATTTAAATATATCAATTGGTACTTTAAATTGATTTTTTAAAATATTATTTAAAGAAATTAATCTAAACTAACCTAAAACCCTTATTCGACCCCTGAAACCCTAAACCCTAAATTTTAAACCACTAACCCTTAACCCGTAACTCGTAACCCCTAAACCCCTAACCCTTATATCCCAAACCTTAAATCCATACCCCCTAATCCTTAAAATAGCACTACCATCCAAAATAATCCCTAAATCTTTAATAATCATAAAATAGTTATAATTGATTAAACAATAATTAATAGTAAAATTTTTTTGTAATATTATCTTTATAATATTTATTTTTTTGTATAAAGTTTGAAATTTATAATATTTAATTTTATTGATAAATAAATAAATTTAAACTATATACTCATAATTTCAATATATTAAATTTATTATATATTTTAGAAATATATAAGAACATATTTAATATAAAAATTAATAAAACTAATTAATCTAAACTTAAACTCTAACATAACCGTTGAAACCCTAAACCCCAAATCCATAACCCCCTAACCCTTTACCCCTAAATCCCCCTAACCCTTAAATATTAAATCCCAAACTCTAAATCTATACCCCGGCCTACTCCTTAAACTCTAAATCATATACTATAATTAATTCAATATTTAAAATTAATACCATCTCCTTTACGATTATATAAGAAATTATTTAATATATAAACTAAAAAAATCAGTAATGTATCCTTTTAAATAATAGTATTTTAATTTTTCCATTTTTAACAAATATTTTAAATTATTTTAAATCTTTGAGCATTAGCGGCGCTTTCCTAAAAACGCCGCTAAATCCCCGACAACTTTAAAAAGCGTCGTTAGTCTTAGGTATTTTTGCGGCGCTTTCCCAAAAACGCCGCTAAATCCCTGAGCATTAGCGGCGCTTTTCTAAAAACGCCGCTAAATCCCCAATTTCGAAAAGCGTCGTTGGTCTTAGGTATTTTTAGCGCTTTTCCAAAACGCCAAAGTTCTAAGCATTAGCGGCGCTTACATAGAAACGCCACTAAATCCCCGACAGCTCAGAAAATGGCGTCGTTGGTCTTAGGTATTTTTGCGGCACTTTCCCAAAAACGCCGCTAAATCCCTGAGCATTAGCGATGCTTACCTAGAAACGCCACTAAATCCCCGACAGCTCAGAAAACGGCGTTGTTGGCCTTAGGTATTTTTGTGGCGCTTTCCCAAAAACGCCGCTAAATCACTGAGCATTAGCGGCGCTTTCTTAGAAACGCCACTAAATCCCCGAAAGCTCCGAAAACAGCGTCGTTGGGCTTAGGTATTTTGCGGCTTTTCTGGAAACGCCGCTAATGATTATTTTCAGCGGCGTTTGTTTTCCATGAGGCGCCGCTAAAAACGCCGCTAAAAGCCTGTTTTGGTGTAGTGTCTCTTTTATTCTATTCATCTCTAACATTGACTTGTTCAATTGTTTCCCTGCCTTTTTTCTAGCTTCTTTCTTCAATGACTAGAGCCACTTTGATTCAACATTGGAGATAGCTAGAATCATTTTATAGAAAAAAATAAAAATAAAAGCCAATGAACAAATGCTAACACATTTTTACATTCTAAAACTCTAATCAAGAACTAACCACCTCAGCAATAGAATATAAAAACTTCCTCAATATAGCTTAATTAATTAGTTAAAATCGTGATAGTCATTTTACTGTAACCCTAACTTTCTATGAGCGATTCTTTCGCAAATACTACCTTTCCCTATAGATCCACAATGTTTTGAAATGTTATCATATTTTAGGTGTAAAAAGGGAGTCTTAATATTGTTACTTCAATAAATATGAGTTTCATATAATCCAACTACGACTATGGTTCCATCTTTCTAAACTAGCTCAATATCTAATCTCATTCTCACTTAACAAACATTTTTTCATCCCATCCACTTTAAATTCAAGAAAAAATTTATTGTCCAAGATTTTTCTTGTATTTCTGCCTTCCAATTTCTCCTCTTTAAACTAAATTTCAAAAAGAATTTCTTATAGTGGACCATCTATGAATAATTTCATCAACAAAATTATCAACCAATTTCTTAGATTCAGATAATGAATTGTTTTTAGCACACCCATGGGTGTAGATTTTCTAATCGTATCTTTTTATGCTAAGTCCTAAGACCCCAATTTATACATATAAAAAAGTTTATTTAATTGAAAATGGGAAGAGAAATCCTCAAAAGTTTATCCCAAACTATTCCAATAATCCAATCGCATACCTTCTAGAATTCTCATGTGGTTTGCACTTATTTCTTTCCTACCATATAGCATATCACTCCATGCTAAATCTCTTTTTTTTCCTTGGTCTTCATGATACCTCAATCTAATACTTTTCGCCGATCATCATCATGACATAGAACTGTAAAAACACAAAATCTTGCTTATTATTGTTTAGTAACTACACAAAGAGGTGGTTCCTTTTCTCTTTACCCAGTCCAAAGGGAAAGAGAGAAAGATAGAAGCAATTTTCTATCTCTAGGATTATGGTCTTAACAACCAATGCGACAGACATAAATTAATTATTAACAACGGAAATCAAAAGTTCCCATGGTGCAATAAACGTTACTTTGGTTAGTCAATCGGTAGTTGCGTGTCGGGTAATTGTTCACAGTAAAAATAAACCATTTTCTTTGTTGTAAAAGATGCATGTACTTAGGTTTCTTCGCTGGATTATTGAGGGGTTTTTCTTTAATTTGATTTTGACTTACCAAACATAATTAATAATGGGTAGTTAGAATAGATTTTGTGAGATCTGAAAATGAATGCAATGATATAATGGGAAATTAACTGCATATTTTGACCTAGGATTTACCCCTATTATCTTTTTTCTATTTAAAGAAAAATCATACTTTGGGTACTAATAATTGAAATACAAAATCACTGGCAGGGGCTGGTCCCCTTAAAATAATTTTTTTCATTTAAATTATTTATAATTTATAAAATTTTGATAAAATTTATTAATCCCTTAAAATTATTAGAGTATTAAAATGATAAAATTATATTATTACTATCATAAAATATACAATTTAATTTCGAACCCAAAAATTTTCTAACTCCATGACTCTACAAAATAATCCTATTATTGAACTATAAAAGTTGAAAGAAAACCAAAAAATTAACCACTTTGTTCAAAAGAAAAACTATCCATGTAATGATTAGGGGCAATTAAAACAATAGCATGATATAAACTAAGGATTTAGCTGAACAAGAAGAACTGTTTCAATTATTGAAATAATTTAGATCCTCATTATTGGAGGTTATTAATCCATTTCTTTCATTTTTAATATATTAATGCATTTAACAAAGTTGAGACTTTTAAATACTTAAGTTTGAATTATATCATGTAAAAATTATGTTGGATTAATCAATTAAGTTATTTAATTAAATATTTATAATAGTTAATTTTAATTTATATATTTAATAATTTCAAAGCATGTGTTTTACAAAAGTTATTGAAGATGTCTAGAAGAGAGCTTAACCCTTTTAAATGGTGTTTTCATCTAAAATTTAGTTTTTAATTAAAATCTAGGGTAAATTACATTTAATGTCATTAAATTAGAAGTAAGTTTATGTTTTGTTCACTAAACTTTAAAAATTACAAAATAGTCATTAAAATATTTAAAAGTTTTCATTTAAGTCATTGGGTTGTTAAAAGTGTCGAAACCGTTTTTTTTGAAAAATAAAAGTTTTAGGTTGTCGACTTTAAAAAATGAAAATTCGGGAGTCGCCACCAATCTTTTATTGTGGTGTGATTGGATCACCTAAAATGATTTTGGTCTACGAATTTTAGAAAAACAGTCCGGAGTCGATTCACGTATTTAGGAAGGATTAGCACCCTCGTAATGCCCAAAATTGGTACCTAATTAATTAATTAGTGTCTTAAGGTCGAAAATTTTAAAAATACAATCTTTAAAAACTTAAAACGTTACATATTAAGACCCTTCTCAATTCAGAGAAGCAAAAATGCCACACCCAATGCGTTAGGGTACAACATTCTAATTTCCTCCAAAATGAATTAGGTCAGAATACTCGTATAATGAAAAAAATTAAAAGAATATCCATTTATCCAAGATTTAAGAAATCGCGGCCCAATACGTTAGGGCACAATTCCTTTAAAATCCCAAACTCGGAATATTTCCTTTATTGTTTTTTAGAAAAAATTTTCATTTCGAGAAATCAATGCGTCACATCCAATGCGTTAGGACACAACGTGTTGAAATCCCAATAATGACCTTTTATTTTTGATTAAAGAAGAATACTCGAATGTCAGATTTAACGAAGAAAATCGGAACCCAATACGTTAGGGCTCAATTTTCTTGAAAATCCTAAATACAAGCATTATCTCCATTGAAAAATATATTTGATTTTAAAAATTGAGTAAAATGTAATGTTATGCTACTTTAAATATATAATGTAATAATAAATATTACGATAGGATAGAAATAATGCAAATATATAAACAAATAAATACAATAATGGCATGCAAAATATCACATAAATGGGCAAGATAATAATAAAAATATGTAAACCTAAATCATCGACAAATGATTGAAATAAATAAAAAATGTATACATGTACACATAAAAATATTTAAGTTTAAAATAATTAAATAATATCTACATTATCGAAGTTAATTAATAAAATAAATATGTATACACATAAACATGAGAAAATATTAGTTGCAAAAAAAATAAGTATATACATAAAAATATACATATATATAGGTTTTTTTTAAAAAAGTAATATAAGGAAAAAATATTATTAATTGATAATAAAAAAATAATGAGAAAAAAACTAAATTAAATTGCAGTTTTTTTAAAAATATGGGTAAAATCCGCAAATAGTAAAAATTAAAGGACTAAATTGAACGCGCGAATTACATAGAGGGGCAGGAAGGAAATTTTTCCTTCTTCTCTAAAACGGCGCCGTTCCAGTAGGATTAAATTGAAATGGAAAATAAATTAAAGAACAAATTTAAAAACACAAAAAAACCTAACTGAAAATTCATTAAAAGGCAAAGGGGTCAAAAATGTAATTTGCCCCTTCGTATGAAAACACGCGGATCCCTGGATCTGGGTCGGGTCGACGCGCGGATCCTCCCTTCAAAACGGTGCCGTTTTCAATCAGTTATTTAAGCCAAAATTATAAAAAAACAATTTCATTTTCAATCCTTCAAAGAAAAAAAAACAAAAATCCTTCAAAAAAAGGCTCTTAACACCACGGGCACCGTCCTCCTGTCCGGTCATCGGCGGTCCATCGCCACCATGGCCGTGCCGATCTCGATGCGATCTTCGCCGTCTCTGGTGGCGAAAATATGAAAATCTCCTTTTCGGCCCTTTTAACCTTTCCAAACTCAAATCGGGGCTCAAAATTTCCAAAATCCAACAGAATATGCGGGGAAATCACGAAAACCTTTCTGTTTTTAGCCACCAATCCTCGGCGTGGCTCCCTCAACGCTTCGGTGCCGCTTCAACGTTAAAGAAAGGTGATTTCTTTCCACTTATATTATTTATATATATATATAAACGATAAAAATAAATGCATATAACAAATAAAATAAAAATGCAAGTAACAACCTTTGATTCGGGTTTTTTGCTCTCTATATTGCGAAAGTAATAGTTTTTTATTTCTCTTTTCAAAAATCTGATCCCGTTTACATTGTGTTCAATGGTCTCTTATAGCCGTATGAAATAAATCTAAAGAAAGAAAGAAATCTGTTCTTGATTTGATTTACAAATATTTTTGATTCCCTTTCCATTTTCGTTTTTTCTTGCTATGCAGGTGAATCCATGGAGATTCGGCCAAGATTAGAGTTGCGGCGCTGTTGAAAATTAAAAACCCTAGGGTTTCTGACGATTATGGGCCACAGACATTGGGCCTGTGTTTTATTTTGGTTTGGCCCCCATTTTGTTGTAATTGGGCAGTTTCATTTAGGCCAGTTTATAATTTGTACCCGGGGAAAAAAATCGGGTATTACAGCTGCCCCTCTTTGCTCGTTGTCGTGTAACGGGAACGAAGCAAAGATTTTAAAACGCCCGATTTTTGCCCAGTCTTGCCGGATCTTGGTACTCTTCTTCTTCAAGTAGCCTCATTCCTTCCTACTGCATCTTCAGAGGTACAGGAACTAGTGCTTCAATCTACTCCACTGCATCTTCAGGGAGATAAGATTTGCCATCTTCAGTCTACCTCACTACAATTCCGGGAGGATCAGACTTGTTTCATTAGTCTATTCCACTGCAACTTCAGGGAAATAAGACTTACAATCTTCAATCTATTCCACTGTTGCCCAGGGAAGTAGAATTACTGGCTTTAATGTACTCCAATGTAACCACAGGGAGGTAAAATCCGCCATCTTCGATCTGTTCCACTACTGCTTAGGGAGATAAGATTTGCTTACTTAGTCTGCTCCATTACAACTTCAGGGAGATAAGACTAGACGCGATCTGCTCTCTGCAACTTCAGAGAGATAAGATCTGAGATTTTAATCTGCTCCACTGCAACTTCAGGGAGATAAGATTTGCCATCTTCAGTCTACCTCACTACAACTCCGGGAGGATAAGACTTGCTTACTTAGTCTGCTCCACTGCAACTTCAGGGAGATAAGACTAGATGCGATCTGCTCTCTGCAACTTCAGAAAGATAAGATCTGAGATTTTAATCCGCTCCACCATAACTTCAGGGAGATAGGATTAGAAACCCTTTCCATTTCCATTTTCGTTTTCCCTTGCTATGCAGGTGAATCCATGGAGATTCGGCCAAGATTGGAGTTGCGGCGCTGTTGAAGATTAGAAACCCTAGGGTTTTTGGCGATTATGGGCCACAGACATTGGGCCTGTGTTTTATTTTGGTTTGGCCCCCATTTTGTTGTAATTGGGCAGTTTCATTTAGGCCCGTTTATAGTTTGTACCCGGGGTAAAAAATCGGGTATTACAGCTGCCCCTCTTTGCTCGTTGTCGTGTAACGGGAATGGAGCAAAGACTTTAAAACGCCCGATTTTTGCCCAGTCTTGCCGGATCTTGGTACTCTTCTTCTTCAAGTAGCCTCATTCCTTCCTACTGCATCTTCAGAGGTACAGGAACTAGTGCTTCAATCTACTCCACTGCATCTTCAGGGAGATAAGATTTGCCATCTTCAGTCTACCTCACTACAATTTCGGGAGGATCAGACCTGTTTCATTAGTCTATTCCACTGCAACTTCAGGGAAATAAGACTTACAATCTTCAATCTATTCCACTGTTGCCCAAGGAAGTAGAATTACTGGCTTCAATGTACTCCAATGTAACCACAGGGAGGTAAAATCCGCCATCTTCGATCTGCTCCACTACTGCTTAGGGAGATAAGATTTGCTTACTTAGTCTGCTCCACTACAACTTCAGGGAGATAAGACTAGACGCGATCTCCTCTCTGCAACTTCAGAGAGATAAGATCTGAGATTTTAATCTGCTCCACTGCAACTTCAGGGAGATAGAATTGTCGGCTTTAATCTGCTCTACTGCAACTTGAGGGAGATAAGATTTGCCATCTTCAGTCTACTCACTGCAACTCCGGGAGGATAAGACTTGCTTACTTAGTCTTCTCCACTGCAACTTTAGAGAGATAAGACTAGATGTGATCTGCTCTCTGCAACTTCAGAAAGATAAGATCTGAGATTTTAATCCGCTGTACCGCAACTTCAGAGAGATAGGATTTTCAGTTTTAATCTGCTCCATAAGTGTGCTCCACTGCAACTTTAGGGAGATAAGACTAGACGCGATCTGCTCTCTGCAACTTCAGAGAGATAAGATCTGAGATTTTAATCCGCTCTACCGTAACTTCAGGGAGATAGGATTGTCGGCTTTAATCTGCTCCACTACAATTAGTCTGCTCCACTGCAACTTCAAGGAGATAAGACTAGATGTGATCTGCTCTCTGCAACTTCAGAGATATAAGATCTGAGATTTTAATCCGCTCCACTGCATCTTCAGGGAGATAGGATCCCGGCCACTAATCTGTTCTTATGACCTGTAAAAATCTATGAACGTAATTATGCCTAGTGATTAGGATGTTATGATCAAAATAAATTCGATGCTCCTATCTAAGCATGCATGAATGAATGTAGAATGTCATTTTTCACGAATTATCATTTCTCAAAGTTTATTAAGGTTTTGTTGCGGACGCCTTTTGCTTGGCTGATATCTCCGAGGAAATACTTAATCAAATTGCCCCCCATTGTGTACTTCAAAGCTCACCCCTGTAAGACGTAGAATTTGTACCATATTCCTTCCACCGTGACTTAAGAGTAGGAAAATTTTGACTCTTCTCAATCCTCTCCTATCGTAATTCAACGATACGAATTATGAAATTTGTTCACCACTCTTAGGGTGTCCTACCAAATATTCATGTCCAAATGAGGGGCTTCATTTCTATAGGGAACTTCTTCCAACCCCATCAAGACTTCTTGCTGTCTCATTCGACATTTAGACAACCAAATCTGAAAAAGCAGTCTTAATTTGGACTTTTCCTTCTTAGGCTCTTTGATCTTTGAACTTGGGTGTTCTAAACAATAGCTCTGTTTCAAGTTTCTAAATTATTTAGAAATTCCCAAAGTAATAAACAAAACTTCTTTTGTGAAAGTTTATTAGTCCATCAATCATTGTTCTAATGTGACATGCTTGCACAAAAGTCAAAAATACTGAGTAAGAGATGAATTAATTCAAGAATTTATTGATAGTAAGTGTCCTGAAAAGAAAAAGTATTCAAGAACAGCAAAGAATGAGGTTTTTACAAGAACTAACAAATTTGGTACAAATATTATGGAGACTAGGTGCTTTGGATATCGCCGCTTAAACTTCTCCGTGCAAGCCAAGAACCATTCTGAATTTAACATGTGTTTAGGGGATCTACAGTACTTTGTCAATGCCCCCAAGACGTCGTACATCCTTTTATTATTGACTTTAGTGAAGCAAGATCACCATATGCCCCAATCTGACAATGTTTAAGCCGCCCTTTTCAGGTTTTCAACTCAAACCCCCTTTGGTCTCAAGGCGCCCTTTTCGGGTTTTCACCTTGGCCTCTCCTTTTTTTTTTGGAAATCAGAGCGCCCTTTGCGGGTTTTCACTTTGATTCCTCCCTTTCTTCAAGTGAAATATTTCTTAACCGAGTCTGAATTTACAGGATTCGGAAGATTTTTGCTATCCATTTCACTCAAAATCAAGGCGCCTCCGGAAAAAGCCTTTTTCACAACATAAGGTCCTTCCCAGTTTGGCATTCATTTCCCTCTGAAATCCTTTTGTAAAGGGAGGATCTTTTTCAGAACCAAATCCCCTTCATGAAATTCTCTGGGATGAACTTCTTATTATAAGCTCGTATCATTCGCTTCTGATACATTTGGCCATGACGAATGGCTTTTAATCTTTTCTCTTCAATCAAGTTCAGTTGATCATACCGAGATTGGATCCATTCGGCCTCATCCAATTTTATCTCGGCCAAAACTCGGAGAGAAGGAATTTCAACCTCAATGGGTAAAACTGCCTCCATTCCATAAACCAACGAGAAAGGTGTTGCCCCAGTAGAAATCCTGATCGACGTTCGGTAAGCCAAAAGAGTGAATGGTAATTTCTCATGCCAATCCTTATAAGTTTCAGCAATTTTCGCCACAATCTTCTTAATATTTTTGTTGGCCGCCTCTACTACACCATTCATTTTTAGACGATACGGTGACGAATTATGGTGTCTAATATTGAACTGTTCACAGACTTCTGCTATTGTACTATTATTCAAATTCAGCGTATTGTTAGATATGATCCTTTCAGGCATTCCATATCGACATATGATCTCTTTCTTTAAAAACTTACTGACTGCTGACTTCGTGACGTTAGCATATGAGGCTGCCTCTACCCACTTAGTGAAGTAGTCAATAATAATAAAAATGAAACGATGTCCATTAGAAGCCTTCGGTGATATTGGTCCAATGACGTCCATACCCCACATGGAGAAAGGCCATGGAGAAGTCATAACATGAAGAGGAGAATGAGGCACGTGCATTTTATCCCCATAAATTTGGCATTTATGGCATTTCTTGGCATGATTGATGCAATCTCCTTTCATGGTGGACCAGTAATACCCGAATCTCATAATCTGTCTAGCCATGGTGAATCCATTAGCATGCGTTCCACAAACACCCTCATGGACTTCTTCTAAAATTTCCTGAGCCTCTACAACGTCTACATATCTCAACAGTACTCGATCCTTTCCCCTTTTGTATAGGATCTCCCCATCTAAGACATAGTCAATAGCTAGTCTCCTCAATGTCCTCTTATCATTCTCCGTTGCCTGATCAGGATATTTGCGATTCTTCATATATAGCAATATATCTTGGTACCAAGGACTATCGTCCTTTTCCACTTCTTCAATGCTGTAACAGTGGGCTGGGATCTCATAAATACTAATTTGAATGGGCTTCATGTCATCTAATTGATTCACTTTAATCATGGAAGCTAAAGTAGCAAGAGCATCCGCCATTTGATTTTCTTCTCGTGGGAGATGACAGAAGGTAATGTTGTCAAACTCTTCGATCAATTCCAAAACCAATCTCTGGTAACGGATCAATTTAGGGTCCTTTGTCTCACATTCCCCTTTTAGCTGGTATATTACTAATGCTGAGTCTCCGTACACCTGTAATGTCTTGATTTTCCGCTCTATGGTTGCCCGTATACCCATGATGCAAGCTTCATACTCAGCCATGTTATTAGTGCAATCAAAGTCTAATTTACTGGTGAAAGGATGATAATCTCCATTCGGAGACACCAGGACTGCCCCAATCCCATTGGCTAATGCATTCGATGCTCCGTCAAAGTTTAATCTCCAAGAATGATTCTCATGGGGATCCTCTTCAGCATTTGCCACACACATCAAATCTTCATTCGGGAAATCAAAGTCTAGAGGCTCATAATCTTCTAGAGCCCTGCTAGCCAAGAAATCTGCTATCGCACTTCCCTTGATGGCCTTCTGACTTACGTATACGATATCAAACTCAGAGAGCAAGATTTGCTATCTAGCCATTCTTCCATTCAATGCTGTTGACTCCATCATATACTTCAAAGGGTCTAATTTTGAAATTAGCCAAGTCGTATGATAGAGTAACTATTGCCTCAACCTCTTGGTTGTCCAAATCAAGGCACAACACAATTTTTCAATAGGCGAATATCTCATCTCACAATTAGTGAATTTCTTGCTGAGATAGTAAATCGCCTTTTCCTTCTTTCCAGTCACATCATGTTGACCCAGCACGCATCCCATGGAGTTGTTGAACACCGTTAAATACAAAATCAAGGGTCTATCTGGGTTGGGTGGTGACAGAATTGGGGTATTGGATAATTATTGCTTTATCTTTTCAAAGGCTTTCTGACATTCTTCATTCCAGACATCAGGATTATGTTTTTTCAAAAGGCGAAATATGGGATCACATTTTTCGGTCAACTATGAAATAAACCGAGCAATGTAATTCAGTCTTCCTAAGAAACCTCAAACTTCTTTCTAGGTATGTGGTGGCAATAGATCTTGTATTGCCTTGACCTTGTCTGGATCAATCTCGATTCCTTTTTCACTAACTATAAAGCCCAACAATTTTCCTGACCTGGCTCTGAAAGTGTACTTTGTCGGATTAAGCTTGAGCTGAAACTTCCTTAATCTTAAGAACAATCTTCTCAAGACCTGCACATGTTCCTCCTCTGATCTGGATTTGGCAATCATATCATCAACATACACCTCAATTTCTTTGTGCATCATGTCATGGAACAAGGCTACCATGGCTCTCTGATATGTTGCTCCTGCATTCTTTAATCCAAATGGCATCACCTTATAGCAAAATGTTCCCCATAAAGTAATGAACGTAGTCTTTCCCATATCTTCTGGATGCATCTTTATCTGATTATATCCTGAGAACCCAACCATAAAAGAAAACAATGAAAATCTCGCCGTATTATCCACCAAAGTATCAACATGTGGCAATGGGAAGTTGTCTTTTGGGCTTGCTTTGTTCAAATCCCTGTAATTGACGCACATTCGTATTTTTCCATCTTTTTTAGGGACTGGGACGATATTGGCTACCCACTCAAAATATTTGACCTCCTGTAAAAAACCAGCATCAAACTGTTTCTTAACCTCCTATTTTATTTTGAGTACAATATCAGGCCTCATTCTTCTGAGCTTCTGTTAAACTGGTTTGTAATCCTCTTTTATGGGTAGGCGATGCACTACAATGTCAGTACTCAATCCAGGCATATCCTGGTATGACCATGCGAAGACATCTTTGAATTTATGGAGTAATTCAATGAGGTCTCGTCTTGTCTTTGCGAGAATTTCAGTTCCAATTTTTACCTCCTTCCCTTCTTTCAAGCTCACAACTTCTACTGACTCTTTGTGAGGTAGGATTTGTTTTTCCTCTTGTTCAACCATCCTCAACAAGTCCAAAGATAAACCACCCTCTTCATCACCTTCAAAGTCGCGTGATCCCTCTAAACACACGCTTGCTCAAAAGGGCACTCGAGCTCAGTAGCAGTGTCATTCGCGTCATTGATACACGAGACCTATTATGGTTACAAAAGAATGTATGAATTTATGTACAATTATTTATGTAATGAAAGAATATATTTAGGCGTATGGGAAGAATGAAAGAATATTTACTCGAAACAATTGCAAAGATGTATTTTATTAAAATAATGATTTTTAAACATAAGCCTATTTCACAAAAGAATTCTTGCTATTTCTATGCTAAAACAACAAGTTTGTTCTGAATATTACTCTGAGACAGTTCTAAAGACTTTAGGTATTTCTTCCGCAGTCCAATTGTCTAGAACACTCCCAGGCTCATAAGGACGAATGTCTAGCCAACTTCTCTCTTCATTCCCAAGCTCATGAATGACATTAATGTGCATATTTCCCAACGTCTCCTCGATGCTTTCCTCAACCGATTTCTTTCTCTCCTGATGAATAATTCCTCCAGATACGAAAGTTTTGGATATGTGAGGAATTATCATTGGCTCCCACTTAGCTTCCTCCCTATTTAAACGCGCCCTTCTTCTTTCCTGCCTTTTCTCTATCTCTTTCCTTCTCTGTCCTCTATCTGGCTTATATCCTAAGTCAAAATTATCTTGCTTTTCTTTCAGCATTGGAACCTCAGTTCTCCCTTGAAGATATCGCCCTAGCCCTCTTCCGGGTAAAGCTCCTTTTTCCACTAACAACTGTAAACCCATCTCTGTAGTTTTGGATAATTTTGGCACCAAAATTTTGCTCCTTTCAGGAACAAATGCCGCATTTACAAACTCCAAAGATCGAAATGAGCACTCTATTGACTCGTCATTGGTTTCTACATATGGCGTCTCATTGGATACAGCTGCTATTATATCTTCTTCGACTTTTATTGTCACTAGCCGACCATTTGACACTAACTTCAACATCTGATGCAATGATGACGGTACTGCCCCTGCCGAATGTATCCATGGCCTTCCTAATAAACAATTATAGGAAGGTTTGATGTCTCACAATAAAATCTACCTCATAGACTGCTGGGACAATCAGTAGGGGTATCTCAATTCTTCCCATGACCTTCCTTTCTGTACCGTCAAACGCCCTCACTACATTTTGACACGTTTTCATGTGCGAACTGTCTATGAGTAGCCTGTTAAGTGTGAATAATGACAGTACGTTCAAAGCTGATCCATTGTCAATCAATACTCCTGGCAAAATATGCCCCTTGCATCGTGCAGTAATATGCAAAGCTTTGGTAGATCCCATGCCCCCAGGAGGTATTTCATCATCATTGAAAAATATGAAATTATCAGCACTAATATTATTGACCAACCGATCTAGCTTACTGATAGAAATATCCTTGGACACATAGGTCTCATTTAGCATCTTCATCAACGCATTTTGATGTACTTCTGAATTCAAGAGTAAGGACAGTACAGATATGCAGGCTGGTTGTTGATGCAACTACTCGACGACATTATACTCACTATGCTTTAAAAATTTGAAGAATTCCACAGCTTCTTCCTCCTTTACTGGTTCAACTATTTTCCCTTTTTGCTCCCCTATTATGGCCTCTTTCATAGATTCTAGATTGGCACTTACACACTAGCTCTTTGCAGCCTCTTTTCTTGGGACAGTTGTATTGCACTCGTTGCTCCATGGAACCTTCTTGTTGTCTTGGTAAGGAAAGGTTGCAGGTTTCTTTATTATGATCCTTGGCATTGCTGGTGTTCTCACCTCATCCTTCTTGGGTCGCGAGATAATGACCACAGGCTGCACTACTCTTGGAACCTTCGAAGACTCTCATGTGCAAATGCTCCCCTCCTCCTTAACTTTTTCATAAAATTCCATCTCCTTGTTATCCATCAGGTCTTGAACCAAGGCTATGAATTCTATGCATTCCTGGATTTTATGTCCCTCCTCGTGATGGAACTCACAGTAATTTTCCACCCTTTCGAAGCTTCTCTCTGAACTCGGGATGATCAATCCCCTTTTTACCAAAGTTTTCCAGACCCACCTCAAAAGAATTTTCACCTCTGATATATCTTCCTTGATCTTTCTACCCATGCTTCAACCTATCATGTTCACTCCGTTATAATCAGGTAACGGATTTTCTGTATTGGGTGAATCATCCAATTTAACCACGCCCAAGCTTATAAGTCTTTCTACCAACTTTTTGAACACCGTACAATGTTCTATAGAATGCCCCTCAATTCCCGTGTGATAGTCGCACCATACATTTGCATCGTATCACTTGGGGTATGGAGGCTGCAGAGGTTTCAAGTGGAAAGGGGCAACCACGTGTGTATTGAATAGGTTCTGATATAGCTCCCTATACGTCATTAGAATTGGCGTAAATTGAATTGTCTCTGTATTTTATCTTGTATCAGATCTCTGCTTTGATGATCCTTGTCGGTTAATGACCACTTTTCCGCTAATTCAATCAGAATCGTCTTCAATATGAACTTGTGTTGTTGACCTCGTTCTCTTTCTTCTTCGAGGCCGCCCTTCTGCTACTTTCTCCAGCATCTATTTTCCCACTTCTGATAGTGTTTTCTATCATCTCGCCATTCATAACTATGTCGAAAAAAATTTTAGTAGCGCTTCCTAACATATGTGTAATAAATAGTGCCTTCAATGTGTTGATTTAAAAGCATCGCCATCTCTTTCTAGAAGAGATGGTGAACTTGACAAGAACCTCCCTCCATTTCTCGTGCGCATCGCCTGAAACTTTCACCGGCTTCTTCTCCATGTTCTGCAGAGTAATTTTATCAGGTACCCTGTCAGTCATATGGTTGTACTGTTTTAAGAATGGCTGTACTAGATCTCTCCATGAATTAATTTGGGTACGACTCAGTTGATTGTACCATTTAGATGCAGCCCTTGTGAGGCTATCCTGAAAGCAATGTATCAGCAACTGGTCATTATTAACATATCCAGTCATCCTCCTGCAGAACATAGTAATATGGGCTTCGGGGCTACTAGTCCCGTTGTACTTCTCGAACTCTGGCGTTTTGAACTTGTAAGGAAGTACCAGACCTGGAACCAAGCTCAATTATCTAGCATCAATTCCATGGTAGCTCTCAGTACCTTCTATCACTCTAAGTTTTTCCTCCAGCCATTTATACTTTTCCTCGAGCTGTTTCGGCAATTCATCATTCATTTTCTCAATTGTCTCGTCGAAGTCAGGGATAACAGGATTAGCAAGATTGTCTCTAGCTTGAAAGTTTATTGGTGTTTCAGTACCGTCTTGAGGCTTGATAGTGACGGAGGATTTGCGCGGATATATCCCCGCTTGTTGAGAAGTAAGTCCTGAGGAATAAACAGGTCCCTCGTTGTCTCCTTCTTCAATGTTGAGCACCGAACCCTTCCCTTTGTCAACTCCTCCTGTCAATAACTGAGTCAACTTAACCATCATACTCCCCTGAGATTCCATTATTTTATCCATCATCTTTTGTTGAATCTTCTCTAGTTGCTCATTCATTTGCTCTTGCATTTCCTTCTGGAACTGTTTTAGCCTTTGGTCCATGTCTCTAGTTTTCGATCAAGTACCGTAGCAGTGTTTGGTAGGTTGATTGGTTTCCAGATTAACTGAGGAGTGATTTGAATTAATTAAAGTCATTTAATGTTTTTAAATGCATATGAAGTAATGCAATGCATGAATGCAAAAAGACGTCAATTTTGATTCAATTCCATATAAGAAAACCTTACTAGAAAGTAAATTTCTTTACATAAAGCGAATTACAAGTAAGACTTTGCCCTAGTACCCAGAACTCTAATATTCCTAAGTAACAAAGCTAATTCTTGCCCCCGATCCGATTCTAATTCATACTTCACACTCAGCGTGTCAGCCTGTACTGCTAAAGTCTGTATATGATCAGCTACTTCTCGAATCTGGACCACAGCTTCCTCAATAAGATGATCTATGCTTCTAACTTGACTCTGAAAGTGGTGAAGCTGTTCATTGTTACGACTTTCGTTTGCTTTCAAGTGCTTGATCTGAATCTCACAATTTTGCAGCACCATTTCTAACTCTTCGATTATTTTCTTCATTTCGTCAATCTTGCTCAAGCTTGCTTTCAAATCTATCGTAGAGTTTCGGCTTCGATACTGACGAAGAGATCTTTCCAACACAATCACCCTATCCTTTAACTCGCTCTTTTCCTTCTGCCTTTCTGACAAACTATTTTCTAAAGCCTCATTTCGCCTTTGCATCTCTTGAAATCTCTGTTCCCATCTATCGACCTTATCTTTTTCTTCTTGGATTTACGCTTTCCATCGTTCGACGCCTTTCCCAAATTTCAAATAGCTTCTTATTGACAAATGTAACTTTTTATAATCCGTCTTTAGACTGCCCAGTTCCTCATCAGCCTTGTTTTTCTCTTTCTTCCACTCCTCATTCTCAAGCTTCTGAACATCTATGTCCAATCTCAAGTTTGTCTTTTCCGCCTCCATTTGCTCTATCCTTTTCTCCAACTCCGCATTCTTCCTCTCAAAATCTTGTCTTACAATTTCCAATTCCGAAGGAATGACTTGCAAATGCTCTTCTATTGACTGGCCGTCCTCATGATTTAACTTAGGTGTGTTATCATTAATCCTCCTAGCCCACCATCCATAATACTCAGGAGTTGTCATCGGCCCCACAGCTAACCTCTTCATTCGGCGAGTCTGTTTCCACGCATTGGACATTTCTTGAATCTTCTTTCTATAACTATCATCTTTGTATGAAAATTCACAATCAGCTATCCCTTGTGTCGCAGGTATAAACTGCCTTGACCAATATTGCCTTAGCACCAATAATGGGGCATATCCGATAGCTCCCCAAGTACCCAATAAAGGTACCCAATCGAAATTACCACACCTATATAGGATCTCATCTGGAAGCAACCAAGGAGCTCTCCACTCAACATCTTCCTCTTGAAGATTTTGAAGAATTACCATCCATTTTCCTCCAAATGTCATCCTCCTCACAGTAGTAACTATCTCTTTAGTGGTGAATAATTTTAAAAAAGACCCGATACGAAACTTTATCCACCTTCCAAAAGTGACTATGAAACCACACAGTAGAAGTCACGACATCCGATAAATCTACCTCACCGCCTTTCGGCATGCACTCAATGACTGAAGGTTTCGCCAAAATTGCCAGAATTGGTGTAACCTTCTTATCAAGCCGATCAAATAAATCGGTGACTGCTTCGTCCACATGCCCCAAGGCTTTAGGGAAGACAACCAAGCCGTATATACTTAAGGCAAAGATATCTAACCTCTTTCTTATGTCCGGTGTGTGAGAATTGCATCCTTCAAGCTCCTCCAAGGAATGCACTTGTCGTCCCCTTTGCTTAACTCGCAAATGACCCACTGCTCACTCATCCCTGTTATTCCTATTATCTTCTTTGAAAAGGTTGGCACATTCACTGCTCTTGAGTAGATCCTATCCACTTGAAACTTTGAACATCGGAGTAAAGCCACATACTCTTCTATCGTAGGTACCAAATCGACATTCCCAAACGTGAAGCAATCGTAAGGTGATTCCAAAAGCGGGCAAGGGCTCAAATGATGTTTGTCTACCTTCACATCAAGCAAATAAGGCAAGTCCCCATAATTGTCGTAAAATGACTGCCTAACCTCATTATTCCACTGATCCCAAATTTCTTTCAACTCCTGCAAATTGTTTTGAGCCACATTGATGCGAGTAAAATCCCATAATTCTGATACATACCCATCTCGCCAAGCTATCACCCTTTTCTTGTCAAGTTGTTTGCACCAAGTTCGACAAACCGCATTGTCCTCCACTTTATCAAGAAACCCTTTTTCCATGTTAAGTTTTCTATCTAGCAACCGAATCTGAACTGACGCCTTTTATGATGAAATGAATTGCCATGTCATGCAAACAAAATAAAGCACAAGAGTCAGTATCCAATACAAGCATATAATCAAGGAAGAGTAGAACATCTATTAGGACATCTATTAGGGTTTAGTGTAGTTCTACCTAAGGCAAGCTTCTAAGGCTCGTTATATGCGGTTTGGCCCTAAAGTAAAGGTATCCGAACCAGCAAATTCCTTGATCCTCACCCATTATAGGCTCATATAGATCAAGTTCGTTTAGGGGGACACATTTTCCCTATGACTATACGGAGATGAAAATCTCACGAAGGCATAGGTACCGATGTATCCCGAAAGCGATCCACTATCCTCTACGGAGGTGAAAACCTCACGAAGGCATAGCTTCTCACTCCCACTTAAAAGGATAAAATTGTTCAACTCATGAAATGTAGTATGCAAACAATATTTAAACAAGAAGATAATGAATGCAAAAGGATGTCATGAGTTTTTTTTAAATTATTTTCTCGACCATAAGACAAAAATTAATCAACTTTGTGGCTCGACTCTCCTATTTAAAAAAAAAATCCCCAGTGGAGTCGTCAAGCTGTCGAAACCGTTTTTTTGAAAAATAAAATTTTTAGGTTGTCGACTTTAAAAAATGAAAATTCGGGAGTCGCCACCAATCTTTTATTGTGGTGTGATTGGATCACCTGAAATGATTTTGGTCTACGAATTTTAGAAAAAAGGGGTCCGGGAGTCAGTTACGTACGGGGAAGGATTAGCACTCTCGTAACTCCCAAAATTGGTACCTAATTAATTAATTAGTGTCTTAAGGTCGAAAATTTTAAAAATATAATCTTTAAAAACTTAAAACGTTACGTATTAAGATCCTTCTCAATTCAGAGAAGCAAAAATGCCACACCCAATGCATTAGGGCAAAACATTCTAATTTCCTCCAAAATGAATTAGGTCAGAATACTCGTATAATGAAAAAAATTAAAAGAATATCCATTTATCCAAGATTTAAGAAATTGCGGCCCAATAAGTTAGGGCACAATTCCTTTAAAATCCCAAACTCGGAATATTTCCTTTATTGTTTTTTAGAAAAAATTTTCATTTCGAGAAATCAATACGTCACATCCAATACGTTAGGACACAACGTGTTGAATTCCCAATAATGACCTTTTATTTTTGATTAAAGAAGAATACTCGAATGTCAGATTTAACGAAGAAAATCGAAACCCAATACGTTAAGGCTCAATTTTCTTGAAAATCCTAAATACAAGCATTATCTCCATTGAAAAATATATTTGATTTTAAAATTGAGTAAAATGTAATGTTATGCTACTTTAAATATATAATGCAATAATAAATATTACGATAGCATAGAAATAATGCAAATATATAAACAAATAAATACAATAATGGCATGCAAAATATCAAATAAATGGGCAAGATAATAATAAAATATGTAAACCTAAATCATCGACAAATGATTGAAATAAATAAAATATATATACATGTACACATAAAAATATATAAGTTTAAAATAATTAAATAATATCTACATTATCAAGTTAATTAATAAAATAAATATGCATACACATAAACATGAGAAAAATATTAGTTGCAAAAAAATAAGTATATACATAAAAAATATACATATATAGGTTTTTTAAGTAATATAAGGAAAAGAAATATTATTAATTGATAATAAAATAATAATAAGAAAAAAACTAAATTGAATTGCAGTTTTTTTAAAAAAATGGGTAAAATCCGCAAATAGTAAAAATCAAAGGACTAAATTGAATGCGCGAATTACATAGAGGGGCTGGAAGGAAATTTTTCCTCCTCCTCTAAAACGGCGCCGTTCCAGTAGGATTAAATTGAAATGGAAAATAAATTAAAGAACAAATTTAAAAACACAAAAAAACCTAATTGAAAATTCATTAAAAGGCGGAGGGGTCAAAAAGGCAATTTGCCCCTCCGTATGAAAACACGCGGATCCCTGGATCCGGGTCGGGTCGACGCGCGGATCCTCCCTTCAAAACGGCGCTGTTTTCAATCGGTTATTTAAGCCAAAATTATAAAAAAACAATTTCATTTTCAATCCTTCAAAGAAAAAAAAAACAAAAATCCTTCAAAAAAAGGCTCTCAACACCACGGGCACCGTCCTCCTGTCCGGTCATCGGCCGGTCATCGCCATCGCTACGGCCGATCTCCGGCGCAAGATCGACGCTCTCACGGTGGCGGAAATATGAAAATCTCCTTTTCGGCCCTTTTAACCTTTCCAAACTCAAATCGGGGCTCAAAATTTCCAAAATCCAACGGAATATGTGGGGAAATCACGAAAACCTTTCAGTTTCCGGCCACCGATCCTCGACGTGGCTCCCTCAACGCTTCGGCGCCGCTTCAAAGTTAAAGAAAGGTGATTTCTTTCCTCTTATATTATTTCTATATATATAAACGATAAAAATAAATGCATATAACAAAAAAAATAAAAATAAAAATAAAAATGCAAGTAACAACCTTTGATTCGGGTTTTTTGCTCTCTATATTGCAAAAGTAATAGTTTTTTATTTCTCTTTTTGAAAATCCGATCATGTTTAGAGTGTGTTCAATGGCCTCTTATAGCCGTATGAAATAAATCTAAAGAAAGAAAGAAATCTGTTCTTGATTTGATTTACAAATATTTTTGATTCCCTTTCCATTTTCGTTTTTTTCTTGCTATGCAGGTGAATCCATGAAGATTCGGCCAAGATTGGAGTTGCGGCGCTGTTGAAGATTAGAAACCCTAGGGTTTCTGGCGATTATGGGCCACCGCACATTGGGCCTGTGTTTTATTTTGGTTTGGCCCCCATTTTGTTGTAATTGGGCAATTTATAATTTGTGCCCGGGGCAAAAAATCGGGTATTACAAAAAGCATTATTGTATGGCCTTCTTTGTTTGCGTTGCTCGCACCAATGAAAGCTTCCTTTCCTCTTCTCTTTTATCATTTAGCTATTTTCATGAAACAACTTTGAACATTTTGAATATATGAACTAAAATTCAAATAGCTTTCTTCTTCAATCTTCGACACTGATTGTTAGATCAACTTGGATCTAAAGTATGTTCTTCTACTCGTCGATGAGTACTACCATACAGATAATTGAATTGTCATTTGGAACTAGCTAACAAAACTTAAAAAAAAAAAAAAGAAGTTAACAACCCAATAACTTTAATAAAAACTTTTGAATAGTTAAGTGACTTAAATGAAAATTTTTCAATAGTTTAATAATCATTTTGTAACTTTTGAGTGATCAAAACATAAATTTACTAATGGTTTAATGACTTTGATTGTGATTTACCCTAAATGTTATTCATCTAGTTAAAAGATAAAGCAAGAGGAATGTTAACTTCATTGGTTATAACTTTAAGCTGTTGATCTCATAAAATATGTCCAATTATCATATTTTGATAAATTATTATATGAATAATGAAATCTAGCCCTAACAAAACATATGCATAAAGTGTCTTTTTTAAATAAAAAAGAATTGGTTGCCAACATTTTCTTTAATTGAAAGGAAATTTTTAATAAATTGGGTAATATTTCATTAAATTAGGATAATTGAAAGCAAAACTGACAAAAGACAATTAGAATATCTAGATGTATACATAGATGTTCATTGATTTTCCATTCCAACTTTTACAAAATCCATATCAGATCCATATTTTGTACTTTAGGAGAGTGAAAAGTATAAACACAAAAAACAAAATGTACAACATAATTTCTGCCAAATCTCTCCTTTGCTACCACATTTATATATTATCAACAAAACAAAGAAGGTGCTTTTACTCATTTACTAAAAAAAGGAGTAAACTAGTCCCTATATATTAAATCAAAGAGTTGTTTGATTTTTTTGTTAAAAATTTCATCAAATTTTGTTGTTAAAAATTGGCCTTTATATGTCAGGTACACATGACATATTGCATATCACTGTTTAATTATTATGTTAACCATTGTTGATACGTTTATCGATAATTTAAAGTAATATTTTCAGATAAAAAATAAACAAGTTTGATTGGCCTTAATTACCATAAAAATAAGATTGGTGGGTTTGGGGATCCATAGCTGAGCCAGATGATCTGTCCTTTGATGAGCCAAATCACAACCCCTAGACCCCACTTGTTATTTTCAATTAGTTTCAATCATTTTCACTTAACCACCAAACCAATCAACCATGCATTTAAATCTCCCATTTTTCCAGAAACTTCTATCTGTCAGGATTTAACAATTTTAAACATATGAGTAAGCAGCGGATCCGGAGCTGAGCTGTCAACAACTGGTTCTAATGTTGTTGCTATCTTAGTTGTCTCACTTGATGTAATGAGCTCCAACAATGGTGAATGATATTTCAATCTCCCCCCTTTTTTTGGGGTTTCATAGCAAGACAAAACTTTGTCATGTTTATTGGGCAGCCCTCTTTCTTTTTGTTGTCACTGTGTTAGAACACTTTCTTGCCAATGTTTTTTTGTTAAAAGTGTCAGGTTCTGATGCAAATGTTTAACCATTTATGCTCCATTCAGGGTTTTAACTAAATTGCTTTATATTGTCATTCAATGATCTCTTTTGTATTAAAAAAAATCCTCTTCTTGGTTATTTGTTTTTCATGCTAAAACTTTAGCAATTGTGATTCATTCTATTCTTTCATGCTTGATTTATACAAACAATTTTTCGACAATTTTCAGTTTTTTTATTAAATTAAATTTTGAGTTAATATGTAGTTTATTCTTTAAATTTTCATTACTTAAGTTGGTATCTTTACACTAACATCGTTAATTTATCTTGACATGACAACGATAGTCAATCCATTGGTGATGCGTGATGCCATGTGATAAATATAAATTTCAGATATTCAAGAAATAATTTAAAAATATAAATTAATAAAGAAAAATATAATATTTTTCACATCAAGAATCAATTTGAACAAAATTTTATTTTTTATTATTATTTTAATATATATTCGTCACGTGACATATCGAGAACTTACCACATATCACCACTAGATGTAGGTGTTAGTTCAAAGATAACAACTTAAGTGACAAAATACATGTTTAGGGACATGTACAGGACGAAGCTGAAACCTGATTTTCAAATAGGCCCAAAAAACCATATCATCGTTAGAAAAATAATAAAATATCACAAATATATAAATTTATATTTTTTTATAAATTACAATAATAGAATAAAATCCGAACAACAAGCGCGACTTCTTCCTCCTTACTGCTAAATGAAACTTGGGTGGGATTAAAGGAATGATTTTGAGGTAATTGGTATGCACTACCTTTGATTTGGAAAATCTGAGTAATCTCATAAGAAAATGACATTAAAGGCATCTCAGCACAAAATGGAATCAAATATAGGGAATCAAGTTAGGTTGAATTCCATTATTAAAATATATAATTCCATGTTACTCTTGGATTTTTCTACACCTCAATTTTGGAACTATTTTCTTTCTTCCAATCATTCAATTCCCATACCAAATATTAATTTCTTTTATCAATTATATTTTTATTATTTGCTTTAATGGGTGCCTTTTTTTTCCTTTTTCATTTAAGTCCTTATAATAAGAATTTAAACAAAGAGAACTGCAACTTTATTCTGAAAGAAGAATTAGATTTCCAAAAACACAACTTCTATTTATATTTAACATTAAAATCTACATAAACTTCTAAGTCTAAACTTTAAAACATCAATTTTCTTTTTTAATTTATTTTATCTGTTTCAAACAATGATACAATTATGAAGGAGGAACTTGAACCCAAAGTCTTACAACTATGAGAAAAAAAACCTATGCAACTGGCTCTTTTTGTGTTCCACCTATTGTTCAATCCAGGCTCTTGATTCCCTTCCCATCATCTCTTATACCTCTATCAACCAGACAGGGTAGGGAAACAACATTCAGACCGAGTTGGACTCGAATTTTGCTGACCTTTCCGGTAGGACTAATCGGAGGGGTCGATCTTAAACCCCTCGAGGATTCCAAACTTTTTCTAAGAATACTTCTCATAGCAGATATCAGATGAACCGTAGGATCAGGAGGCGGTCCGGAGGAGACGAATTTTTGGCAAAAGTTCATGTGCCTGGCCATTGCTTCCTCGGTACTAATAAGCCTTTCAGTTCTTATGATCTCATCTTTGATTGCTTCAGCACAAAGGCCACATATCCATTTCCCTTGGTACCGTTGGCGTACCGTTTCGATATAAGCCGGGGTACACTCTTCGGTAAGTCCACAGCAATCGCATTTGGCGAACTGGACATCAGATTGTGCAGCAAGTTTTGCTGATGTTGCTTGAGTTTCTGGTGATGGTGCTGATACCACCATTGGTTCACTCATTATCGTAGCAGACATTGCCAATTAGCCCTGTTTAAAAGAACACAAGTTTGACTTGAGTTATATTATAGCTTACCTAATATTTAGCTGCAGTTGTATTATTATTAACAATGAAACCAACGAATTCCCATTGTTTTTTTCTTTTTTCTCAACTAAAAACAAACTTGTGTTCATACAAGCCAATTAACATGGTCAGAATGCAGCTAGTTATGAATTTTCAGTAAACTATTGAATTTCCCCCAAGAAATTTTTACAAAAATCTAGAAATAACAAGAAACCAACCAACAACAGATAAGAAAAAGAAAAAAAATTTAAAAATCCAGAAGGAATTACCAGCAGATAAGCAGATTAAACAAACAAAAACTTAGGGTTCTTGTTCTTTGCTTAAAAAGGAATTACCCCCTTTTTCCACTTCTGCTACTACGGCTTTTTAGGCAAATTTGATCTTTTTCTTCTTCTTTTTTTATTATCTCTCCTTTTCCCACTCTCTTTCTTCCAACTTTCCTCCGGGCAAGAAAATCTCACACATGAAAACCATCTCCTTCTTCAAAACCCGTTTCCTTTTTCTTTGTGGTTTCTCTTTAAAAGAAAGCGAGGAAATACGTCAAAGAAAAACCTTGTTTTGAAAGAAACCCAGAGACCCAAATCTACTAACCCTTTATACAAACAAGAAAACCAAGAGATTGCTTTTTATGTTTGTCTTCCTCAAAATTCTCTGCACTCACAGGCGCTTATAAATGAGAGAAATAGTGGAGGGAGGGAGAGAAGGCAATGATTGAAACATTAAGGGGGTGGACTCTACTAAATTCCACGTCAGCAAATATAAGTGAATCTCTGGCCCTTCATCTCTTCTTTGTCAGCTAAGCTTTGTCAAATTTGGAAGATTATGAATCTAGCTGGCCTCCTAACTAATTACAGCACTGGTTTTTTTTTTAATATTATATTCTCCATTAAATTTGAAATTCAAGCTTTTTTTCTTTTTTTTTTATTTCTAGATTTTATTAATTTTTAACCATTAATGTCTATTATAATTTTTTTTAAAAAGAATATTTAATTAAATAGAAAAGAAACTTTTAATATGATTCTCTTGTTTATTGAGAGGAATAAATTCACAATCCAACATGGGAAGAAGACTCTTTCACAAATTAGTGCTGATTAAGGGGAATGGGGATGTCCACATTGGACCATTCATCTTCTGCCAATATATTCTCTCTTTTTCCTTTAAAAATGCATTGTGATATAATAGAATATTTTTATTTTGGCAAAAAAAAAACAATTTCTATATTGGAAAATGATAGATTTTATTTTTATTAAAAGTAATAATTTCATAAAAAATAAAAATAACTTCAATTTCTAATAAAACTCTAATAAATAAGGAACCAAATAAAAATGAATTCAAATATATATTTAATTAATTAAATTTATGAATATATATTTGTATTTTGAAAAGTGATACTGATTTTTTTAAATATAGATATAAAATAACACAAACACAATATTAATATACAAATTTAACACAAACAAAATGTTAATATACAAATCTAATTTATTATATGTACATGTAAAATATTTTGGGCATTCTATAAAAACTTAATTAAAATTAAATAATGGCATTAATAATTTACTATAATTATTTTATAACATTTTTATTAGTAGGTTTGTTCATTACTAGTAATTTTATTAGAAAGTGTTGTTATATTTTTTATTAAATTGTTACTTTTAAAACTGAGTCAATAGTTTAATCAATCAGACCATTAATTCTCGATTCAACTAGTTTGACTAAATAAATTATTAAATTTTTTTAAAAAATTATAAAATAGAAAAAATCAGTTCGACCAATTTGACGGATCAGTTCAACATATTCATCGGTTGATCGATCTAACTCCTTATTCCAAATCAATACCCTAACAAATTCTTAATCCTACCAGTTAGATCAGTCGGTCCAATCTAATTTTAAAAACAATGCTTTTACTTCTAGATTAGCTTACAACTTTGTTTCCAGAATTGAAAGGGAAATAAAATTGTTGAATTTTTATTTAATGATATCTATAAATCGGGCAAAATACAAATAAAAGCCATTTTTTTAAAAATTACTGAAATGGGCTAGGTAAAAAAATAATTACCGGAATGACCTTATTTCCCCGAAAACGCGTCCACGTCAGCGCGTTGTCAGGTGACGAAGCAGGAAAACGCTTCCTCAAAGAAGCGTTTTACCCACGTGGACAGAAAGCGCTCCCTCAAGGAAGCGTTTTGCCCGTGTCTCCTGCTAGTTAGGGTTTTGGGTTTTTGGTTTAGGGTTAGGGTTTTAGGATTTTTAGGTTTAAGATTTTAAAGAAAAATTAAATAAATAAGGGATTAAGGTTTAGGGTTTCTTAATTAAATTAATTATAAAATTTTCAAAATTGGATTAGGTTTCGTGTTTATAGTTTTTAAAGAAAAAATCAATTAAATTAGGGTTAGGGTTACTTGAGTAAATTAATTTAAAAATTAAAAAATCATATTAGGGTTTAGTGTTAATGGTTTTAAGGAAAAATAAAATAAATTAAGGTTTAGGGTTACTTGAGTAAATTAATTATAATTTTTTTAAAAATAGATTAGGGTTTAGTGTTTAGGGTTTTTAAAGAAAAACTCAAATAAATTACGGTTTGGGGTTTAGGGTTAATTAAATTGTTTGTTAATTTAAAAAAGCTCTCACGTGGACGCTCTTTTGCTACAGTAGCTCATGAAAAAATAATTTCGAGAAGACGTTTCTGAGCAAATAGTGTAAAAAACGCTTTAAGCAGGATGCATTGTCAGCAAAAGTACTGAAAGAAGCTCCCACGTGGACGCGCTTTTGCTACAGTAGCTCCTGAAAAATAATTATGAGTAGACGTTTCTAAGCAAATAGTGTCAAAAACGCTTTAAGCAGGATGCACTGTCAGCAAAAGTACTGAAATAAGCTCCTACGTGGACGCGTTTTTGCTACAGTAGCTCCTGAAAAAATAATTTCGAGTAGACATTTCTGAGCAAATAGTGTCAAAAACGCTTTAAACAGGATGCTTTGTCAGCAAAAATACTAAAAGAAGCTCCCACGTGGACGCGCTTTTGCTACAGTAGCTCCTGTTTGGCCTAAGGCTATAAATGAGGCAAAAAAATTTTCTCAGATTGCATAAGTTACAGCAAAAAAAATTTAGAGAGGCTAAGAAGGATAGAAATTGAAGATGAGTGAACGTATTAGTGCTGTTATTTACTATGATGGTAAGGTTCATCACACCGAGAACGGTGTTATTTTTTTATCGGAGAATACAGTGCGACTTGTTTTTAACCAGAACATAGATTTGAAAGAACTTCGTAAAAGAATTAGGCGTAAAATATTCGGAACGACACCAATGAAAGTTCTGTCTATTACGTATCGATTTTGTTCTTCTATTGTTCCGGTGACATATGACTCGTTCGACGTAAAAGGTGCTCGTAGCTTGGAGGCAATGATGCAGACTCTTCTCGCTAGTGGAGCACCCTATATTGAGTTATATGTACAATTTGCATCGCCAAATGATGCACTTGCAACTGCTGTTCGAGAGGTATATACGACCCCTGCCCGACACTCGATTAGTAGGTTACAAAACACGGAATAACCTATGTTTGGTAACGGTATAGAATACACATCCCCTACACGACACTCTGTCAGTGGATGAGACATGCACCGCGGTAGGTCGATGTTTGATGCTGGAAATACGTACTGGGGAACGTCATCAACTTTTAGTGGTTGTCAATTTACATCCAATTGAGGACGTTATGAAACGCCCAGAAGAAGGGATGATGTACCCCTACAACGTCCACCGGTGAGGGGACCTCGTACGTTACAGATGATGGTGGGTTAGAAGATGACTCCGATGTGGATCCAACTTGAGAGCCCGGGCTCGATGGTGTAGAAGTTATATTATTTTCTGAACTGGAGTCTATTCCAACCGAACCTGAAAATGTTGAAGGGGGTTCAGATGAAGAATAAAATCCACGATTCAGGGCATACTCACATCCAGCCCACATGCATAATGTCGATCTGTCTGCAGATGATGCGTTGGAGTTTTCAAATCTACCACACAGGTTGCGTGATCGTACAAGTTCGCTACTGGATTCAGGTGAATTTAAAGTTGGTAATGAGTTTTCCAACAAGGATAGTTTTATTGGTGCATTGAAACAACATAGCATCACTAACAGCGTTAACTACCACGTGGTTAAATCCAAAGCTAATAAGTTTGAGGCGAAGTGTGCAGTGCAAGACGATACATGTTCATGGAAAATCTACGCCTCGTCAAGGAAAAGGACAGGGTTGTAGGAGATAAAAAAGTACAAAGGTCCACATACATGTGCTATAGGTACAGTATTTAGGGTTTCTAAATAATACTGTTATTATGTAATGTTGCATTATTTAATGTACTCCGTTGATAGGTATTTCACAAGATCATCCCAAGATAGATTCAGCTATGTTAGCTAGCTTGATACTACCCACGGTGAAGGCAGATCCTAGGACTTCAATGTCGGTCTTAATTGCCAATATTCGTAGCCAAATGGGGTAGACGCCCTCTTACCGTAAGGCTTGGATAGCTAAGCAGAAGGCGTTGGAGAAGATACATAGTGGGTGGGACGCTTCATATAATGAAATATGGCAGTGGTGTCAAGTGCTAGAGAGATACGTCACAGGTTGCATAACAGACCTCGAAACGGAACATGCGTACTAGAACGGCCGATTGCTACGTGGATGCCAAGTGTTCAAACGCCTGTTTTGGACCTTTAAGCAATGCCGAGACGCATTTTCGAATTGCAAGCCATTGGTACAAATTGACGGTACCTTTATGTTTGGTAGATATACCCATCGGCTATTGCTAGCAGTGGCACAGGATTGCAGTGGGAGAATTCTTCCAATTGCGTTTACAATCCGTATGCAATTACCGTAGGTCAATTTTGTGATGATCATCCAACACCTCAGGTGCCACGGGAATCGATTGTCAGAATCTAAATTACCGTAATACTCTGTCTGTAACACCCCCAACCCGTATCCGTCGCCGAAACCGGGTTACGGAGCATTACCGGACATATCGAATAACTTATCACTAATTCACAAATAAATAACAGATATAACATACTTGTATCAAATATGTCATATTAGTTCCATTTCATACTTATAACCAATTTAAACATCATTCTGCAACAATAATAACAAAATTTTTATTCTTAACCTATACATCACCTAGGTACATGCCACATTATCAAACAAAGGTACATCACTAAAATTTCTCTGAGGTCGGGATTGCTCTGGATGCTAGACCGGACACTAGCTTTTTACTAACCTGCGCACGGAAACAACCATACGCTGAATATGTGTATACTCAGTGGTATTACCATAATTCAAATTATAATATAAATAAAGAATTATAATTACCAAGCATGTAACTATCCAATTTCTTAAATATCAAATAATTCATAAATTTTCATTATTTGACAATAACAATACAATTTTTAGCTATTCTTCAAGCTCAATCACATATCACAATTTTAAAATTTCTCATATTCAATACCACAATCGATCAAATTCATTTGATTTTCTCATTTCAATTATTCACCCTATTAACAATCTGGACTTTGACGGATACACGAATTTCAACCCAAACACACTAGTACGGCACATTGTGCCTAAAACGATACATAGTACCTGATCAGTAAACGACACATAACTGCTTGAAACGGCACACGAGGTGCCTGATACGACACATAAAGTGCCTGATCGGCAAAGCCGATAAATCCCGTACTCTTCTAAATCCTATGGCATGCCAATTATATCCGACTCAGCCCGACTAGTTAATAGGGTATATAAATTTCACAATCTAATTTTCACTTTTATTTCAAGAATTCATTTTCAATATCAATACGTATTTATCATTCAATTCAATCATGATACTTACTTCAATTTGCTTATCATGTATATTAATTTAAATTTTAACAATTAATAATTAAATTCGAATTATGGTAATACTAACCGTAAATTTTCTCAAGTCACTCATTGTTCACCTTCTCCTTTCCTTTCTCGGACAATGACTCTTGCACGACATTAGCTACGTAATTAAACAATTAAAAATCATTAATACACAATTTCATTAAAATATTTCTATTTATACCTAAACTTTACCTAAATTCTAATTTAATCTCTTATCAATACTAATTTTATTTTCTCAATCTAACTCCATATTCTCTCTTAATTCTTACTATAAATTCACTTTAACTCTTCATTTTCACCATAAATCCCTAATTTCAAAATTCTCTCAATTTAGTACCTATTAATTCAAAGCCTATAATTTATTTTACAAATCAACCTTTTACTAACTTCTAACTTGAAATTTAATCAATTTAACCCTAATTCTTTCATTTATTCAACATAATCAATGTCTAGAAACATAATAACTTCCCAAATTTCAGCAAAATCCAACAATACTTTATTCTAGAATACCAAAAACTCAAAAATTATAAGAAAATGACTTAATTTGACTTACCAATTGAGCTTGGAATCTTGAAATCCCAAATTTTCTTCCTTTCCTTCCCTTTTTTTTCTTTTTCTTTCCTTTCCTTCTTTCCTTCTCTGTTTCGTTTGCCTATTCTGTTTCTATACCCTTTTTCTATCTTTTATTTCTTTTATTTAATTAGTTTAATATAATAACAATAAAATAATAATATAATATTACTTACTTAAATAATAAGTAAATATGTAATCATTCTAATATATATGTATTTTATTTTTCCACATGTCATCATATACACCATACATTTGGCAACAATTTTGTTTATTTGAAATATAATAATATAATATAATTAATATAATTTACAATATAATAAAATAATAATATACTTAAAAAATCTAAGATTTTATGCCGACTCAACTTTAGAAAAAGGCATAATTGCCTATTTGGCCCTTTTAATTTTTCTTTAATCTATTATTCAACTTTCACCCTACTTCAATTTAGTCTTTTTTTACAATAACTCCTAATTAAGTCAAATTCACCTAATTAACTACACAACTAACTTCTTAAACATTTATAATAAATAATTACGAGTCCGATTTATCGCAACGAGTCCCGTAAATCTATTTTTTAATTAGATCTTTTTTAATCAATTAACCATCGAAACATTAAAATTTCTTAACGTAACTTTAATACTACCCTAATGACACTCCGTAAATATTTATAAAAATATTTACGACTTAGTTTATAATATCGAGGTCTCGATACCTCGTTTTTGACCCAATTTACCTAATAATTTATTTTAAATCACAAAATTCACTAATTTTAGAAATATTTCTAAAATCACGCTTAACTTATAATTATTAATTAATAAATTTTCTAACTTTTTCATCGGATTTAGTGATCTCAAATCACTGTTCTGACACTACTAAAAATTGGGCTGTTGCACTGTCCGACTGGTGTATCTCCACGATCGCAAAGTTGACCAATGGGACTTTCACATGCCAAGCGTTTGGATTTTGAAAGTACTCATCCAGAATTACTGCCCGAATTACCGGATCCTCGTATGGTGTCCATTGAAACTATATGAACATGATGGAAATATTAGTTATATACATAATACATAATACTAAATACTAAATACCAATCGACTATCTCATGATGGAAATATCTATTTTATTTAATATTTACTTGTGCTTCCGACCGTTGGTCTATTAGAAGTCGTATATCTTCAAGAGAGGTAGGTAATCGAGCATAACTTGCTGAATGGTTATACCTAATTAAATAAATTTTTAGCATACGATTATATTTTAAATTTACGTAATAATTGTAAAATCTAATATAAAATTTACCTCGTTATGAGTGGGAATGTATATGGGTGGTCCACTCGAGGACGTAAAAATGGAAAGCAAAACCGTGCCCATGACTGCAGTAGTGATAGGTAACCTCCGATTTTCGCTTTATTCAGTCGCGTTGCCCCACACATCTCCCAGTACAATGTTGCCAACACGGCAGACCCCCAACTAAATTTACCAGGTGCTCTAAAATCAACGAGTTTCAGCAGCCATCTTAGATTTATAAAGTTCCGTGACAAGTCTGACCTCAAATAACCTCCAATTATCTGAAGAATGTATGCCCGAGCATATCAGATTCTTTCTAGTTCGGTTGAATCATCATCCAGCTCTGGGAATGTGTCTCGTAACCAGCCCATCTCGATCCAACCTCCGTTAATATTATCTGGAATAGCGCCCAAAAGCTCGTAGCATACCGCTCCCCAATCACCATATTGAACAGACCCGGTGACTGCGTCTCGTCCACTGGCAATCCCAATTGCAAATTTACTTCTTCCAAAGTGATAGTTCACTCTCCACATGAAACATGGAATGTGTGCGTCTCGGGTCTCCACCTCTCAATCAACGCACTGATGAGTTTCGGGTCCAACTTGCATCCCCGGCCTATCGTTGCCACATGCCAAAAACCCGCTTCCCATAGGTAATTCTCTATCAACGGTGATGGAGGACCATGCATATTACGGATATAACATTGCAATATCCGATCTACAGACTTTTATAAGAAATAATAAAATAAAAATGATTTAAAATTGCATAAATAAAAAAATCTTAAATAATATTTAAAAATTAAAATTAACACTTACCATTTTCATTTGTTCGACTAATATGTGCTTGTTATCGAGATGAATTAATTCTCCGGCCATTGCTAACATGAGAAAATTTTTATGATTTAAAAAAATTCAAAAAAATAAAATTAAAGCTTTTTTTTTAAATAATTAAAAAAATTAAAGCTTTTTTAAGAGGAATTTGAGAGGAATTTAAGAGAATATTGGAGAGAAATTGAGAGAAATGGTTTAGGTGTGAAAAAAATGAAAGGGGGGTTTTTATAGTTTTTTTTTACCGTTGGGGGGGTTACCAACGGTCAAAAAAGTAATCGTTGCTACTGTTCACGCGCGGGAAAATCGCTTCCTTGGGGAAGCGTTTTCCTGCCTCGTCACCTGACAAAGCGCTGACGTGGACGCGTTTTCGGAGAATAGGGCCTTTTCGGTAATTAATTTTTTACCAGGCCCATTTCAGTAATTAAAAAAATGGCTTTTATTGGTATTTTGCCCCTATAAATCTATAATTCAAAAGGAAAGGCTGAGATTATTTTGAGTGATTTTATAAATATTTTGATTATAATTATAAATATTTTTAGGATAAATCTCAAAATTATACATGAACTATGGTTTAATGTGCAATTGTATACATGAATTTTGATTTTGTGCAATTTTATACATGAAATTTTGATTTGATCAAATTCTTATAAATTATTAACACAATTATTGATATAATATCATTTTATATTTATATATTGCATACATAAATAATCATATTTATGCAATATAAAAATAAATTGATGTATTTATTTATTTAAATGTGCATAATTAAATTAAAATTAAAGTTTCAAGTATATATTTGAACCACAATTAGAGTTTCATATGTATAATTGCACCAAATTAAAGCTCATGTATACGATTACACATTAAATCAAAGTTCATGTATAATTTTAAGATTTATCTCATTTTTTAATGTTAAACTCGTTAAAATTTAGGGTTTTATTTGTCTGTACTTTGTGATAAAAATCATTTTCTTCCGTAAAATTATTATAATTTTATAACGAATGGTTTTATTGAAGATTTTATTTTTTGGTAGAAATATTTTAATTTTTATACAAGTATATTTTAAAAATATTTAAATTTAATATATCACAAGTCAACTTAATATTTAATTTATTATAATTAAATTTTTAATATTAAATTTTCCTTTTCACCAATATAATATTATTTAATATATTATGGAAAATGATAATATCATCATAAAATTCGATTGGATTTTTTAGTTTGAATTTACTGTATTCACCTCTTTACTTTTTTACTCACAATTTAAATTAATTTTTATGTTTAATTTTGTACATATTGCATTTGTGTTAATATTATTAGTTCCAAACTATATGTTTTATTATTTGTTATATGCTATTTTTTAAAAATATTAGTATTCAAAATACTTAATTTCTACGTGCATACGTGTGTGATACAATTTCGATATATTACATTATTTGAAAATAATTTTTAAATATATTTTAAGGGTATATATATTATTTTATTAACTTTAAAACTTCATACAGAAAATAATTTTCTTGAATAAATTTAGTAAACTTTTATTTCCTTTTCTTCCCTTATTTAAACTTATAAAGTTGCTTTCCTTTATAGTTTTACCCACCCATGAAAATTAGTTAATGTGCCAAAGTAGCTTAATTATTTCTTAAATAATACAGATATGAAATTAGTTTAAAAGGAAAAAACTTTGTTCATCAATTGGTTGAGTTGTATAAATGTTTATGTCATTAAAGGTAGCTAATTGGCATTGGTAGATTGTAATGTAGTTAGGTCCCAACCCAAGGGTTGCTTTCAATCTAAAAACACATGCACATTGGGATTTTCTTTTATTTAATTTTTCTTAGTTCATTTCAAAGAATACAAATTTTGAGTTTATTTAAATGAATACATTAAACCAAAACATTCAATTTAATTGAATAATAATTTTGACAGTATTATTAATCTCTAACTTACCTACTTTAGCAATGTTTCTAAACTACTTTTAGAAAAAATCACTTTTAGGAGAAGTTAAAATTTTCATCTTCTGAAAAAATACTTTTGGGCCAATTTTTATTTGAGATAAGCATTTTTTTCTCTCAAAAGTAAAACTTATTTAGAAATGTTTTTGTCTAAAAATACTTTTTGACCCAAAAGCACTTTTGAAAAACATTTCGAACTGAAAGCCTATCACCTAAAACATTTTCATATATATCTATATAATTAGGTTAGCAGAAATATTGGATTTTGTTTTAGTTTTTTTTTCAAGTTCACATGATTCACATTGTTGCAATATATTTAAAGTTTTACTTTAAAGAGTTGTCATTAAAATCTAAACCCATTGAACAAAAAACAAATAATTAAGCTTGGAATGTATTGAACTGGTCAATGAAAACATCAAAATGGTGTTATTAACAAATTTCATTAAAATAAGTTAGGAGACTTTGATTTTCAAAAACAATGTAAATTGTGTAATAAAAACACATGTGAATATGATATATATATATATATATATATATATATATATTATTTTCAGAATAATGATTTATTTAATGATAAATACTTATGATTTTGAAATTTATATTTTATAACTTTCAAATATTTTTTTTCTAAATGTGTTTCAAGTATAATATTACAATACGGATTGTTCTAGTAATCATAAAGTAGAACAAACAATTACAATACGGATTGTTCTAGTAATCATAAAGTAGGATCAAACAATTACAAGCACAAACAGACTAATAACTAAGTACAATCCAGATTAAAGCCAATAAATTTAACTAACTGAACTGGACTAAAATTCACACATGACAACTGCACATGGTGAAACTCGGAAAACACATAAAATTGTGCATGATAGATTTCGAACCTAGACATCCAAAATCAGGACCTTCACCTTTGCCAACAGAACCCACACTTTTAAATATAATAACATATAAGTCGATTGAATCTTAACTCGATTGGTATGAGCATTATTGTCAATACAAGAGGATGTAGGTTCGAGTGTGCTGAAGCGTATTATCCTCCTATTTATGGGTTGGGGAATGGTTATAAGTAGTTTTAGACATAATGCCAAAAAACAAAAATAATCAGAATCGATAATGAAATTGTTAAAAACAATATAATAATATAAAAAGATTTGTTTGAATGAAAATTTTATATAAAGAGAAAGATAAAGGGTACGAGTTATGAAGCCTTTTAATTATTGATTTGAATAGCATTGTAAATTACGCAACCCTTTCCTTCCCACACCCTTACATTATTTTATGGGGTAGTATTTGAAGCAATTATTATTTATTAATTTTAAAAGGAAATTATGAAAATATTATTTACATCTATTTCATCATGCATAAAGGAAATTATTTGTATTAAATCAATATGACAAAAGAGATTATTATCATCATTTAAAGACACAATCACACCTTAATTTAGCAAAAGGAGTTAAAATGAGTGGTTATTTTTACTACATACGAAAATTCGATAATATAAGAATTTGATTTCGTAAATTAGATATAAATTTGACACTTAAAAATTAGTGTCTATAAGATGTTTAAAAATCTGCATTTCGACTTACAATATACAAAGTTCTCCCAACCATATCAAATAATCATCAAATAAAAACGTGCATGATCTAATTAAAATGGCAAATAATGACTCGACCTAAACCCAACAAAGAGATATCCAAAGCCTTGAATCTGGAATTAAAGGCGAATTTCACCGCATGCATGCCTTCAAACTCCATAAGCAACATTGCTTATTTTACCAAAAAAGCAAAAGGACAAATAACAGTGATAAGAACTAGGAGAAGGCAAGAAAGGCTCGACACATTTCAATGAACCTCAACACGATATGAAGATGGAGACATCACCCAATAGTAGATCTATCACTCACACCACAACCTTAGCTCTTACAACTATCACACCATTAGAAATCATTGCGAAAGGAATTAATTTCTCAAGATCAAATTCGTTTTAAGTTGGTTCGGTCTGTCCAAAAAATCAATTTCACTGTTTAAAAAGTAATAAAACATTTTATCCAAATTCGACACAAATCAGGCCAATCGTATGGAATCGACTACCATACTTTAAACTAATCAGGCACCCTTTGAGATAGACCTAGAAAAGCGAAAAATCATTAAAAATATTTTGTAATTTATTATTATTTGATGTATTGATATTATAGTAACATAATATTAAAAATAAACTATTGTTTTATTTATTTCTATTGTCCAATCTATAGGAATATGATTGGCGATCCTTGATGGTTGGAAAATCGCCCTAAATTATAGGGGGCAACCAATAATATCTTGTAGTGGTCGCACTCGAAATATATAATAGATTGACATAATTTTGGGTTTAATAAATACATGAATGGACCACGCTTTAATTTGCCAATGCTATATCAATGACAAGTGCAGCTGAATAAAACTATATAGGCTATGCATCGATTGTGATAGTGACTTGCACTGTGGGAAGATTAATTACTATAACATAAAACACAAAGCTATAATGGGAGCAAGCCCTCCTCTAATTTTGAAATTTTTTATTAAGCTATTTAAAATTTTAAATATAGCTGTTCATATGTTTATATCTATGGTTTTTACATATATAATATACACGCATTTGATTTCACAAGGTGACATATCTATATGGTTTTTGCATATATTATTATACTAATAGAAAAACAAAAACAAAACATGCATGGCACATATATTAAGAAAGCAAAAGCAAAAGGGAGACCCCATTTTCACATTTTGTCAAAATATGCATGTTGCACATGCATTTGTCTAAACCCCCATTTGCAAAATCAATATCTCTGATTTAATTTGTCCACCTTTGGTTTTAAACTTGGAAACAACTCTCACCTCCCATCCCATTTTTCTTGTTTTTTTGGGTTTCAACATTTTGGGAATTTTTTTTCTGACAGCAACATTTTAGAAACTTGGATGAGTTGTTTTTCCTTTTTCATTGTTTTTATTACATCACTATCTCCTATCGGTAAAAACATTATGGAGGTCAAGTTGGATTACATTTTATTTTATTTATCGAAAAAAATGGATAAATGATCCCTATACTTAGATCAAAGAGTAAATCGGTTCTTTCAATTAAAAATTTCATCCATTTGTACTGTTAAAAATGAGTGTGAGTAGCGGAATAACCAGATAGTAACATATGATGTACCACGTGTACCTCATGTTGATATATAAGGACCAATTTTTAACAGCAAAAATGGTTGAAAATTTTAACAAAAGGACAAATTTGCTAATTTACTTACTTTTTAGTAAAGAAAATAAAATACAATCCGACTCATAGTATAAAACTTCTATAATACTTTTAATTTTTTTTATGATGTACACTCTAAATGCATTAAATATAAATTTATATATGAAATTCTAAACCATGTTTTAGGGTTTAAAATGGGAATGCCGACCTGAACGATGATGACATGTTCAATGTATTGAACATTGTATCAATTATTAATGAAGCAGCAATAAATTAGACTATAACGATCAATGTTTTATTTTATTTCATTTTCCCACGGCAGTGATTTGACCAAAAATAATAAAAATTTTAGGCAAAAATATAGTGGTTGAAATATGAAAGCCGAAATGACAATAGACAGACGTATACACAATTTTTAGAACCCAACTTAACGATGTCTGGAAACTTCTTTTCTTAACATTAGGGTTGATTCAAATAATAATAACTGATTGGATTTTGATTCAGTTTTTCTTTACAAAATTTAAATTCAAATGGTGAAACTTTATTTTTTAATTAATTTTATGATATAGATAATAACCTAGGTTATCAATTAAAAATTAAATAAATATTTGACTTGGCTTAGTACGGCTTGAATTTAATTTAAATAAAAAATATTTTTAAAATTTAAATTTAATTATAAAGTATAAAAATATCAATTTAAAATATATTTTTTAATATTTTATTAAATTTTAAATAGTGAAATGAGTTTTTTTGGGTAAGTCAGACCAACCCAAAAATAAACCTGAGCTTAAAATTTTTTTAAGTAACAGATCTCGACCCGACCAATGGACCCCTCTATAACATACAATAAATATCATTTTCTTATTGAGTTAAGCTAATTTTATCTTTTAAAAGAAGTACAATCATTTCAATTGACAACAACAATATAATAAATCATTATAAAACTTGCTTAGAACAACATAATTCATACATGTTAAAGAAATTTAAGTTGAAATAAATTTGAATAAAACCTATGCATAATTTACGCAATGTGTAACTTTTTCAATGATAACACATTTTGTTAAGTTGTAATTAATATTTAATCAAGTTTTATTGATGTCTCTCAATAGTAAAATCACCAAAATTATACCTCAAACAAGTAAAGATTTTCCTTGCTATTTGAAAAATAATTAAATGGGAAAACTATTCAACATGCCTTGAAATTTAAAATTTTGATTAATAGGTCAAATCAAGTTCAATTTTTCCAATGTTCTACTTAAATATTGTTTTAGTTGAAATAGTAAAATTGAAGGAGTGAATGTTGGGCACTTGATCCATCATATGTATGTATATTTCTAGATTTTATGTAAAATATAAAAATATAAATTATTCTCAAAATAATATTTGTTGCTAGGTAAAAATAATATATTTTTTATAATTTTACAACTGAGTTAAGGCACGTTTGGTTCGCAGATAATGGAATAGAGTCGTAATAAGTAATTCAATTGTTTGATTGAATAAAATGGAATAGAATAGAATTGTAATAGTATTCTTTTGTGTTTAGTTGAATGGAATGATGTTGTAATAGCATAAAGAAATAAACTAAAATGACTAGAATACCCTTAACAAAAATTTTTAGGTAGATAATTATTGTTATTGTTATTAAATTTTAATAAGATTATTAATAAAATAATAAATAATTTAATCATATTTTAACATAATTATTATTAAATATAATTTAATAAAATAATATATAATTTAATAAAATTCTTAATATAATTATTCTTATATGAATTTACTAAATTCATAATATATAATACTATAAAAATAATATATAATCTACTTTATTATTTTTAAACGCAATACATATTTAATGTGCTAAAATATAATTAGTGAAACAAATAATTTAATTATTCTACAATAAAAAAATATTAGAAATAATAAATAACTTGAGAATTATATTTCACATCTAAACATAAGATTCATATATTAACAAAAAGTTACATGATTTCATTAGTTTATATATCATAATCCATACGTTATAAAATTTTACATCAAAAAGTTACAACATTGTAATGACATATATCATGTCATTATACCATCCCAAATATTACAAACACAAAAAGTTACCAAAATATCATCAACACAACCATGATTTTTAATGGTCAGCAAGAAATCTTCTGACCCATTTCAATCGCACATAAAAAGGTAAACTAAAGAAAATCAGCATTTGCGTTGGATGATCTGGAATTTTGCTCAATGCTCGATAGCGCTCATCCACAGTTAAACCTTCTATTTCACATAATGTTGGATATAAATTTAGAGATTTTTCTTGAATGGCGATTTCTGACATTTGTTGAATTACCACATCGGAGGCAATACTCATACTGATTTGTTCGCCAATGGCCCGTATGTTTTTCGTCAATAAAGTGGCAACATCATGAAATGAAGTAGAAGAAATATGATCACTTGCATCGGAAGTCTTTTTTTTTTCTTCTTTGAAGATGTGGAACCCCCTTGGTTTCTAGCTGGTTGTGATTCTGTAGTTGAAACATCTATGTCATCCAAAGAGACATCAGCTTCGCATCCATAGAAATCGTTTCTTTCTTCATGAATATTTGTAGTAGCTACATCCTCAACATTTATTCTTCAATAACATCAGCAACTGTTTGAGCATCTTTCCCAATGGCTCTATATTTTGCATAGATGGCAGTAAGTTGGTCATAATAAAGGAAACTACGATGCTTGAATTGACCGGCTTCTTTATGACTATAAAAATGAGGAATTCATATTAATTATAAGTTTGGTCAAAATAAGATAATAAAGACTTGAAATAATTCTTACACTTATGTATGAGTTCCACACCGCATCTTCAGCAACAACAAGCTGCCTATGCTCATCCCAACCAAAACCGTTATTGTTTTTTCCATTAAGCATGTCATAAATGATTCCCTTTTCAATATCCTAATCCTCGATTCAATATTAGGTTTAGCCTTCAACATTGCATTGGGTAAAACTTTTTCTAACATTTTTTCTAACTCATTTAAATAACCGGATTTGAATCCTGTATCAGCATTAAAGGTTCCAACATTGTGCAAGTCGACCATACAGGAAACCAACGCTGCATCTTCTTCTGGAACCCATTTTCTTTTGGTGCCTCGAGAATTTTGGGAAGAAACATTTGATTCTGGAAAACTTGACATAATTATCTTAAGAAAAAAATTTAAAATTAAGTTCAATATCATGAATCAAAAGGTCAACACTTTATAAAATTATAACACATGATGAATTAAAAGAAAATAAATTATAATTCAACAAGTCTAGTACAATACAAAAAACAATTCAAACACCACTCATGAAATAACATAAAAAAAATTAATGTTTACTATTTTTACCCTAAACCTAACTAATTTCTAGATGCTTGCCATTCATCGAACATTTGGTTGGCTAGTTCCATCCTCCAAGTAGCCCATGCATCCGATGGATGAATAATTACGATATTCGGCTCATCGTCATCTATCACATTACTAGGTAATCCTTCTCCCAACCCCGCTTCAATAGGATCAATACTCATATAGGTTCGAATAAAATTATAGAGCAAACAACATGTAATAATGATTCTATTATGCACCCTTACAGGATAAAATGATAGACTTCTAAGTATTCCCCATCTAAGTTTTAATAACCCAAAGCATCTTTCAATAACATTACATGCTGAAGCATGTTTCATATTGAAAAATTCTTCCGGAGTACTTAGCCGGTAACCTTGATGCCACTCATTCAAATGATATTTTTGTCCTCTAAAAGGTGCAAGAAATCCCTCACAATTTGTGTATCCAGCATCAGCTAGATAATAACAACCTATAAAAAAAAACTATTTGTCATGGTTAATTCCCCAAAACCAAATGGTCTTAAAGATTAATTCAAAGTCCTCTAATTTTGCACTTTACCATGAGGAACTTTTAGTCCATGTCTCCTACTAATGGCATCTCGAAGAACCTGTCCATCAGTAACAGAACATTTCCAACCAGGAAGAACATAAACAAATTGCATATCAGGTGTACAAACACCTAACATATTTGTTGCTATGTCACCTTTTCGCGTTCGATATCTAGGTTTATCAACTGTTGAAACCCTAATCTTGATGTGGGTTCCATCTAAAGCTCCTAAGCAATTCTATACCACATGTATAAAACCTTGAGTTAGGATACTATATTTAAATCTAAATCAACTAAATTATGTACAAGCTATATATATATAGAACTCACTCCAATACCTTGAACCATTTCCACCTTGGGTCTGTAGAATTAGCTGTAATTGGCTCTGCCATTTTAAATAACACATCTTATAAGCGTATAACAGCATTTAAAACATTGTGAAATGATCTGCTAACGGTTTCCCCGGACCTATTAAAGTGATACTTGATAACTCGATTTTTAAGGTGATGGGAAATGATATGTAAAAACATTGTCACTTGCTCATCAACAAGCATGTTCCTTGACGACTTCAATCCCCCTAAAGTTTGTAACATCTTACATAGTTTGAAAAATACAATTCTATTCATCCTAACTTGTTCAATACAGGTCTCGTCACTAGTATTTATAAGTCTTTTCACATAATCCTGTTTTGCATAAAAATCTAAAATCTAAAATCTAAAATCTAATCATTAGTCTATAAGTATGTAGGCTATGGATGGCACCCAATGTAAGTAAGAACCAACTCGCAATTGTACACAAATGTAAGTAAGAACCAACTCACAATTGTACACATTTGCAACCATGTTGTCAATGCAAGACCAATTCTTTTGCGCCTCACACTTTGTACTATTAAAGGCAGACGAGCCATTACTGCAAGATATTAAAGCGTTATATATCTTCAAATCATAGTAAAAGGGTCACATTTCTCTAATACTAATTTCAATAACAGTAAAATAAAATTAAAGAATTTAATTGTCAAAGAACTTATAGTGATTTAGTGAATACAAGACGCTCAACTGTGGGTGGAGGAAGCAATCAAACAAGCCAAAGAAGAAGAGGAAGCAATAACACACTATCAAATAAAAATGAACAATGCATATTTAGAATCTTTACAAAGCACAAAATAGAAATTAAAACTATCTTTGCAAGTCAAAAACTTGAAATTCATTTCTTTATAAATCACCCAAAAAAGAAAAAAAAAAGAACCTAAAGTAAATTAAATTAAATTAAATTTGGGTAATGCTTTTAAAATTAAATTTCTTAACGTCTACTTTAGAGGAGTATGAACGGGCTGTTATTCTTGGCTAGAGAAGCCGATGGGTATGTAAGACAATAAACATACTATGAGAGTGCCAGAATCGATGTTTAAGTTAATGATGGTGAAAGACCTTTTCAGAAAAGACTTTAAGCAGAGTAATAGTAGCTAGAGTTAAGTAAGGATGTCCTTGAAGTGGTATATACCTAGTTATTTATATCTTGGGCTCCTTGGTATCGTTAGACTAGGACTAAGACATTCCTCCTATGTGATTTGATTAAGATTGTTGACCTTTTTCCTATGAGATTGTCAAGCTCATTTGTTAATCCCATTGCTTGACCTATGACAGTCCTCCACTTCATTTGTTGATCCTACTAATAATGGTTGTTTATAGTTTGACATATCGTGGGAGGCTTGATCTTCTTGAGTATATAGATATATATTGGTTTGATGTTTATTCTCTTGAACCTTAAATTTATTTTCTTGAGTTGATATAATACAACTTTAAGGTTATAATGATAAAAACAAAAACACATATTCAAATAAAAAATGAAAATTTAACTTATTTATTCGTGGAAAAAATATTTGGATCCAAATACAAATTCAAGTTTGGACCAATTTTTTACCACTCATGTTTCTACCAAACATGAAAAACAAAAATATTAAAAACTTATCTGAACTAGTCCAATAGCTTTATACCTCAATTAAAGTTTCAATTATAATTTCATTACAATGAAGAATAAGCAAGAACAATCAGGCATGGAGCCTGGCGCAGGTCTGTACCCCAGCAACTAGAACTGGCCATATCAAACCAAAAAAAGAGGACTCAAAGACAATATCCCTAAACCATAACTATTTCCCTATAGTTATATTCATAAATATAATATGCCATATGATTTAAATGAAAAAACAACCCAAGAGCACAAAATTTGCAAATTTTGTCACAAGATGCAGGGGACAGTGCAATAATCTAATGCTGTAATGTAAGGCTCCCTCGACAGTCTGTCTGAGCAGTGACAATGCACTAAAACTGTTGTAATAACATCCAATAAGTATAATGATAAGGGGAATAACCCAGAGCACAATCTAAACAGATCACAATCTAAACTTCATGCTTCATGGACAATTTTCAAAGTTAACTTCAATAAAAGTAAATTGGATAATTTTTTCTTCTTTTTTTTTAAAATCCAGAGCACAATATAAACAGATCATTCAAGAAAAATACAGAAACCATTTCCAATTGAAAACTTCAACAACAGATTTACATGCAATTGCAAAGCCAAATAAAAGGAAATATGGAAATATGGAAATATATATTACCACTAAAGCTAGATTTACATGCAACAACATAAGGAACTCTCTACTTCGGCAAGATGGAGAAAGAAAATGCAAGACCATAGACATGCATAAACTGTCTCAGTAAAGATCACATGCAAGAAAGGGTTTAAAATAAGAAATAGAAGTAAAAGGGTACAAAGCAAATTACCTCGAAAATTTCTTCTTTTTAGAAACTAAAGAAACCTGCCAGACAAAAAAGAATTAAAAATTTGATGCCGCAACAGAAAAGATAATAACAAAAAAGCTGTTCATAGAAATTTCAAGACTGGAAAATAATTTGCACGCGTGGAATTTAAGCAAAGAAACAATGAAACATGCTGCCGAAACTGATAAAATGAAGAAAAGAAATGGGTTTTTATGTTCGTTTGTGAAAGTTACTGATCCGCTTAAATGTTCAGATCAAAGAAAATACAAAAAATAGCTATTTTTCCATTGAATTCAGATCAAAGATGAAGAGAAAAAACAAAGAAAATTATATATATATATATAGAGAGAGAGAGAGAGAGCATATAACCTGAAAATAGACATCGATAAAGTAAAAAAGCACTTGCCAAAACAGTTGGGCCAGAGATCTGAGGCAGTGGAGCCGACGAAAGATGCCAATATGAAAGTGAATCGGGAGCGGGGGTTGGGAGGGTAAAATAGGGTTGAATAGCTAAACGGTGATCTGGGAAGGGAATAGAAATCCCCCAAAAATCAGCCAATTTTTTGCATACACCCGTAATGGAATAAGCCCGTAATAGGGCATTCCATTGAACAAAACAGATGATTAGGTGGGCCCACAGAATAGGGCTGTAATGGCATAGCCATTACACTCAACCAAACATGCTGTAATATCCGATTGATAAGTGACATTAAGTACCTGACTGAATTGGTGTCACGAGCTAAGCAACAATTCAATTGAATAATGACAAAAAATACCCTTACTTAACAAAGTTTATTATGTTATCAAGCCTCTATAGTTTTTAACATTTGTACTTTACCATTAAACCAAAACCTAATTTGTTATCTATATCAATATTTTACAAATATATTTGTAATATAATTATATTTTTCTCCCACATCATAAGTGTGTCATATTCCAAAAGACTACAAAACCCATATTTGAGTTGGTGTTGTGGGTTAACCAGATACCAACTTAGTTAAGAAAAGACTAATATATCCTTTCTTTTAAATAATAACTAATATTATTAGAATGGTTCTTTTACCTTTTCACACTTTTATTGTCTTTAAATAAAACAACTAAAATCATGTATCAATTGATCAAACACGTCTTTCATAAGAGTTATACATAAGTTTTTTATCACCCCATCTATAATTATTATTGAATAATTTAAAAAGTATTATTCCTACATAAATTATTTTCTTTCTCCAGCATCTTAGGTGTGACATAATATAATTAAGTTTTTGTCACTGAATTGAGTGACACCAAACTCAATTAAAATCATTATATATAGCAACTATAGAATATATATATATATATATATATATATATATGTATGTAAATATAGTATAGATAGATAAATATAGATGAAAATATATATTTATAAAAATTGATATAAAAAATAAAATTTTGGTTGTGATGGTAAAATTGGTTGTTGAAAATGAACGTGTTTTTAGTTTAAATTTGACTATTTTTCTAAATTTACTTTGAATATATATTATGTAAAAGATAAAAATATTATCATATTATTTTATTACTTTTTATAATGAATAAAATATTTAATCATTTTTAATTAAGTGTTCGGTTAAGTCATGACACCAATTTAATTAAAAGCTTAAATATAATAAAGATATAGTATAAATAAATTTTATATATTATTGTTAAAAATAAAATAATTAAATGTATATACTCACGTTGCTCCTCCAATAAAAAACTAGTAATAATAGAAAAGTTTCGTTAACATACACTTAGAATGCAATTTGGAATGTGATTGCTAGGAATATTACTTTACAATGTTTGGTATGCATTGAAAAATATTGATTAAAATCTAGGAAAATTTATATCATCACATTTGGTTCACTAAGTACTTTATTAGGAATGTAATGATAATTTACAATTCATCTTTATTAAATAAAATATAATATTCATGTATTTAATTTTATAATAAAATTTATTCCTAACAAATATTTGGATTAAATATTAAATATTAAATTTTAATTGATAATTTTACTTTATTCTTTTCAAAGCCCCAATATAACATATTTTACATTGGATATTAAAAAAACATAATTTACTTGAATATAATACATAACTGCATTGAAATTTGATTGATCATTTGTAATCATTGCTCATTCTTGAAAATTATTCTAGTAAAATTCTCGATCACATACAACAATCATAATTCAAAGGTAAATAATCAATCAATCTTAGAGCTAAACCTTTTTTTTCCTTTTTCTCTTAAAGATTCATAAATACTATAATAAAATTAAATTTTTAATTAATATGCCAAAAAAAAGAAAAATATGTAAACGGTATTATATATAGATGATTAAATATAAAATAAAAATAAAATTAAGGAAAAATTTTACTTTCTAAGAATCTATTGAAGTAGTAGAGAAAATCAAGTAGTAGAAAGGATGGAGGCAATAGCTTCTTTTTCTTCTTTACATTTATTAATAGACTAATGTCATAAGCTAATTTAAAATAGTGTTAATTTTATCTAGATTTTTTTAAACTTTCCAATTTATATGAGAAAATAACTTTCTTACCTTTTATCATGAAATCGCATTGCCATGTTCATGGAAAGTAACTCTCAAGAGAAAGTTAGATTCTAAAAAAAGTAAATAAATTTGACATACCAAATGTTGAAATCACTTTGCAACTGATTAAATTCCCAAGAAAGTGACCAATTTCTATCATACCAAACACTACCATAATGTCATATATTATATAGCCTACGCTTATATAGATTAGTCCTATGATATACCTGTTGGATTTGGTGCCCTGAGTATAGTATTTTCGTCAATATACACTTGTAATTTTTCCGAATAGATTGGTTAATAAAACAAATGCATTGATTACATTAATATACTTTGTATAATTGTCCTCACATGGTTTTTGCACGTAAAGCAAAATAGAAGCAAATGTTGCTCATTGGTTGTCTAAATGTCTAATTAATACTAAGCGATACGACGTGATCAGATCGTAGTACGGAAAGACAGCTTGTATTAATAGACGAACCTAAATATGTCCTTTGTAACACCCCTACCCTGTATTCGTCGCCGAATTAAGGTTATGATGCATTACCGAACAAAACACAACCATCTCAAAATCAATACATATATATTATATATATTAGTTAAATATAATAAACTTAGTCTAATATAAAACAAAATGCAAAATATTAAACTTCTCTTTTAACCATTTTAATAAAGAAAGACATTAAAATCTAACTAATAAAGACATTACAAGTAGCAAATCCATAAGGAAATAAACCGTTTTAGTATGGCTATTATAATCATATACAATACAACAAAGTACGATCTTAAAACATTTATCTAGTCTATACATGTCATAGTTAGAATTTAAATATTTTAAATACCGAGATAATAGATAGGGTGATGAACTTGTCGACAATCCCGAGCTTGAAGCTTGATCTTTAAGTCTATAAAATAGAAAGACATAAGTAAATAAAGTAAGCTTTTATAGCTTAGTAAGTCTATAGCATAACAACAAATATATTTATAAAAATCATAATATTTCTGGTACACTTAATGAATTCGCAAACACCGTATATATTAACAAATACTTATAGATAAATGCATACATAATTATCAACAATTAAAACCGAGTGTATATACACTTTAACATAAATAGCCGATTGCATATATATACATATGTTTAACAAATTTTATAACCGAATGTGTATACATCTTTATTACTGCATACATCCGTATGCACATATGTACTTATCATGTGTATATAATTGATCATACACATATATGCCAATCACATTTTATATTCGTTTGTATATATATATATATATATATACTCCTTATGAATTTATACCTGAATACATAGCTAATACATATATTCAATATATATACATATTCTTCATATACATATAAATGAGTACATTTATATATATATATCTCAAATGCATACATAAATATTTATCAAACACATAGGCTCAACATATATATATTTAACAACCGCATATCACCATATGCATTTATAAATTCAACAATTGCACATACCTAAGGTACATATGCCTTTATTAATTGTATATACCGAATACATACAATTATATTTAACCAATGCAAAACCCGAATGTAGTTGTATACTCACCAAGCATGTAAAAACTGAATGTTTATGTATTCATCGATTTCATATAATCAAAATCATAGATATATCAATTGCATATTCTCACATAATTTAAACAGATTCATCGGCATTTAGCCTGCTAGGTTTTAAAACCTGATTCGGTACACCGGCTTTTAACCTGCTAGACATAAAGTCTGTATTACATTCGATCACTTTATAATGATCCAAATAGTGATCGAAACTAATAATTTCATATTCACTTCCATTCAAGAACCTTTACATGAATATACATGCATAATCGAAACTTTCACATACATATATAAATTTCATACTTAAATTCATTACAAGAACATATACACATAATCTTGCATAATCAAACCTTATATATAAATGTTATACATACCTTAAATTTATACCAAGAATTTATACATATACAACATTTGTACTTTAACTAAACTCAAAAACTTATATATATACATATATATATTCGAGTATTTTACATACATATATATATATACATATCTTTGACTAAATTCAAGACTTGTTCATGTATTTACATATATATATATATATTTGATCTATCGTATGTATATATATATAACTTTCTTACCTAATTTCAATAAAAGAAATTTACATATATATATTCATGCTTATTCAACATCACCTATTCTTGATTACATTTCATATCTTCATTACAAACCATGAATTTATACAAGATCATACTTGTATATTCAAACATGTTATATATATTATCCGCACTTCAAAATTTATTCAACTAATATACTTTAAATTATAGCTCAACATAAAATACAATTAGTATGCATGTATAAATATTAACTTAATAACTTTTAGTTGCTAATAGACTTACCTCGGACGGTGAAAAGTCGAAACCAGACGATTAATCGATAACTTTAGTTTTTTCCCGATCCAACTTTGATTTCTTCGGATCTCGATCTAATTATATTCAAAATAAGCTAGTTTAAATATAATTAAATTCAATTTAATCCAAAAAAAAACACATAAATGGGTAAATTACCATTTTGCCCCTAACATTTACACTTTTTACAATTTAGTCCCTATTGGATAAAACACAAAATACACAAAATTTGTTCACAACATACAAGGGCCGAATGTACCTATTGTTCATACAAGTCCTTACATTTAATTTATTTCACATTTTAGTCCTCAAAATTTAATTTCACAATTTAACTCTAATTACTCAATTTCACCAAAATTTCCAATACAAAACATATTAATCTAAAATATATCTTTCATTATTCATCATCAAACATCACATAACACAAATGTTCATCAATGGCACAACTCAAAATATTCATCAAAATTAAAAATCCAAACATGGGTCGGATAGTATTCGAAACAACGATATCAAAAACGTAAAAATTATTAAAAACCGAAGTAAAACATACCTTGAATTAAGCTTGATAATGACCGAATATCTCAAAGCTTTTAAACCCTATTTGCTTTTCTAAGTTTCGGCAATGAAGAATGAAAATAATGGCTTCAATTTGATTTATTATATCATTTGTTAATTTAATTCTTAGCTTACTATATTAACCTTTATTACAAAATATATAAACCTTATAATATAATGTCATTTTTTACCATTATCACCCACTCACATAATAATGGGCTTTTTACCTATTAAGAACTCCATATTAACAAGACATTAGCAAATTAACACTTTTCACAATAACTAGCCAATTTTTCATTTTACGCGATTAAGTTATTTTTCTTTAATCGATCACTCAAACGACAAAATTAAAACACGAAAATTTCACATAATTAAATTCACACATAATAAACACACAGAATAATATTAAAATATTTTTTGACTCGGACTTGTGGTCCCAAAACCACTATGTCCGATTAGAGTTGAAATCGGGCGGTTACATCCTTAGTTTAATCGAAAATGAGCAAACTGATTGAAAGACTAATATGTCGTCTATTAAGTCCAATTAAGGAGATGTCTTGTCTTGGGTATCGGAGCGGATGACTCCCAGAAGATACAGACATAGATGTGACTGACAGTACATCGGAAAGGACTCAAGTAGAATAGATCCTGAATCTGTTTATGGATTTATTCACTTGTAACTTTCATAGTGTGTCATACCTAAATCCTGAGCAAAGGATGGACTATGTATGTGTGACTCGTACACTTTAATGTAAGTAAAAGTCTGAGTTCAAATAGATAAGGAATCGAAAGCTAGTGTGTTGGATGTACTACTTCTGTAATATGTAGCATCATTCACAATAGTAGAATTTATAGCCCAAAACATGGATAAATGATATCCTCTAATTGGCATTACATGGTTGATAAAAAGTAAATGTGGCCACGGGTTGTCCGTTTTTATGATGGATGACTTGATCACTATTTGATAGTGATTGACTTTTCATGAAAGAAGATATAGTGGTTACCATGAGATAAAGTAGGATCATATTTGGAGAACAAATATTATCCCAAAGAGATCAAGGATATCCTATGAGGGTAACACACTTATGACAAGGTCATTGTACGAGTATTAAGTAGTTGTTTTCGTAATCGTATGCTGTTGGGGAGAGCTTAGTCACGACACTATAGTGGAATGACTTCGTGACTAAATGAGTTTATAATTAATAGGCAAAAAGTTGGAACTTAATTAGAAATCATTTGAGCTTCAACTTCATATGTTCAATCGCTCCCTCTGCTAGCTCGTTGACATGGCATTACCAATAGGGGACCTTCCCCTATATATACCCCGAAGCACAAAGGCTAAGAGTCGATCTTTCTTCCTTCTTAAGAAACCTTAAGTCTTCCAACTTTTCTCCATTCTCTCCTCTCCTCCTCCTCTTCCTTCAACCTAATATTTCGACTCTCCATCTGTCACAAATGAATCGGTCCTCAAATCACTATCATCTTCTCCTCTTTATTCTCTCTTTATTAATTCCATGTATCAACACATATACCTAATACAGAGCCTAATGACTGAACACAAATTATATTATTGTTCTCTCAAATATACCCCATTACAAAATAAAACATTGACACTTACATAAAGTTATTCCCTTCATTTTCAATATAGATTCAATCATTGTATTTCTGATGAGTTAATATGCATAGGAATCTGCGACTTTCATCAACTATCATAGGTGGTATTATAACCACATATATTTATTTACTTCAAAAGTTCTTCTTTTGAGGATAAGATAGCATCAAATATTGCCTTAAAGAAAACATCACTGGAATCACTGGTCAAGTTTCAAGCATTTTATGCTACATTAAAAAATTTACAATATCTGAATTTTTATTCCTATGTAAATGAATTTTTATTGTACTTTAAATATATATAAAATTTTAATTTTGATTCAATTATACACATCAATATTCAATAATATTTTTATGTATGCAATATATAAACTTAAAATGATGTTTGTTTTATAAGAAAAGGAAAGGAAAAATAAGCACGGGCATTCCATCTATTGAAACTATATGTAATGGCCCAACCCAAACAACTAATAGAAATAAAACTATTAATTTGTAAATTTATTTGAATAATAATACTTATAAAAAAAGTTGAACTACCATTTTATCTTAGTTTTAAAATTTTATCCGTTCATGATAATTTATTTTATTTTTCAATATATATCATGATCGAATCTAACTTATCATCCAATTAAAGAAAAACAAGTGTAAATTCTTATGACTTACTTTATAAATTAAATTAAACAAAAAAGGAGTATGTGGTCTGTTATCATGGCCCTTAACCTTTAGTTAATCTCAATGGAAAACAAACCCCATTATTTAGGGTTTAAAATTAAAGTTAATTATTTGTCAAAAAAATAATTTTAAATGTTGAAGAGGTAGTCAAATGCATGGAGGGTTGAGTTCCACATCAGCTCATGCCTTGGTTTGATGTAAAGTCAAAGTTCCCAAAGATTCCAGAATTAGTAAGATTTTCCAGATTTTAGCTTGGTTCCTAAACCCTAGACACCTACTTTTTACAATAACTCACATGGCTTTGCTCTTAAATAATCTTGGTGGCAGCGATCATCCCTTTTCATTCTCTTATTGCATCTCGAGGATTTCATCAATTAGGGTATATATTAATAGATTTGGTTTAACTTTAACCTTTATATTTGAATGATGAGTATGGCCAATTTTAATTAATTATTTTTTATAAAGGAAAAAAAATAAAAATTGTTTAAGAAATAAATATGAAATCTTTTATGAGAGAAAAATAATAATAAAAAAAGTCCATGACTAGCTTGAAGAGTGATATTAATTTGGTTTTATTAAATATTAAATTAGGTCTTGAAGGGATATCCCCTTCGTGCATCGGTTTAGCAATCCAACCAAAGAACATCCTACACATAGCTAATTGTGTTCTTAATTACGCTTAATCGAGGTCAATAACATAGCCACGTTAATACACATAACATCATGGATGACACCACTCACCAATTAAAAATCATGGATGCTTTATTTATTTAAAAAAGTGTACTCTTTTTCTTTTTAAGATTTCAATAAAATGTGTTTTAATGTAATTGGTAGGAAAATCATGAGAGAGCCTTGTTTTATAGTTGGAAAGGCATTGCAAATCAATGAAATTATACAAGAGAAAATAGATAGCTACAATGATGGTTCCATACATGCAAAGGTTTTGCTTGAGAATTCCAGCATGTTATCTGACAATGTTGTCACTACTGAGATCAACAGAATCACTTTAAGCATTCGTATTATTTTAACTAATCTCCAACATTATTTTAATCCATTCTAGTTTATATAACATGTGCAAGCCCAACACCTATCAAAAGGAAACAATGTTTAACACAAGATTCGTTTCTATATTATCGTATTACAGCTTGTCGTTGTGAACCTTTTTCCAGGGGAAAGATAAAAGATGTTTCATTGTGTCACTGTCACAGCCGTTTGATGATAAGTTATGGAGATTGAGACTTAAAGACTTTTACTAGAACTTATTGTCTTGAAATCAGCATTTTTGGCCATTCATTGGAGTAAACAGGATGTTCCAGAACCCATGGTATCCCCATAGATGTGGACTTTACATACATACATGCATACATCCATAGTGTATATATTTGGGAGAGAATGTCTTCAAAGTTGTGGTGGGGGAATGAATACGTTAGTTGCAAAAAGGCCGCTGTTTATAGGAACTTGAACCAATATTTCATGAAATTCATCAAAACCCAATCCCTTTTTTCTAAGTTCATTTCTCATTGGCTTTTGAGATCTACTTAGTTTTCTAAGATACATTCTCCACTTGATTTCAAATTTTCATTACAAAAACCTCCCCCATTTTCATTCCCTTCCATTCACTTCAGCTTGTCCTGCTCCACATATCTGAAAAAAATGAAGGTATGTTTTGTCATGATTTTCAATCTAGATATCATCTATATCTTGTAATGATACCAAATTTACGTAATGTTTGATAACAGTTCTTTGGTTGGATGCAAAATAAGCTTAATGGGAAACAAGGACCCAGCAAGTCAAATACAATATCTGCTACTTGTAAGCATTGCTTTTGTCTGAATTAAGTCATGTCTAAGCACATAGTGTAACATTTTTCCTTTTCTGTTGTAGATCATATGAAACAAGAGCCTCGGGAGGAGTTCAGTGATTGGCCACATGGACTGTTAGCAATAGGGACATTTGGTAACAATGAGCTTAAAGAAAACCCTGAATCCCAAAGCACCATTCAACAGGAACCCATTGAGATTCAAGACCAAGAGCCATGTTCGTCCGATGATTTACAGGAGTTCACGGTCGAAGAAGTCGGGAAACTACAAAAGGAACTAACGAAACTCTTGTCCCGAAAACCGAACCCCAACACAAAAAAAGAAGTAGCAAGTTTACCATTGGATAGATTTCTTAATTGTCCATCAAGCTTGGAAGTGGATAGAAGGTTTAGCAATGCGGTTTGCAGTGATGCAGGGGAGAGATCGGAGGAAGACATCGATCGAACCATTAGCATTATCCTCGGCAGATGCAAAGACATACGTGGTGAAGATAATAAGAAAAAGGCCATTGGGAAGAAATCAATTTCTTTCCTTTTGAAGAAGATGTTTGTTTGTTCAGGTGGATTTCCACCTACACCAACTTTGAGAGATACACTACAAGAATCAAGAATGGAGAAGGTAAAATTCATGGTAAAAGCTTTAATTAACTGAAAATATTTACTTCTTTGATTGATTGGTTTTTCTTAATCAACAATGTAGCTTTTGAGGGTAATGCTTCACAAGAAGATTTACAGTCAAAATCCAACTAGAGAACCATCAATGAAGAAATACTTGGAGGACAAGCAAACACCCAAAAGGCAAAAAATTCCAGATGAAAATGAAACAGTGGAGAGAAAGAGTGAAGATGGAGGTAAATGGGTGAAAACAGATTCTGAATGTAAGTAATTCCATCTTGGGATTTTCATAATAGAGTTAATTATTAGCCAAAACATGTATACAGAGTAAACCTCTAAATAAAAAATAATAATTTTTTATTTTCCATATTGCAGATATTGTTCTAGAGATATAAAATCAACCTACCTACGTAGTTGAAAGGTAAGATGTAGGAGTCAAGAACTGGAATAGCTGCCTTGAATGATTCAGGAGAGTAATTTGGAAGGGGTAAATCCATGAATAAATTCTATATCTGGTGGCTCAAAAGTATTACAGGACAAACAAAAAAAAAAAAAAAAAAGGTGTACGATTCAGACAAGAATCTCTGTTTGTACTAGCTGTGCTTCCCCTTTTTTACATGATTGTAACTGTGGATGCAGTGCAAGCCATGTTTCTGAGATATCTGCAATGGATATCTGTATTGGCACTAAGCACAGCTAGACATTATTTTTTTATCCTGTTTTTCTTGACCCACTTTTTCTTTTTCTTTTTTTAACTTCACCTTTTGTAAGATGAATTTAGAGGTGAATAATATTTTGAATTGATAAGAAATTATTGAGATATGTGGAACACCTTGATTGTGCAAATAATATTTCAATAAAAATTAAGCTTTGGATGGAATGTTATTGTTTACCACTAAAGTATTACATGTTGAACTAAAATCAGATTAGCTGAGAGAGGACTAAGGTTGAAATAAAAGTTGAAGACTCAGGTTGGGACCAAAGTCAGATTAGCTGAGAGAGGACCTTAAAAACTGTCATCAATTCTGCATTTCTTTCCTGGTCCCTCCCTCAAGACAAAGGTTCATGTGAAGATTTCCTTTTTGGGACTGAATATTGATAATTCAGCATAACTAAGCCATGTCTTTGTCAAGGCTCAGGATGAGGCCCAAACCAAAGTCTACTTCTCATTCCACGCATAGATAAAATAAATTATACATTCGATGGTGTAGAACATTTTTCTTTTTAGTTTTTATGTTTTCAAAATACAATAAAATCTTCACTACTTCAAATAAATCAGTAAAAGTGACTAACAGATAAGTCTTTTATATAAACATCCAATAAATATATATTTTTATGAGATACTATTAGAGTCAAGACTGTCCAACAATGTTTGTTTAGTTACCTGATCAATTAAAGACTTAGTCACTTAAGACACGAAACATACATGTTTTATGGTGAGAGTTTTTCTCACATGTTTTTTGCTTGTTTTTAAGGAGATTAATTCTATTTTATTTTGGATAATTATTGAAAATTTATCGAGAAGTTATATTCGGATTGAAAATGAGATTTTTACTTTATCAAGACTATACGAAGAAGAAGTCAATTTTAGCCTATAAATAGGTTGTTATGCCACACATTTGAATGTATTTTTTGGAGTGCTTGTGTTAAGTTTTTATTTGTCGCAATTGTGGTTGGTGTTGGGCTGCAATTAATTTTTGGTGTAAGAGTAGATTGTACTTTAACCAATAGGTGACTCGGAAGATTATTGAAATAAAAGTCATTCATTGAGCGAAACTCCGCAAACTAATACCATTTCCAAACTGCATTAACAAATAATCATGTGCGAATCTCTTTACCTTTTTTGACTTTTGTATTTGTTTCTTTGTTTATTCAATACTCTGATTGGGCACGTACTTGAACAATCAAATTAAACTTATAGCAAACTGACATATTTTTTTAAAATACCTTTTCACATGGATGTATCTTTTAATAAGATGTTATTTCATATAAATGTGTTATTTTATAAGACAACTTTACGTGCAAAAGTTACCTTAATATTACAACTATTTGATCAATAATTATAATTTATTAGAATTTTTTACATAATAAAATATTTTTACTATCTCATGAAGATACACCTATTGGATGTATATATAAAAGATTTTTAAACCCCTCAAAAAGCTATCATAACACGAAGTTGCTTTTCCAAGTAAGAGAAGTAGTCTATACCCATTTATCCTAATTATTTTTCCTTTTCTTATCATGTTTCATTCCTTTACTGACTTGGCCTTGGAGTGTACTCTATAGGGAAGTCCTCTGGTGCCCACTAACCTTGTTTCTCTCCGGTAGATGTTCCAGAAGTTCTTGCAGACCAAGATCATCCGAGCATCCTTTGAGACTATATTACTTGATCTGCTACCTCCGGAGGACTTTGAAGACGTTGAAATCACCCCTAAGACCATCTCAATTGATCCGCTACACTGAAACAACCTTGGCTATATTAAGATTATCCTTCAAGTTCATTCACACCCTCAACGTCCCATCCGAGATCATCCTTGACATTGCTGTTACCAAAAGTTCATCTTTGAGTATGTTCCACCTTCACTCACTAGCATCCTTCCGCTCTTGTGAACGACCTATGTTGATGTTGTGATCTTAGAAATTTTTTCCGCCCTCAACATGATACACTCTGTATGTAGGATTGAAGCAGGCATTACTCTTAGAGCTCTCTGTGCCATGAATCATGGGGTGGGTTATTGTCAATAATAGTTTTATTTAACATGCACGAAATAATTTCAACCAATCGAATTTTAACATAATTTTATAATTATATATATATTTGTATATTTGGGTTTAGCATTAAACCTGTTCATGGGTCGGGTTACTTGCTCAGGCCTGAATGTTTATTTGAAATTTGAGAGGGTTTGAGAAAAATATTAGTTCTAAAAAATGAGTTTGGACAAAAAAATTAGACTCGTTTAAAATATAGGTCAGGCTCGGGCTTGAACATTCAAGGCCCGACTCGACCTGACCCGTTTTTAAGTTTATAATACTTTATATTATATTATTTTTATATATTATATAATTTAGAATATATTAAAAAATAAACATATACTAAATATGTAATACTACTCTAATATAAATATTAAAATAATATTAAGATGACTATATAAAAAATTTCAATAAATAAAAATGTATAAAATTATTAAATATTAAAATAATATAATATAAATAGTTTTTAAAAAATTAAAAAATAATATGGGCAGACTTTTGCAAATATAGACGGGTTCGGACAAAATTTTAAGTTCATATTTCGGGCTGAACTGAACTTGAGAAAACATAAACTATATTAATATCATATTTAGACCCGACTCATGAACACCACTATTTGGTATCATTCAATTTTCTTTAATTTAGATTTTAATTAAAAACCATATAAAATGCTAAAAATACTCGAAGACACATAGAATTTAATGAAATTGAAAATTGGGCATTCCAAACATATTCAAATATTTATCATAATTAAAATTTAATTTTAATTTACAAATATATTTTTTCAGCACCAAATTTTAAAATTAGAAATAAATATTGAATTAATTATTTTTAATAAAAGAAATTGGGCAAGCCCAGCTGATGGTTTAACAGAACAAAACTGCTGGCTCCTTAATCTGATTAATCTTAAATTAAACCCAGAAAGTCAATTATCTAAGGGTCAGGATTAAATCCTCCTCACCTCCCCCACCTATCCTTCTTACTAATATTATTTAAAAATTTCTACTTACACAGTTTACTGGGTCCTTTAGCTCTATTAGAAAGACAAAAAAAAATCCCCCTTTGCAAATTAGCAGATCCAACCAAAGTCTCCATCTTTTTCATTTTATTGGCAATGCTTAAGCTTCGAGATTCATTCTTCTTTCTACCCATTTTGTGTTTCTGCTTTGTTTTCATTGTTGACGGTTCGGTTCATGAGTACAATGGTGAGAAATTCGTCGGTAAAGGCAATGCATTCGTCGTACATGGCGGCAGCGAAGGCATTTATTCTTCTTTTGCTGACCCCTACAATGTAACCGCCACTATTGGTGACTCTTATATCCGGTAACTTCTTCACTTTCCCCTTTTTTATTTTTTATTTTCCGTTTTGCAATTCCCTTTTTGTTTGCAAGTATCTGCTGCTTTTAGCTTTTAGATCTCTTAGTTTTGTAGATAGCTTTGTTTGAAATGTATGGGATTAGGATCTGATACTGCATTCAGAATTGAGTAGTAGGACAAATTTGAAAAGAATTTAAAACTAGTGAATTTAAAGTTGTTCATGTGCAATTGCTTATGTTCCTCATTTTCTTCCTTCTGATTGCCTTATTTTGCATGTAAATATTGAACCAGTTTTGAGAAGGTTACATTCCGTAGACCCAAAGAAGCTGCTAACTTTAGCAGCAAGGCTATACAAGCAGTTGTTTTCGGGGTCGAAGATAGAGACTCGATTGGGGGTTCAGCTTATGGGGGTCAAAGAGCTGTTTGTTGCACGGCAGATCTTGCGAAACTCGGTGTTTGTTTGGAAGGAGAAGTTATTTATCGTCCTTCCACCGAGAATCCTAACTGGCCGAAAGTGTTCGGCATCTCCTTTAATGGAGATGATGAGGTTGCAACATTGCGATCAAGGTCTATAAAGATTACTAAAACTGGGATGTATAACTTGTACTTCATTCACTGTGATGTGAACCTTAAAGATTTGACTGTGGAGGGGAAAACCATATGGAAAAATCCTAATGGCTATCTACCCGGTAGAATGGCCCCGCTGATGAATTTCTACGGGTTCATGTCCCTTGCTTTTGTGATCCTCGGAATCTTTTGGTTCTCGCAGTATGCAAGGTTTTGGAGAGAGATTTTTCCTTTGCAAAACTGTATAACATTAGTGATAACGCTCGGCATGCTCGAGATGGCTCTTTGGTATTTCGATTATGCTGAGTTCAATGAGAGTGGAATTAGGCCAGTTGGGATCACCATGTGGGCGGTCAGCTTCGGTACTATCAAACGTACAGTTTCTTGGATTATCATTTTGATGGTTTCGATGGGTTATGGTGTTGTGAGGCCTACCCTTGGTGGGCTTACTTCAAAGGTAATCATGCTTGGGGCAACTTTCTTTTTGGCGTCTGAAGTTCTTGAAGTGGTAGAAAATGTTGGTGCAGTGAGTGATCTTTCTGGAAAGGCAAGACTGTTTTTGGTTCTTCCCGTTGCAATCTTAGATGCCTTCTTCATTCTTTGGATATTCACTTCTCTCTCTGCAACTTTAAATAAACTTCAGGTATCTCTTTTGTCCTTTAACTTTGTCGGTGATTTCAAGCTAATAGTATTCGGTTATCGAGTTCACCTCTTTCTAGGACTGGCAATTAGATCTTTTGAAATTCTACGATACAAATGTAACAGCAGCTATCATCCTTCGTTTATCGCTTCTTTTGTTATTAAAAGTAAATGACGTTTGAAGTAATACATTGCTTTGCAAGTTTTTCCTCACTTATTGGTGCAACAGGCTAGAAGAATGACGGTAAAGCTGGATATATACAGGAAGTTCACAAATGCATTGGCAGTAGCTGTTATCGTGTCTGTGGGTTGGATATGTTACGAGGTATAAAACTCTGTTATTCTTTGATGCTTTCTTTTGGATGCTTTATTAGCAAACTTAAGTCCAGCATATAATATACAAGAAAGTAAAGAACATGCTAGCAATTTAATCGTGCGGTCGCGCATCTTTACAATTAGGAAGTATGAGATGGCATAATGAGAAGCCACAGTGTACAGTTGAGGAAAAAGTAAAAACATTTTAGAAATGGCATTGTTGTCACATCTCACAACTTCTGTAACACTGAAATTTTCAGCTTTATTTCAAGTTGAATGATGTTTACAACGAGCAGTGGCAGAGTGCCTGGATCATCCCAGCCTTTTGGCAAGTCTTATCTTTCTCTCTACTATGCGTCATCTGTGTTCTTTGGGCGCCTTCTCAAAATTCGATGCGGTAAGATCTATCTCGTCGAGCTCTAAGCTTTCACTTCCTGCAACCCCTTTTTATGATATAGTTCATTAATCAAGTGTTTTTTTGCACATTCCAACACCCTCCAGCAACTTTGAGATGTCTATATAGACTTGAGCACTTGTATGTTAATCGGTTGTTCTGGTCTTAAAAGGTACGCTTACTCCGATGAAGCAAACGAAGGTTTCGATAAAGATGACACTACTTTGACACTCATAAAACCCTCTTCAACACCGATGAAAGATTTTAAAAGTGCAGCAGAGGCTAGACCAGTGCAGGGCCATAATGGAGCATGGAATGGTGATTTGGAAGAAGACAAGACGGTGTGACTTGGAAAAAGAACCTTCTTTGACGCTTCTGAGTTCAACATTGATATCAACCAGGTTACTATATGCCAAAAGCCAATCATTACAACCAAAAGTCAGCCGTTCATTAGCTATTTAATTTAGTAAGTTGTTTATCTGTTATTTGTCAATTTTCACCAAAGGAAAAGTTCAATCCATGCTATGCCCTTTTTTATATTAATATAGTTTGGTCACGTGTTATATTACAGCCTTTTCATATATAGAACACACCCCATATGAATAGTCACACACTCGGCATCAACTTCATTCTCAAGTTGCCTGGCTTTTAATATGATACCGTTTTTCTTTTGAGAAATTATGGATAGTCACTTAATGTATCTCTTTAGAATGAAGAGTGAAGAGAAAGCTAAGGGAATCATCTGTGAAGTGTAACGCATACTTTTGACCATGAATCATAGCAATATACAAGCCAATGAAGTCGAGCGACATTAGTTCATCACCGGCTATGAAAAAAAATTTTACCAACAAGAGTTGTCATCTGCTTGAATTTTCAAGTACATGATTGAAAAAAATTTCAATAAAAGAACCAATTGGAGCAAGTGGAGTGTGAACCATACTAACAATTTGCCCTAAATGTCTTAGCCTATATGTATCATATTCAAGTTGAATATGAAAAGGGAACCATAGAATTCGACTTGGTAGGCCATCGCATTTCAATTTAAGCAAAATTATTTGATAGACTGCCAATATAAATATAGTAAAAAAAATGGGAAACCTGATAGTATTTCAACCTTGGTTGTGGAATTAAAATTTTTAATGGGCAGTATATCAAATACTAACCCAAACTGTAATTGGCCTCTGTATTTTATTCCATCTATACAGGGAATTTTAACTTTAAGGAACAGCCAAGGATGCCCAACTTCAAAAGCAGTGCCTATAAAAAAAGCTTCTTCATATCATTAATAATAGTAAAAGCAAACACACGTACAAAATTCTAAATTACAAATACAACAATAACCATATGAACAAATGGAACAAAATCTAGAATGTGGTAACAAACCAACATAATGCTTACAGTGCAGAAAGCATTCAGGCTCCAATTCCACGGTCAAGGAAGCAACAAGATCAGATCTTATTCAATCAAATTGGAGAGCTGAGGGCAGCCCCATGTCCGGCAAAGCACCATTTTGCCCAAATACCCTGCAAAAAATTGAAAGAATGTTCTCCTAGTTTCTACCATGGCAAAACTCATCTCATATTACCTCAGATCACTCCTTTCACTGAGATCTCTTCCTCAAGTGCTGGGATACAGGGTATCCCTCAAAGAAATCCAAGACAGCCGTTTCCAAGTCTTCGACTGAATACTTGATGTAATTCTCTGGGTGCCTTCCACTCTCTATATGGCTCCTGAAACGCCCAAGAAATGACCTATAAGCTGGGATCAACTTTTCGGATATAGAAATCCTTAGTTCCTCCCTCAGCTGAGTATCGGGTATCAACCATGTTGCTTGAGTCCTATGAACCTCCTCAAACATAGCATTGAAAGTCTTAAACCTTTCTCTCAATGCACTTTTTGATACCCCAGAAGAAAAACTCCCACTCACATGCAACCCTTCATCCCTCAAACAATACAAAACACTCACCCAGGTAGCTCTCTGATAACTCGTTGCCGCCTGCCTAAACTTCCCTGTTAACTTCCTCAAATAATCATCCCCAATCATTTCCCTCAACTCGGGTGACCCTTTAACCTTTTGAACAATATAATGAACATTATTCATAATAAACAAATGTGCCAATGAAGCATCTCTATAATGCTTAGACTTCCCATCTAAATTGAATTGCAAAACGACTATAATCCAAATCAAATGCAAAGCCAAAGGAGTTTTCCCTTCCAACTCAGCAAACTCCATATCCGGGGTCGTTTGATCACCAGAATACCTCGAACCCGTAGATGGTTTCGAAATTATAAGCTCAATTAAAGTCTGCTTATAATCAGATATCAAACTGATATAGTTCATGACATACCTAGTCAAAGGGTGGATGGTTCCACCAGGGACAGGTACTCTAGAGGGCTCTCTTAAAACTGCGCTTTCGAATTCAGACAATATCCCTCGAGCAGCCTCAGCTAACCTGGATAAAATCTCGGCAGCCTGAACTCGAATCGAATCAGATGATTTCGAATCGAAAACCGCCTCAATATCAGGCAACAAATCCATCAACGCATCATGTAAATCAAGTATCTTGAAAAGCTTTTCAGGAGATCTCCTACTTATACTTATGGCTTCCGCGAAGTTAAATAACTGTATTGCAGGCCCTTTAACCGTTTCCATGAAACAAGCATCATCAATATCCGTTCCAACACACTCAAAGATTTGCTCGCAAAGCTTCTTCTCGCTGGCAAACAATATCCTGACGCAAACTTTGGCAGCTCGAATCCAACGCCGGATTTTACTCTCCAAAGCTTCCCATTCAAGCCTCTGGACGTCTCCGATGCTAAGTTTCTCGATTCCGAGTTTCCTAAAACTCGAGTCGATGGCCGATTTCCTGACGCTCCCGTACACTTGAATACACTCGCGTAAGTAGCCAGACGAGATCATCCTCATCGCAATCGCTTGCAAATCGCAAATCGCTTCGGACGGCATCAGATCCACTTCCCGGATACTGCTCGTAGATCGGTAAGTCGAGCTATCCGAGGATTCACAGTGTTGAAGCTGAAGCTGAAGGAGATCGTGGTGACTGCTATCGTCGTTGCTTAAGGTATCATCTTCTTCGAGTTCGTGGTGAGAAGGCGTTGAAATTGAGGACGACGACGGATCGAAAAGGGAATCAGTTTCCAAAGCGGAGGAATGAGTGATAAGGATGTTGCGGAACTCGTCTTCGAGACGAGCCATGGCGATCTGGATCGTGGTGTTGACTTTTGACTGGTCATCGACGGCGTTAGCGTTCTTGCCGGCGTTTGAAGAGGTTGAGATTGATACGTTGGATAAGGAACGTTGGATTTCATCGACGGCTTGTAGGTAAAGATCGGCTTCTTGACGGTCCGTTTCGAAGATCATTCTCTCCCTTGCGTCCTCCGATGCGGTTGAATCCCACCGTAGGATTATCTTCTCCGCCGATTCATAGCCGTTACTATCCTTATTAAGATTCTCCGGCAGCTCCATAACTAACTTTCAGCAATAAAAAAGAAAACTGCAGAATTTACAAGAAAGAAAGAAAAAAAAAATCCTTTTTTGAAATCTTGGAAAAGGTTTAGAAAAAGTAAAATAATAAAACTTAAAAACTTTTTTTTGTTTTTGTTTTTGTTTTTGTTTTCTTCTGTAAGAATAAAGGAAAAGTAAGTGTATTTGGCAGTGGCGGAGACGGCGGAGGTGAAGGTGAGGGTAGGGGGAGGGGAGGTTCCTTTTTCTGGATGATAGAAAAGGAAAGGAAGAGAGAGAGAGAGAGAGAGAGAGAGAGAGAGATAATAATGAGATGTAATGTGGGTGGTGGTCTAGTAAGGCTGCTAATGGGAATTTTGTCTGAACCTGAAATTTTGAAAGAGAGAAGAAGTGGGTCTATTTTGAGGAATTTTTGGGGAATTTATTATGGTAAATTTATATGGAAGCTCTTTCTATAATATATATTTTTTGGATTTAGTCCTTCTGTAATAATTTGATCCTTGCTAATATTTTTGGTTTCCAAATTTGTATTTTCGATCCCCAAACCATTTTCTTTTGTGAATTCCATCAAATAATTTTGCATTACTTATTTTTAAGACCCATGATGATATGGCATATACATTTTATCATTTTACAAATATTATAATTTTCTCTTTAGTTTTTAATATTCAAATAATTGATATTATTAGTCCTTTTTAAAGTTGTGGATTTAATGTTTCTATTTTAATTTGGTTATTCTTAGTTCCTATGCTTTTTTAATTTTTAAAATTTCAGTCCTTACCAAACAGAATCGTTAAATTCACTAAGTTAAGTTCATTAATTTTAAAATCCGATGAGCTAAACATATTATCATATGTGTAATGTCATGTCATTTTGTTATTTTCACATATTACTCTCTAAAAATTTAATTAATTGATTAACGAATTTCATTTGCGTCAAGACTAAAAATATCAAAAAATTAAAAAATATAGAGACTTAGGGTGGGTTTGGATGGGCGATTGGGGTGCGGTGCGATGCATTTAGCTTACTTTTTATCTCACGTTACAGTATCGCTACAATATCTAATCTCACCACCACCACTGTTTTTACACTAACCGCAGGTAAACGCACCGCCCATCCAAACCCACCCTTAGAATGATTCAATTGGAGAATATGGACCACATCTACAGTTGCACGCATAGTATAGAACTAGCAATTGAATTTAACCAAAATGATTCAACTAATATTATTCGATTTAGGACTGAAATTTCAAATTTTAAAAAGTACAAAAATTAAAACGGATCAAATTAAAGTAGAAAAACTAAAATGTGCTTTAAAAAACCTTACTATTGAGAGTTTATATAGAATTTGACCATTTATTATTGCTTTTTTTTTAATTCAACAATTTATTATTGTTGGACTTTCAATTTTGACCCTTTTTCTCTTTCTCTCTCTTCAATCTAAATTTTCATTGCAGTATTCGCCGCCGATTGGGATATTTCCCGGTTAATTCCGGCCAACTTCCCGCGAAATTTGCTCTCTCAGCCTTTCTTGAATTTTTATTTTTCCTTTTGGACCTTCTACTTTTTCATCCATTTGTATGTTGTCTTTATTTTAGGTTAAATTTTTATTTAAATAATAGAAACCTTTAATTTTATAATTTTTCTTATTTTTCTTAAGTCTAATTTGTACTCGGAAGTCTTTTAATTATTATTTAAATGAATTTTTCAACGTTGAACTATATTAGTTTTAATATAGAAAAAGAATCAAACTTGTCTTTGTACAAATAAAAATGTCAACGATTTATTTGAGTAAATAAAAATACAATTTCTTCCTAAAATTAGAAAATTATTAATTATTAATTATTTTTAAAATAGAAAACATTAGGACAATATTTAAAGAAAATGGTGTAAACTTATTGGGAAGAAAATTTAAAATTTTGGAGTGGTCGCTTTCCCATTAAATGTACGAAATAAGACCTAACTGGGCCTTCATTCAAAGATTCTAATGGTCCAAGGCCCATCTATATTCCCTGCACGGGTAGGCTAGGCTTGTTCCCTTCTTGCCCCACTTTTTTAAACATAACTTAGAACTTACGTATAACAGACTATGAAATCATACAGTAGCTGTCTCCAAGTCGTCATATCTCACTTTTGAGCGATGTTGTCGAGTCGGATTAGATTAATCAGATTAAAATTTATTGATCTATTGATTTGGATAAAGGGGTTGAATCAATTTTTAAGTAAATTATTTGAAGCTTCTCAAAATTTAAAAATCGAGAAAGAAAAAAATAATTGAACTAATTTATTTTTAATATATATTTTAAATTTTTTTATTAATTTTTATAAAATTTTAAATTATTTATTTACTTATTGTTAAATCGATAGTCAAATTGATTAAATAAAAAATTAATAGTATAATCAATTCAACCACCGATCCATTTTTTTAATTAATTTTTAAAACATTGATTTTGGGTTGATTACCAAACAACTCTACTTCTTACTTAATAGTGTGGGCAAAGGGGCGGGAAGGCCTTGTCCCCTTAATTAAATGATACAATTTTTAAATTGATCCCTCTCAAATCATTTTAATTTAATTTAATCCTTTTTAGTTTTTTTAAATGATAAAATTACATTTGTGACTGTTTCAAAAAAGTTTATAATTCAGTTTAAGCCATTTTAATGTAAAATTTTAACTTTGTTCCCCAATTTTTTTAAATTTTGTTTTGGCCCATTACAAATTTCCTGAATTCACATATGAAATTAAAAAAAAATCACCTTTGCGCTTACTCATAAAAAACATACTATTAGATTGCATTTGAAAACTTGAATTTTAAATTATTTACTTGAGTTTTAAAATAGCATAAGTTTATTAAAATGTAAATATAATATAAAAGATAATTTGATGTATTAGCAGTTGAGTTGTTTAATTTAATTAGTTCTTAACTAAAATTTTAAAAAGTAAAAGTATGGATTATTAAACAAGAATAAAAAATTTCACTGTTATTATATTAATGATCGCATATGTGAAAATTTTTAGATTTTTAAGAATTTGACATTTGTCTTATATATTTAGTAAAAAATAAATATTTAAATAAATGAAACATTTGCCACCTGATTTTTATTTTATAATTTTGTCACAAGGCTATTTGTAGAGGCTAAAAAGTTCACAAACTGTGTATGAAATATTACCCAAAAAAATTATTATTAAGGATTAAAAAATTATTAAACTCACAATATCAATTTAATTCAATTTTCACAAACTACTAACATAATTATCAATATAACACATGTTGATATTGTGGATCAACAAGGGATGGACTGGCGAAGGTGAAGGGTGGAGAGTTGTCGTGTGGAGGCAGTGAGAGAGAATGGAAGGAAAAGAAGAGAAGGGTGGATGAATCACTTAGAGAGAGAATATAGGTTGTCTATATGCTCTACTCGTTGAGGTGAGAGGACTTATATATGAGATATGTGGTATACCATGTGTAAGTGTCACGGGTCACGGATCGAAGCTCGTGATGAATGCATAGATAACATCCCATAGATGTCAACTGATTAAATGGGGTTCATTTGACCCATTTAAGCTTATCCAATTTGTGGAATATATAGAGAAGCTCAACTACTTGAAGCCATGGTGGCCCAATGAAACATTCCAGTAAAACTTGAGTTATCATGGTGAATATTTTTGTAATCCTAAGGGATAAGATTGTACAGTGTTTAAATCACTTAGAACTCTCCTCTTGTAGATAGGTTTTGATATCGACTATTGATGTAATTTAAACTGTACTATTGAATTTAGGGGATCTCAATTACTTTAAATCAAAGCCTTCCCCTCATTTGTAATCACCCAATTGCAATTCTTCAAAGTAACAGAAATACTTTGTGAGCATTTACTAAAACACTTTGTATGCTTAATTTTCTTGTGTTTTTTCTGTTTGCTTTTTGCTTCTTTGCTTAAGAGTTTGCTCCCACTTTATTTCAATGCCTTAACAAGTTTCCGTTGTGAATTTTTATCTTTCGTGAGTTAAGTTGATTTAAGCGAATTTGAAACTAAGTTTCTACCTAAGGTCGCACAATTTGTGAGGCTTAAGTTCTAGCCTCATGACATAAGCATAAGCATCTTGTTAATGGCAACGTAACATCCTGTTTCCTTATAAAGGCGATAATGTGACAATATAAGGTGGCTTTACATTCAATGACCTTTCCATGATGATTGAGGACCCTAGACGTTTCCGATGAAGGCATCCTATGGCGAAAGTGTGTCTAGTGGTGCTCAAGGGTGATGCATGAAAGTACTATATAGGTGGTATAAGAACATTATCAAACATAAATAATTGTATTTATTTATTATAAAAATAAACATAATTAAGTCAAAATTAAATTTCCGTTTACATTTAATGTATTTATGAGATGCTTATTTGTCATTGGATATAATTTGTAGATTTAAAACTTTCTGAAACTAATAAATTATAATAAATGAACATATTTTGCGGTTGATCCTTGCTACTTTTGGCCACATATAAAACAACATAAACTAATGAATGAAGTCAACTAATAGACATTCACGTGCAAATGCATGCTTTGCACGTACATTTCTCGATTTACGAATCTTCATCACAGATACTTAATTACCCTAACAATCCAGGATACAGATGGATGGGTTTTTTCCCTTGTTTTTCTTGTTTTAATGTTTAAATTATGAGTTGCACGAGTGGGTAGAGCCGACAAGTTTATTTTTTTCCCTAATGCTCATGATCTTCTGCTGTTTAAAATATTAAATCAAAGTTAGGTTAAATCAGATGTCAATTATTATTGGTAGTAATTTGGTGTTGTTTTATATAACAAAGTTAGGGTTTTGTGTATGTATGGTAGTATGCCAGATAGGGTGAGTTTAAATAATCTATATATTTTGGTGAAATGGTCCAGCTGTATTGAGGTATACGAGGTAGAGATGAGTTGACTAATATAATCTTTCTAATCTGTCAATGAGTTGGAAACTTGGAAATCTTCTAGGGTTCTAAAGTATTCTGTCGGAAGATTGAGTGTTTTTAGGCCAAACTCTTTCGGTTCACCTCGTGTCTTTAGTCTCATTTAGATGTGAATTAGATTTGGCAATGAAAATGAGTTGTGGACAAAACAGTAATATCTTCGAAAACGAAATCTTTCTTTGTTTAACATATCCAATTCTATCAACATTTGGTAAACCCATAGAAAAGGAAAAGGCCAAGGCCCAACATCAAAGTAGCTATAAAATCTGAAATCATGGGTCTTAAATTACAAGGTAATTAAATCATTATTAAGTTTACGTTTTTATCATTTAATTTTATAAAATTACAAAATATTCATTGAATTATTCAAAAGTTTTTATTTAAATCACTATGTTGTTTAAATGGCTATTGTATAGCCTTCTCTGTTCACACCACTTGCACTAATCGAGAACTCTCTTTTCCTTTCTCTTCTACCGTTCAATTTCTTTTATGAAACAACTTTGAGCATCACGAATCTGTGAACCAAAATCCAAAAAAAAAATTTCTCTGCTTTCCAACACTAGCCGTTAAATCGATTTAGATTAATGTATGTTCTTCTACTCGTTAATGGGTAATGATCCACCATACCAATCGTCGAATCGTCACTTAGAACTCGATAACCTAACTTTTTTAATATAAAAAAACCTAATAGCCCATTTTTTGAATAGTTTAATAACTAATAACTTAAATTACGACTAGCTTACCTTTTGCCTTTCGAGATCTACCTCCTTTTCAAATCCTCAAACATTATTGTTAGTCTATATAACATTTCTTATTCGAACTGTTATCGATCTTAAATAAAAGATGCTACATTCGATATTGGAAGCATTTTCAATATTTTCAATTTCTTTAATTATGTCTCTTTTCATTTTGAGTCTCACTAGTATTTTTACATATTCCAATTTTTATGTCACAATATATTTTTCTTCCACTCAATTTTCTTATACTTCACATAGCCCTAACCAATGTTAATTATACTTTCATTTCTAAAATATTTTTCAGTACCAATTACTTCTTGATCTTTAGTCTACTTCTCTATTACTAATCATTTTCTATAATACTTTATTATTTACTAATTCTATCTTTTCCCATGTTAACCCTTTTTACCAAATCTTGATCTTGTTGTACGAACTTATATACCATTCATTCAATTATCACACAATTATCTTATTATTCGTTTACTCTTTTTATTTCTTAGCTTTAATCCAAATAAAATTATCCAACTTTTGGTTCATAATAATAATTTGCTATATCAATACATATACTTCAAATTATCTAATTTTAATCCAATTTAAAACATGTCTATAACACCTTAAAATTTCTGAAACAGAAAAAGTGTTATTTTGGGAAAGAATTAGTATATTGAATGTGAAATAAGTATTTGGAGAGGAAGTATGAATAATGAAATTGTGAATTTTAAAAGTTGGAGGATTAAAAGTGGAAATTTACCATTTTAGAAAAAGGGTAACAATTTAAGAAATATTTTTAATGAATGTGATATGATATGTGGAGTTGAAAATTTGATATATAAACTAAATTGAATAAAGTGAAAAAGTACGAGAACTAAAGTGCAACTTTTCATTTTATGAAGGAGAGATTTAAATGTAATTTTTCTATTTTAAATTGATATTTGGAGACGTATGAGGTGTAAAGCTAGTAATAATTCTTGGTAATTAAGGTTGAAATGTGTTGAAATGCTATTGGTTGAAAATGAGTAAAAAGTTACGTGTAGAATTTTCCACACACTTGGAAGGCTGAACGGCAGCAGCAATAAAAGAAAGAAAAGAAAAATCTTGGTGTTTTCTAGCAAAAATCAATTCAAAAACCTTATTTTCTCTTCATATTCATCCTAATTTGAGAGAGAAACTTGCAAACATGATGCTTGCCATCTTCTCCATTTAAGAAAAATATTGATTTGGAGAAGAAAGTGAAAGAGAAAGATAACTACTTTATTGAATTCCTATTTCTTACCTTACAATTTAATGTATAATATTTATGTTACTTATGTTTTAAGTTAAATAGTTGAGTAAAATGTGTAATTAATGAATATATGATAGATAAAGTTTAAGAGTGAGGAAGTGAAATATAAAAATATAAGGTAAAGTGATAATTGTTGAGAATGATTGAAAAATATGGTGTATTATGAAAGTGGGCAGTAGTTTTATGAAAAGGATTAAATTGTAAAGTGTTCAAAAATGATATATGTGATTTGTGATATGAAATTATTTTGGAATTGAGAGGGGATGAAGGTTCGGATAGGAACTGGGTTGGTGATATGAGGGTTCGAAAGGGATTAAAAGAGAAGTATTGAAATATGTAATGTGTTTACTGAAGTTCCCGTATAATTAAAAGATATCAAACCATGATATTTGTTATTTGTAAAATAAGTGTTAACTGATCATGTTATGTTTATGGATGGAGAAAAGAATTTGGTAGGTGAATGTAAAAGTGCATATGAAATGGTATTTAGATAATTGAATTAGTAAGCATGATTAAATGTATGTGTCAATGAAATTCTTTTATTGCTTATGAAAGTAATAATGTTGATTTAATAATTTAATATGATAGATAATGAATCGAATGGTAAGTACATGAATTTAATTTGATACTTGTTAAGCTTAATGAGTTTAACGCGTTTGTTTAAACGTGTAGGTGAAGAGAAGTAGATAAAAGACACGAGAAAATTTTTTTCACGAGAATCACATCAATTCTCAAATCTTCAAGGCTCTTTTGGTGTATGATTTTAGACATAGAAATGACATGTACATTTGATTATAGTCTTTATATATATAGAAAAATTAGTGAAAGGTACTCAAAAAGTAGAGAACCATGAAATTTTAGTTTACTTTGTTGATCCAAGTTTTGGTTTTATGATTTATATGTAATATTTAGAGATGTTCAAGAATGAATCGAAAATGTAGAATGAAATGTTCGAGAATGAATCGAAAAATGTAGAATGAGCCTAAAAACATTAAAATGAAGTGACAAATGTGAAAAGATCATTCAAGTGATTTAGTGATTAAATGTGATACTCGTTACATTATAATTTTTAAAAGAATATATATTCTAATTAAATTATAATGGGTGTAATTTACAAGAAAAATCCATTAATTTTGAAAAAAAGAATAAAATAACTTTTAAAAGTAATGAAAAGAAGAAGAAACAACCAATAATAAAATATTAAATAATTAGATAAATGACTAGTCATTCGAATATGAGTAAAAGTTACACCTACAAAAACCATTACTTTAATATTTCATTCCTTTGACATAAAACATTTCTCAACGCAACAATAAACAACATTAACAATTATGTAAATAATATTAAAATCAAATAATAGTAAAACTATTGAATATCGATAATAATAACTAAACATCTCAAATAATAATGAAAATCATTTTTTTGTGATGGAAATAAAGTCTATTAAATAATGTTAAAATGTATTTTTCCAATATGTAACACCCCTACCCGTATCCGTTGTCGAAATAGGGCACGAGGCATTACCGAGTTCTTGAACATTTTCAATAATTCGAGTTATTTATTATTCATATTCTGAAAATAATCATAACGTCCCTCTAATGGACCCTTAAAGCTTAAAACATTCATTAGGAACCTACTGGGATTAAATCGAAATCATAGGGAATTTTTCGCAAAATTCTAAATATATATATAGATTTTAAATTTTTTATTATTTCCGAATTAGGTGCAGGATTCATATGAACGTATCACATAACAAATCTTTTTATAAGAAATTACATAACTGAAACCTTTCTACTCTTTCATAAGCTCAATTATATTTTCATCTAAGCACTTACCATTCCAATGCACCTTATAATTAAACATATTACCATTCAACAGTAATTTAGCACTTGCCTAAACTTCAAGCAACAACATTGGTTAGCGTACTTTAATATTGACAAACTTATTTTCTCGCCATGTCTCACTTAAATTTATTACTTGTCCTAATACACATAATTTTCCTTGTATCAACGTATCAAAGATAGTCTCATATTTACATGTCATGATACATATTAATTTCTTGTTGTTTCTTCTTAAATGTAAATCATTCAATTCATTATGACAATATTTCATGTACAATAATTTTCTATAAGTTTAATGTATATTTATTCCAGTAGCAGTTCATAATCTTGAATATGCATAATTATCAGGCAAGTTTCACATACATGTATTTTCCATGTCATATTTCAGTATATCAAATAATTATCATTTCTATGTATTTCAAGTTTAATTTCATGATTTTAAGTACTTATCATTTTCTATTTTTATCCCGTTGAATTTTTCGGAATTTCGATGGATTTTCAATGCTACACTTTAGTGTACAAATTTGGGTCCGTCAATTCATATTCATGTGCGCACATTTTCCAATTCAAAGATCACACTCCCGCGAACCTCATTTCTTACAGCGGGATTACTAGTCCAGGTTAAATCTACAACAAAAGAGCGCACTCTCGCGAACCTCATTTCTTACAGCAGGATTACCAGTCCAAGCTAAATCCCCTGTAATATAAACTCATAGAGTATTGTCAGGATTACCAGTCCAGGCTAAATCCCCTGCAACGACAATTACTCTAATGAGCTTGGATCTGAATTACAAGTCCAGGCTAAATTTAGACCCTAATTCGGATTACCCGTCCGGGCTAAATTCATTTTCCACATATTCTTCGAGAGGACTATATCAAGATCACCCGTCCGGGCTAGATCTTTTTCACACATATTCTTCAGGAGGGCTATATCAGGACAGGATCACCCGTCCGGGCTAAATCCTTTTTACCGTCAATTCTTTTTTAGAGATCCATCGAATTTTTTCTTCCATTCAACCGGAATTTCTTCCCCTTTTGTGGCATATTTTGTGGCACTTGGACGAACAACGCCGCTAAAAACCGAGCATTAGCGACGCAAAGAACTAAACGCCGTAAAAGAACATCATTAGCGGCGTTTACCACAATGCGCCGCAAAATATCTTAACCAAAACGCATAATTTTGGCCTCGATGTATAGTAGAATTAGTGGCGCTTAGGGAAACGCCGTTGAATCATAGTATTAGCGGCGCTTGGATAAAAGCGCCACCAAATATCTTAACCAAAACGCATAATTTTGGCCTCGATGTATAGTAGAATTAGTGGCGCTTAGGGAAACACTGTTAAAGCATAGTATAGCGGCGTTTGGATAAAAGCGCCACCAAATATTTGAACCAAAACGCATCGTTTTGGTCTTGATGTATACTTGATTTAGTGGCGATTACGGTAAAACGCCGCTAAAGCATAGTATTAGCGGCGATTTGTTGCTAGCGCCGCGACATACCATAAACAAAACGCAACGTTTTGGTCTTGATTTATACTAAAATTAGTGGCGCTTTGTTGAAAGCGCCGCAAAATATCTTAACAGATTTTTGGGTTTTAACCATGCATTATATAATGTAGGTTACTATATATTTAGTTTATCATATTTGGTTTAGGTATAGGGTATTAAGGTTCATTATATAATGTTTAGTATTTTTGGATTGCAGTGTAAAGTTCAAAGTTTAGGGTTTACGATGTAGGTTTAGGGTTAGGGTATTAGGGTGTTTAGGGTTAAGGTATTAGGGTGTTTTGGGTTTAAGGTTTAGGAGACTGGGTTTAAGGTTTAAGGTTTGAGGTTTAGGCTACTTTAGTCATGTTAATAGGTTAATTATTGTTTCGAATTTTAGGGTCTGGTTGTTGGTTTTAGGCCAGGTTTAAGGTTTAACGATTTAGCAGCTTAGGATTTTAAGGTTTAGAGGGTTTAGGGTTAAATCCCAAAAGCGTGCATGAACAACGGTTTAATGTTCAATTGTATACATGAACTTTAATTTGATCTAAATATTGTAAAATATTTACACAATTATTGATATAATTAACATCATTTTTCATTTATATATTGCATACATAAATATTTATATTTATTCAATATAAAAATACATTGATGTAAAATTTTTTATAGATCATGAAATAAATTTTTAAAAATGCATTATTCTCCCATTTTTTATTAATTGATAATTTCATTTTATAAATTTTGTTTTAATTTTGGATCAATTTGGCTTGAATCTTGGAGGAAGGCATTAGCGGCGCTTGAGCAAAAGACGCTGCTAAAGGTGATGTATAACCGGCGTTTTATGAAGAAACGCCGCCAATTTCCTTAAGTGTAACAAAGACACGGTGCCATTTTTTGTTTTCATTTAGTGGCGCATTTGGAAAACGCCGCAAAAATTTATAACGAGTTGAGGAAACGGCGTCGTTTTCTATTTTTTTAGTGGCGCTTTTGCTAATGCGCCGCAAAAATGTTACGGTATATAAGTGAAAACGACACCGTTTTATTCTGAACTTGGAATTTTAGTGTCGTTTTTATTTAAAACGCCGCAAGTGTGGACTCAATAGCGGCGTTTGTTCTCAACGCGCCACAAATCTGACTTAAAAATTTCTTAAACGGCGTCGTTTCTTAAGAGGACATTTAACTTAATACCCTTCTGTCGTCCTCCAAAAATAGAAAGAGTGAATTTGCAGAAAAGTTAAGTGCAGACCTCAAGTGTCGAAAGGGAACAAATTTCGGACTTCTTACAAAGGAAAAAAGAAGGTCGGGGTCGGTCTTGAAAGAAGTTTGGCACAGCTGTGAGATTTTTCGATTAAATAGGTAAGGCGTTTCTGTTATTTTTGGATTAAATTTTTAGGGTTTTAGGTCAGTCCTAGTTATTTGGGGTTTTAGGGTTTCGATTAAACAACTTCAACAATGTACTATTCCGATTAAATATGTAAGGCGTTTCTATTAAATAGGTAAGGCGTTTCTGTTATTACAGCCACTTCTGGATTTGAGTTTCATATTCTGATTTCTGGTATTGATTTGTGGTATTGAAAAAATTTATATTACAGCCACAATATTGATTTGTGGTATCAATTTACTATTCCGATTTAGATTATAGCACATGAGAGGGTGGCAAAATTTATATTCCGATTTAGATTATAGCACATGATTATGTTGTTATGTTCTGAAATAATTGAGTGGATTTGAAATAATTTGTTTTTGATTATGTTGTTATGTTCTGAAATATGCTTTGGATTTGAAATAATTTCTGAGTCTGAAATAATTTGTTTTTGATTATGTTGTTATGTTCTGAATTATGCTTTGGTTCTGAAATCTGGATCTGGTTTTTGTCTGCGTTGCTTTCTTAGCTTGCTGGGTTGGAGCTCGTTTCATTGCTGCCAAATTTGGATATTCTTTGGCGTGGAGGTAAATTTTGTAAAGGTAAATTTTATGTTGCAAATAAAAGGTTTTTAGCTAATCATCTTTAGTTAATCATCTTGCTTTTCGTGGTAGTTATATACCCGTTGCATTTTGGTCAGCCTGTCATGTATTATGCAAATCCCGAAATGGTTTTAAGCAAGTGGACTTTGTTTATTTAGTTATGCACATAATACTTTCATATTTTATTTGTTGTAGAAGTTGGTATCTCACAGTTTCTCATCAAATGTATGCGAGTAGTATCGAATGCAAATTGTTTTAACAACCATTTGATCAATTGTTCTGTTTTTTTGTAATATTCCTTTATAACATATTGGAAGATATGTTATGTTTTAACTTAATATATTTGAAACATAATATCTTATGGCTCACAAAATCTAATTTTTGATGATTGTCTTATTTTAAATAATGCTTCCAATCAATGGTATGTGTATTATTTAAACAAAATCCACGAAATAAAAATTACTTACTAAAACTTGTAATTCAAATTTTAATTTCAAGTCCAAATTAATATTTTACTTAAATACATTACTTACAATTTAATTTAACTTATTAATAATATATATATTGTTAAGTAATAATTTTTGAAATTTATATCTTACATTACTTAAATATATATTTTAAGTATATTTTACATGACTTACATTACTTACTAAAACATATTTTTACTAAAATTTACTTGAATATATTAATTAAATAAATTACTTAAATACTTGATTGTTTGAAATTGGTTTAAATTTTAAATACATTACTTAAATATATATTACTTACTAAAATTTAAGTATATATTACATTACTTACATAACTTGTTAAAATATATTATCATTTCAATTTTATTATATTTTTAAATATATTTTACAATTTAATTTAACTTATTAATAATATATATTGTCTCATAACAATTATTTAAATTTTATTAATAATAAATTAATAATAAAGATTGCTTATGTAAGCTATATTTAAATTTTATTAATAATAAATTTATAACTTAAATAAGTATTACTATTTTTTAATATTATACATATATTCATTTACGTATGTAAGCTATATTTAAATTTTATTAATAATATTTAAACATATTTTGTTGTCAAATCAGTGACACATATACCTCTCCACAATTATTAAGTGGAAGATTAGTTTAAAAGCAAAGATTGCTTATGTAAGCTATATTTAAATTTTATTAATAATAAATTTATAACTTAAATAAGTATTACTATATTTTTAATATTATACATATATTCATTTACATAACACATAACTTACATAATCTACTTAATATATAACTTGCATAACTTAAATAAGTTACATAATAATACATAAAACACAACTTACATAACTTATATAAGTTTCATAATACACAACTTACGCATCTTACATAAGACATAACTTACATGTGTAAATAATACATAAATTACATATCTTACATAAGACATAACTTTCATAATACACAACTTACATAACTTACATAAGACATAACTTACATGTGTAAATAATACATAAATTACATAACTTACATAAGACATAACTTTCATAATACACAACTTACGCAACTTACATAAGACATAACTTACATGGGTAAATAATACATATTTTACATAACTTACATAAGACATAACTTACATAAGTTTCATAATACACATCTTACGCAACTTACACAACTTACATAACTTACATAACTTACATAATGTATATCTTGTTGTCAAATCCTAAACCCATGCAATTTATTGTCAACGTCAGACTTCAAGAATTAAGAAATGGACCGGTCTTGGATGAATTTGTCAAGGGTAAGCGACGGTTATCGAAATGGGGTGCAGAGTTTTCTAAATTTTGCATTTCAATATGCAAGCCAAGAGAACATGATTCTTTGCCAGTGTAAGAAGTGTGTCAACATAAACTGGCATTATCATAAGGTTGTATACGAGCATCTAATTGTTGATGGGTTTGTTCGGGGTTATAAACAATGGTTATTTCATGGACAATGCCCGCGTAGTACTTCCTCTTCAATGATCGATGTATCTTACTCTGGTACTGCTTACCATCAGTCTGATAGAGGGGATGACAAATGTGAAATATTTCGGACAGCTTACTGACATAATTGAGTTGGATTACTACGGCAATGAAATTCTTTTATTGCTTATGAAAGTAATAATGTTGATTTAATAATTTAATATGATAGATAATGAATCGAATGGTAAGTACATGAATTTAATTTGATACTTGTTAAGCTTAATGAGTTTAACGCGTTTGTTTAAACGTGTAGGTGAAGAGAAGTAGATAAAAGACACGAGAAAATTTTTTTCACGAGAATCACATCAATTCTCAAATCTTCAAGGCTCTTTTGGTGTATGATTTTAGACATAGAAATGACATGTACATTTGATTATAGTCTTTATATATATAGAAAAATTAGTGAAAGGTACTCAAAAAAGTAGAGAACCATGAAATTTTAGTTTACTTTGTTGATCCAAGTTTTGGTTTTATGATTTATATGTAATATTTAGAGATGTTCAAGAATGAATCGAAAATGTAGAATGAAATGTTCGAGAATGAATCGAAAAATGTAGAATGAGCCTAAAACATTAAAATGAAGTGACAAATGTGAAAAGATCATTCAAGTGATTTAGTGATTAAATGTGATACTCGTTACATTATAATTTTTAAAAGAATATATATTCTAATTAAATTATAATGGGTGTAATTTACAAGAAAAATCCATTAATTTTGAAAAAAAGAATAAAATAACTTTTTAAAAGTAATGAAAAGAAGAAGAAACAACCAATAATAAAATATTAAATAATTAGATAAATGACTAGTCATTCGAATATGAGTAAAAGTTACACCTACAAAAACCATTACTTTAATATTTCATTCCTTTGACATAAAACATTTCTCAACGCAACAATAAACAACATTAACAATTATGTAAATAATATTAAAATCAAATAATAGTAAAACTATTGAATATCAGATAATAATAACTAAACATCTCAAATAATAATGAAAATCATTTTTTTGTGATGGAAATAAAGTCTATTAAATAATGTTAAAATGTATTTTTTCCAATATGTAACACCCCCTACCCGTATCCGTTGTCGAAATAGGGCACGAGGCATTACCGGAGTTTACTGAACATTTTCAATAATTCTGAGTTATTTATTATTCATATTCTGAAAATAATCATAACGTCCCTCTAATGGACCCTTAAAGCTTAAAACATTCATTAGGAACCTACTGGGATTAAATCGAAATCATAGGGAATTTTTCGCAAAATTCTAAATATATATATAGATTTTAAATTTTTTATTATTTCCGAATTAGGTGCAGGATTCATATGAACGTATCACATAACAAATCTTTTTATAAGAAATTACATAACTGAAACCTTTCTACTCTTTCATAAGCTCAATTATATTTTCATCTAAGCACTTACCATTCCAATGCACCTTATAATTAAACATATTACCATTCAACAAGAATTTAGCACTTGCCTAAACTTCAAGCAACAACATTGGTTAGCGTGCTTTAATATTGACAAACTTATTTTCTCGCCATGTCTCACTTAAATTTATTACTTGTCCTAATACACATAATTTTCCTTGTATCAACGTATCAAAGATAGTCTCATATTTACATGTCATGATACATATCAATTTCTTGTTGTTTCTTCTTAAATGTAAATCATTCAATTCATTATGACAATATTTCATGTACAATAATTTTCTATAAGTTCAATGTATATTTATTCCAGTAGTAGTTCATAATCTTGAATATGCATAATTATCGTGCAAGTTTCACATACATGTATTTTCCATGTCATATTTCAAAGATATCAAATAATTATCATTTCTATGTATTTCAAGTTTAATTTCATGATTTTAAGTACTTATCATTTTCTATTTTATCCCGTTGAATTTCTCGAATTTCGATGGATTTTCAATGCTACACTTTAGTGTACAAATTTGGGTCCGTCAATTCATATTCATGTGCACATTTTCCAATTCAAAGATCACACTCCATGAACCTCATTTCTTACAAATGGATTACTAGTCCAGTTAAATCTACAACAAAAGAGCGCACTCATGAACCTCATTTCTTCAAACAGGATTACCACCAAGCTAAATCCTCAGAATATAAACTCATAGAGTATTGTCGATTACCACCAGGCTAAATCCTCAGAACGACAATTACTCTAATGAGCTTGGATCTGAATTACAAGTCCAGGCTAAATTTAGACCCTAATTCGGATTACCCGTCCGGGCTAAATCCATTTTCCACATATTCTTCGAGAGGACTATATCAAGATCACCCGTCCGGGCTAGATCTTTTTACACATATTCTTCAGGAGGGCTATATCAGGACAGGATCACCCGTCCAGGCTAAATCCTTTTTACCGTCAATTCTTTTTTAGAGATCCATCAAATTTTTTCTTCCATTCAACCGGAATTTCTTCCCCTTTTTATCAAATATATCAATGTTTCATCAATTTTCATACAATGAACATTCAAATCATATTCACATCAATAACAACATTTCAAGCATTTAAGAATATAATTCAAGTTACACGAACTTACCTCGTTACTTGTTCGTGTTTACAATTTCACTAATCCGATGTCTTTTCTTTTCCACGTTCAAGTCTCGTATTTGAGTCATTCGGATCTTTATAAATAAATTTGATCATCATTTTCATTCATTTCATATTCTGATACATTCAATTAATGCTCTAGGCAAGATTACTATTTTGCCCCTAAGCTTTTAATTAATGACGATTTTTAATCCTTAGGCTCAGAAAAATAACTTCTTGTAATTTAAATAAATAAACAATCCAATTCATGCAATTTGGTCATTTTTGACATTTTTACAAAATTACCCATAAAATTTTACTTTTATTCAATTTAGTCACTGAGCCTAAAACGTGCAAATTATCCATGCTAGCTGAATATTCATATATATATTTTCCTCCTCCTCCTCTACATTCCACATCCTTAATTTATATAACATGCTTATAAGTAACATTATCTATGATTTCACTATTTACTTGTAAATTTATTCAAAGCTATCCATTTGAGTCATAGTCACTAAATTATTTTTATCTTGAGCTAAAGAACTCCAAATAAGGATTTGCATTTTTTTCCTAAAACTAGACTCACATATCTTCTTACCATAAAATTTTCAGAATTTTTGGTTTAGCCAATAAGTACATTTTATTCTTTAAATTCACCTTTGTTCTGCTATCTGACAGTTCCGACCATTCTTCACTAAAACTTAATTATCTCCTTGTACGGGATTTGAATGATGTTACCGTTTATTTATATTCAAAATAGACTCATTCAGGATTTTAAATATATAAATTTAAGCCCATAATTATTTTTATTAATTTTTTATGATTTTCCAAAATCAGAACAGGGGAACCCGAAATCATTCTGACTTTGTCTCACAAAATTTATTATATCTCATGATTTACAATTCCATTACTTACACCGTTTATTCTATAAGAAACTAGACTCAATAAGATTTAATTCTATATTTTGTTCATTCTCTAATTAAATTTCTACGATTTTGGTAAATTTTCAAAGTCGATTATCGCTGCTGTCTCAAAACTATTTTAATGTAAAATGTTGATAATTAAATTTATAACACTTTCCTTTCCTTTCTCTTCAATATTTTCTCTCACTTTCTCTTATTTCCTTTACTAACATAACAAGAATATAGAACCTTATATAAGGAAACTCTACATTAACATTAATTTCCTACTTTTTCAATAATATCAAACTCAAAAATATATTGAAATCTTAATGTTCTTACCTTGTGCTATTGACTTTAATCTTTAACTTGATTTTCTCTCTCCTCCAGCTTCTATTTCTTGAATCTAACTTGATTTTCTAGCTCCCCATTGTCTCCTTAATATTTTTCTCTCTTGGAGGCTATGGAAATTCTTTTGATTTCTAGGTGAAAATGGTAGATTTTTGGTAAAAAGGACCAAATTGTAAAGAAAAGAAAACTTTCTTTCTTTCTTCTTCTTCTCACTTTGGTGCATGGGAAAGATGATGAATTCTCTTCATCTTTCCTCCCTTTTATATTAATCATTTAATAATAAAATAATACTAAAATCTTAATAAAATATTAATTAAATAACATTTATCTAATTAATTAATTAATTAAAATATCACCAACATCATCATTACCTTCTAGAATTCTCTCTCTCTAATTGATCATTTTGCCCTTTATAATCTTTTGAAATTTTGTCCTTGAGTCATCACTTAATTTGGTAAAATTACAATTTAGTCCCTTAAAATTCTTTACCTTTTCAATTTGGTCCTAATTCATCCATTTTCCTTAGTTTCTAAATTATTCCACCCTTAAAATATTTACACTATTGATCCTTCAACTTTTCATATTTACACTTTAACCCCTCAAATTTTGGGTATTTACTCTTGGGCAACAAAGTTTTTTCACTTTTGCGATTTAATCATTTCTTGAATTAATATGTCATAATATATTGCCCAATGTAGACATAACTCAAAATTACCCTTTTTATCACTTTATTTCCTTATTTTACTATATCGGGGATATTATCTTACTATAATAATTTTCGGTATTGCACAATAATTCTTTAGATGTTGTTTTGAATGCCAATGCATATATTTATAGGGTAAACATTAATTTTAATCGGTATATAATTGTAATGCTAATTAAGTGAGTATTAATCTAAAATAATAAGTTTAATTTAATAGCCTAATTAAGCTATAATAATTATTACATTGATAATGAAAATATTATTAATAAATAAATAAATTTATACATTATAAATTAGATTATTAATATATTGATATTATCTTTTATATATATAATGCTCACACATTTAATTTTTATTAACTATAAAAATATATATTTTAACATTATTAATTATTATATTTAAAATAAAATCTTATTTATATATAAAAATATATTTATTTAATTAAATTTTTGGATTTTTATTTTTAATTTATCTAATTATATTTAATAATCTTATAGAGTTATAATTTTATTAATTAATAATATATTATGTAAGTTTTAAGTAGGAATTTTAAAAGATATGACTATTCTCAAAAAAAGGAAAGACCAAATTAATTTATTTCACATTAATATGCTATCATATTAATTAATGTTTATCTAATATTACTTTTATTATTATTATCATATAATATTATTAATAAATTATTATTATAATGTCAATTTAACAATATAATTAATAATAAATGGCATTCTTGTCAATTCAAAAGCTTCTCTAAACTCTAACTTTTATATATATTATAGATAATAAATTTCATGAAATCATTCATATTTCATTGTTCCTACTTATTTATTTCCATAAATCAAACACATTCACTCCTTCATAATTCTTTCATCACACGTCCAATATAAAAAAAAAAATTATAATTAGATGAGAGGAATGGGGCTGCTTATGGTCAAACCCAAACTCTCATGTCTATGACATAATGTTCTTGCCATTGGGTCAAGAGGTTGTCGGCCCAATATAACAATTTAATTATTTTCATACACATATAAAATGTTTATACTCAACTACTATATATATAATGCAAAATATTTGATACATTGTCAGTAGAGTTTTTAGACTCCATATACAGGATTAAAGGGTTAATAAGTGTCTTATAGTAGTATAGTAAAATATTAAAAATATATTTTTTAAAAAGAGACACGGTATTTTTTAAGGTTGCTTGTAAAATTTTAAAAAAATCCACTACTAATGTGCCAAATACTAACCCTGATATAAATACAGTTCAAAATAATATTTAAATTATCAAAATCATTACCTCCATCCTTATTCCTCCCTTGAATACTATTTCTTCCACCATCTATATTCCTTCGCATCTTATGAAATTTCTACTTTTACTAAATTAATGTTATTAATTGGGTCTTAATTTAGTTAAAAATTATTTTATTTGTAAAGTAGGTTATATGATTATGTGGATGTTTTTATCTTTTATAAATCAATAATAAATTATTCATAATGAGATTTAAACTAAGTAGTCTATGCATATAATTTTTTTTTCATTTACAATTTGAATTAAAATGATTTTTAGTTTTTATTTGAAATTTTAACAAGTATATATGTGTTCTAATTTTATTTTTATATTTGTGTATCTATACTATTTATTGTATGTTTCATTTAATGTGTTTTTGTGTTTAAATTTCATTCTACTCATAATTTAATATTCTAATTTTTTTATTTTAATATCGTATATATTTCGTGTGTTATTATCAATTAGTTCAAAATTATACTTTTCATTATTTATTGTATATTATTTTAAACACATATCTATGTTTTAAATATGTGATTTCCACACATATATACATGCAATAAGTTTCTAATCTCTTTTAAATAATTTCTATATTTATAAAAGAACTAAAATTCATAAGTTTATCAAACTTAAGTTCTAATCCTGTGACACAAATATTTCTTATATAATTGTTTAAGAAAACATGTTTTTAGAAAGCTAAAACATGGCAATCAATGTACAAGTTAAAGAAAGTTCTAAATTTACATTTAAAAATGTTGTTTACAAATCAACCTAAATTTTCTAGGGTAGGGACCTACAGATCATTGTAAAAAGCCATTGGTACTCATTGTACGGTGAGAATTTTTTGAACGACACAAAACTGAGACTTCTATTTACATAGTTGTGCACACAGTTTAATTTGTAGATGGCTAAACAAGAAAGCAAAGACGAAACTATCTCCATCTCAAATGTTCTGATCTATTATGCAAATCCATCTCGAATAGGTGGTAAGGGACTTGGATTATTCTATACTAATATCGAGAGGGGGGCCTTCCTCTACTTTTACCTCCTCTATCATTCTAAGGGCTTCTTTTATTTCTAAACGAGTCTCAACACTTGTTTGAGTGCAAAGTAAGCCTATATGGAGGAGCTTCTCCATGTTGGCGAGTGATGAATTTTGGGAGCTGGTTATTTCTGGATCAAGCATTTCTGCCTGTCGACTTTCAGCAAATGCTGATTCCGCCCATTGGACTACATCGGTTCCACGATTCCCATCATTAAGATATTGAGATGGGAATCGCCCTGTAAGGATCTCAAGAATCACAATTCCTAAACAATATACATCACTTTTAGGAGATACATTTCCGTGTTGTATAACATCTGGGGTCTTATACGCAAACAAAGCTTCGACCCTGTCGGTGTTTACTAATGAGCAAAATCCATAATCCGAGAGAAATGGATGATTATCAGGGCCAAGTAATACATTGCTTGATTTGAGATTGCCATGAGGCACATCAAGGGAAGCAAGTTCCGTGTGAAGATAATCCAGTCCCTTGGCAATTCCTTGCACAATCTTTAGTCTGGCAGGCCAATCAAGTCCAACATGGGATGTGTCATGCTCACCTGTTCCGTATAAGGGCATAAAATGTTGAATGAATTTGAATATAATAACAAATTTGAGATACATAGGGAAAGGAGGAAGATAAAATTTCATACCATGCAATTGGTAAAGCAAACAACCATTAGGAAGGTATTGATAGACTAGAAGCTTTTCTTCTCTTCGGTAATGGTAAGCTAAAGGTGTTAAAATATTGGGATGTCGTAGATTTCCAAATTGTTTGACTTGTTTATGAAACTCATCTTTCCCTAATGCATTCATATCTCTCATCCTTTTTACAACCACCGGAACTTCATTAGCCATCGTCACCTTATAACAATACCCTAGCTCCCCATTTCCCAGCACTTCTGCGGCTGCCTTCATCAACTCTGTCAACCCAAAACTACCTTTTTCATCATTTACCATGACTAGCTCCGCTGCACCACCACCTCCCTTTACAAGACCCGACCCTTTACGAGAAGAGCTTCCACTTCTTTTTCTATTTACTTCCTCTTCTTTCGCAGTTGGCACCGAAACCTGCACTTCGATGGCTCCTTCAGAGCTAGTGGTTGGACCGTTGGGACCCTTCTTCTTCTTCTTCTTCATCCATCTCATTGCGGCTAAGATAATTACAAAAACCAGCATCACTCCTAACGTTATGAGTGCGACAATAATCTTCGGGGTCAATTTTTTACCAGATTTACCAACCACACGTTTTTGATTCGTCACTAATTTTGCAGTATTTTGAACTGGCTTGGTACAGTTAACACCCAAAATTTTCCCGCAAAGACCTGGATTTCCTGCAAATGAGTTTGCACTGAAATTTGATAAACTAATAGGGATCTCCCCCCCAAGTCTATTGTTTGATAAATTTATGGACTTCAAATTTGGGCGATCAAAAGACGGAATATGTCCACTGAATTGATTGTTCTCCAAGTGTAATTCGATGAGATGAGGCAACTGACCCAATGAAAATGGAATGCCCCCAATGAATTTGTTATGTGATAACCAAACTTTCTTCAATGATTTCATGTTAGTAAAAAAATGGGGTGGGATTTCACCCGAAAATTGATTCCCTGATAAGAATAAAGCCTTTAAAGCCCCCAATCGATTGAGTTGGGGAATGACTCCTTGAAAAGAATTGTTAATAACACTGAGAGAGCGCAAACCCTTAATCTCAACCAAAGCATCCACATCAATACTTCCTGATAACCCCATTCCTTCAAGACGCAAACCCTGAACTACACCATTATGACAAAGCAATCCACCCCAAGGTGTTTGTTTATTGCAAGGGACTGAGCTTGGCACCCAAGAATTAAGAGCACTAGAATTTGTAAAAAATTTCTTGAGTTGTAACAAGGCCTCAGAATCTGATACAGAAAACGTCAATGGTGGCAACAACATGAGAAGAAACAACTTGAAAAGCCATCCGTCGGCCATTTACTTTTATCCAAAGTGGAAGGAAGCCTCAAGGCGGTTTTTGGCAATGTATATTTAGTAGGTTTTGATAGTGAGGAGCTAATGATGTGCTGATTTTTCGTATTTTCTTGGATTGTTGTTGTCTTTTTCTCATGATGACTCGATATTGTTGTTTTTCTTTTTCTCTTTGTGAGGGACAGGTAAAGGGAAAGAGGGAGAGGAGACAAGTTTTTGAACAAGTCAAAGGTTTAAGAAAAATCCGTTGTTACCGTTTAACATGTATGGATTTGAAATGATTATCATTACCACCTCTCAAAACTTGGGTTTCAGCCTTCATTTCTGCACCAAAATAGTGTGGATTTCTTGACAAAAGGCGGAACCCACATTCACTAATATGCAAGCAAAATAATAATAACCTTATTCACACGATATCTTTGAATCAAGCAGAATTCTTTTTCCAAAATGGCTGATTTATGTTATTCAACCACATTATATATATATATATATATATATATATTGATTATAGTTGTTAAAAAAATACTATGGGATTTGGTTATTTTGCTGATGTGTAATGATGGCATGGAAAAAAAATTAAACATAAATTAATTTGATTATCAATTCAATTATATTTTGTATATTAGGGGATGTGGGTAATAGTGTTCACTACACCAAAACAGGCCTTTAGCGGCGCTTTTTTAGGCCTTTAGCGGCGCTACTTAGCGCCGCAGATACTTTTAGCGGCGCTTTGGAAAGCGCCGCAACAGATGCCGCTAATGAATGCGCCACTAACTTTAGCGGCGTTTTTTACTAAAAACGCCGCTAAAGACCCTGATCTTTAGCGGCGCTTCTATCACAAACGCCGCTGAAGAATAAGACTTTTAGCGGCGCTTTAGTAGAAGCGCTTCATAGACCTCGATCTTTAGCGGCGTTTTTGGGATAAGCACCGCTAAAGACCCTGATCTTTAGCGGCGTTTTTGGTATAAGCGCCGCTATAGACCCTGATCTATAGCGGCGCATAGACAACAAACGCCACTAAAGAACCGAATCTTTAGTGGCGCTTTCACTACAAACGCCGCTAAAGACCATGAGCTTTAGTGGCGCCTTTTCCACAAACGCCGCAAAAGACCCTAATCTTTAGCGGCGCTTTGACCAAAAACGCCACTAAAGGCCAAGCACCTTTAGTGGCGTTTTTTTTTAAAAACGCCACTAAATTTGGCAGATTTGTAAAATAAAATTTTTTATATTTTCAGCCCTCCTGTAAAAATAAATCAGAAGAAATCATATCTAAACCAGCCAAAAGCAATAAATCTATATATTAAACAAATAATATAATAAATATCAATAAATAAAATAAAATTCGTATTATTCTTACAAAAATGTTAAAAGTTAAAATGATAATTAAAAGTCAAAATTGAAGTATATTTACACGATAATCTAAGATGGCGGCGGTTGCGACTGCTGAAACATCTTCATCATACTCTGAAGCTGCTGCTGGAGTTCATCAAACTTTTGACGCTGCTCTGCTTCCCTCGCTGCAGCCTCTATTTCCCTCACTTTAGCCTCTGCTTCCCTCACTGCAGCCTGTACTTCTCTTGCTGCCGCCTCTGCTTCTCTTGCCGCCACATCTGCTCTAAGCTGTTGTTGGAGTTCTTCATACTTTCGTTGAACCTCAGCTTCTTTCGCTGCTGCATCTGCTTTAAGTTGTAACTGGAGTTCTTCATATCTTTTTTGAACCTCAGCTTCTCTCGATGTTGCCTCTGCTTTAAGTTGTGTAATTTGCTCAGTTGTTGTCGCTTGCATCTGAGTCATCTGGTCTCTTAACCTCTGAACCTCAGCTTCAGCTCGACTCCCCGAAGGCATATATTGTTGCGAGCTAGATCCAAAATATTGGGATGGGTTAACAAAAGATCCTTGAAATCGAACCCGACCATATCTTTCAAGACCCAAAACTTCAGTGATAACCCTGTTATCAATGTCGTCAAGATGAACAGAACTATCACTGGAAACAATCGCTTCGTACTCCGCCTTTTTATCCTTTAATTTTTCCTAAAAAATAAATCAAATAGTTAGGAACGCAATATATATTAAAAAACCCAATGCAATTAATGTACTTAACAATATTTGCATTACAATAAATGAAATAAATCATTAGAAAATAAACACTATAAATAATTAAAACAAGTGAAATTTTATTAAGCAAACGTACCATAATTTCTGCAGCTTCAGGAGTCATAGGGTTTCCATCTTTCTTCCTATGTGTAATGTCAAAAAGTTGAAGGCGTCCAACTTTTTGACCGGACGGCAATTCCTACAATACAATAGTAAAAATATTAATGTAAGTAATAAATATCTTCCATTATTAAAAAATTGAAAATACCTCTGCATGAGCTACACACGCAAAACTTTTCGACCCAGCTGTGTGAGTGAATTTTTGTTGTTTTTACTTTTTTTCCAACTTCTTCACGATCCTACATTATGAAATTATTAGTATGTTAATTAGGAAATACTATACACCAAAATAATTACAAAATTTTATAAGTTACACATACCTCTCCTTTCTTCGAAGTCCAAAATCTAACGACCTCTTCCCACTGGTACCTCAGCATTCCCGGCGGGGCATTTTGTAATCTCTCGTCGAGTGTTGTTTTTGTCTTAAAATAGTCTTTCTTTAAAGTGCTCTTATGGTCTCTCCATCTTTTTCCCAATGCCTTCTTTACATAAGCATCGGAGACCTCTAGAGCAAATCTCGCCTACAAAAAACACAACTTAAGAGAGTAAATGTAAACAAAACTTAAACCCAAGTATTATAAATGACATACACGTTTTGTTACCTTAATATTATCGAGAGCTTGGTTCTTGTTACTCTCGGGCACTTTATGCCATGACTCGAAGTTAATTGGCAACATATTTGCATTTCGTGCTAGAATGCCCATGTATCCTGCTAAAAGGCGAGCTTCTGATCCAACAGGCTGACCAAAGCTATTACTGGATACTTGGACACGCTCGACTGGATCTAGGTCGTATAAATCGCTCAGTACCGTACGTCCGCGACCTCTCCGCGTCCCACCAGTTTCATCTGAAAAATAAAAGTATTGTAATATACGAAATTTAAAAAAACACAAACAAGAAGTCAACACACATGTAAATTAAATGTTAAATTACTTTGAACGTCTATAGGTTCCTCAGGTGTAACCGGAACATTCGAAAATCAATAGCGATCATTGTTCAGGTCTTTGTTTGTTTCATGAGTTTGGAGTACCTTGAACAATGCGGTGCGATCGCACTTTTCTTCTAGGCATTTTATCTGTAATACAAATAAATTAGTTAAAAACTTAGTATACAATTAGAATAATAATATCACATATTAAATAGTTGAAATATCATCATTCGTAAATGTAAGTAGATAATCGTAAAAGCTTACTACATTATAATTCGTAAATCTCTTCATCCGTATCTTGACGGACCCATTGAAATTGTGTACTAGTACTAGGGATGTTTTCGTTTAAGTTCTGTTCTGGAAATGGCAAAGTTTGTGTTCTGTCGTCAATGTCATCTCTACTTCCACTGCCCATCTCAAACAAGTCTCTAGGGATGTTACGGAGTACAACGTACCAACCCTCATCAGTTGGGTCTTTTGAGTAAAAAACTTGTTTGACTTGAGAAGAAAATACATACGGCTCATCAATCAATTGTTGTCCTGTGTGAATCAATCGAGCGAAGTTTACCATTGTGAAACCAAATTGATCTTGCTTGATTCCACGTGCAGTATTAACATCGGCCCAATCACCGCGAAATAAGACAAGTTTCCATTTGTCGTAGTAATCCAACTCAATTATGTCAGTAAGAAGTCCAAAATATTCCACATTTCCCTCCACAGGATTATTGTCACTCGCACTAGCATAACTTGTAATTGAGGAATTAACCACTATTCCACAATTTTGCGTTCTCCTCAATCTCTCGCGGTATTTTGTATGAAATCTGAATCCGTTTATGATGAACGCACTATATCTTTTAACCACCCGATTTGGACCTTGGGAAAGCCATTTAACTTCGTCATTGACATTCTTCCCACTCCAAGCCTATTGAATGGAAAGTAAACTAAATGAGTAATTAAAAATGTAAAATCCAAAACATTATTATTTTTCAATGAAGCTCCTATTGCATACCGTTTGGCTTAACCATTCATGAAAAGTTTCTGTAAACAACTTATTGATATCTCGATGTTGTGTTCTTCGGGAGCGCGAACGAGATCTCAATATTTGTTTGTACTCACTATGTTAAAAATATGTTCAGTTTGTTAGACTATGAACAATTTTTAAATCTTGAATATTTATCAAATTTCTAGAACTTACTTGCGTAAAGGTTCCATTGCTTCGTGGTGAAACAGAACATATTGATGTGCTTGAACCCACGATAAATCATCTAATTCTGCAATTTCAACTTTACCGATTGGTTCTCCAAAACTTTGGAACAAATAATTATCGGCAAAGTTATGATCCGTGAGTCCAAAGATTTCTATTTGGTCCATTGAACCTCGTTTCAACATCTTCCAAATATCTTGAACAGAAGGTCATACATTCCTCTGCCAAGTAGCCTTCAGCAATCGATCCTTTTGGATAACGCTTGTTACGGCAATAATACTTTAATTTGGATGGGAACCTAAACACGTTATACAACATTATCAAAAGTTGTAACTAAAGGCATATAGGCGAATGAAGGAAAATTTAAAAAATACTTCTTTAACACCTTTCTATGGGATACATCCATCGATAGAAAACGGGTCCGCCAAGAATTGCTTCGTGCGGGAGATGAATTATCAAGTGAACCATAATGGTGAAGAAGGAAGGTGGGAAGATTTTCTCCATGTTGCATAAGGTCAAAGCGGCTTGATCCTGCACCTTCTGAAGTTCTTGAACATCCAAAACTTTGCCACAAATGGCTTTCATTATGTTGGATAGTTCAATGATACAAGACGTCACCTTCTTGGACATACAACATCGTAGAAACAATCGGCATTAAATCTTGCATCAAGATGTGATAGTCATGTGATTTCAGCGAATATAATCTTCGATCTTTAACACTAACACATCGAGATATATTTGATGCATACACATCTGGAACCTTTATATCCTTCAACACCATGCAAAACAGTTCTTTCTCCGTCTTGGACATTGAGAAAATAGAAGGCGGCAACCGATATTTCCCATTCGGAAGTGGATTGGGATGAAGATCAGGCTGAATTCCCATTTGGACTAAATCAAGTTGACTCTGAAGATTGTCTTTTGATTTTCCGTCGACGTTCAAAATTGTACCCACAATATTCTCGCACACATTTTTCTCAATGTGCATAACATCAAGATTGTGTCGTAAAAGGTGGTGCTCCCAATAAGGCAACTCAAAAAAATACTTCTTTTTTTCCACAAGTCCGCCTCATTAGGATCATCCTCTTCATCGGAGTTGTCATCAGCTTCATCATTTGATCTTCTATTTCTTTGCGTGTTTACCGGTTGATTCATCTTCCCGTAAATGAAATTCATATCTTGCAACATTAACAAGATTTCAGATCCACTTGTCTGCGAAGGAGCATCTCTGAACTCTTCAGTACCGTCAAATGCTGAACTATGAGATCTAAATCTATGATTTTTCGGTAACCACCGACGATGCCCCATGTAAGAGAACTTCTTCCCGTTGTATAACCATTGCGAACATGTTTATGCAAAGACAACAAGGGCACGATAACGACCCTTGGTACTCCAACCGGATAAATTGGCATACGCGGGGAAGTCATTAATGGTCCACATCAAAGCTGCACGTAAATTAAAGTTCTCCTTTCTCAGCACATCGTATGTCTCGACACCGACCCATAATTGTTTTAACTCTTCAATAAGTGGTGTAAATAAATGTCGATATCATTCCGGGCCCTTTCTCTCGTGGATAATCATAGATAAGATAAGGGAAGATTGCTTCATGCAAATCCACGGAGGCGATTGTAAGGAACAAGCACTCGGCCAAGTCATCGTATGCAAGACTCATGATCTTGTAAGGATTAAATCCATCGATGCTAGGCCAAGCCTCACACTCCTGGATCGCTTGCAAAGCTTGGAAATTTATTGTCAAATGATTTCCAAGCTAAAGAATCTGCCGGATGCCTTAATATTTCATCATCGGTTCGTCCTTCATGGTGCCACGTCATTGACTCCGCTGTCTTCGACGACATGAAAAGCCTTTGAAGCCTTGGTATCAGCGGAAAATACCGTAAAATCTTTACTGGCTTCTTTCTTGGCTGTGCATCATTTTCATCGTTGTTCCCATCTTCTGTGTTTCTATTCATCCAACGGGATTCGTCGCATACATGACAGCACTGTTGGTTTCTCCAATCGCCCCAGTACAACATGCAATCATTCGGGCAACTATGGATTTTGTTGTACCCAAGACCTAAGTCTTTTATCATTTTCTTCATATCTTTGCATGACTGAGGGATTTTTGCAAACGGAAACATTTCTCTCAAAAACTCTAACAGCATTGTCGTGAGTTCCCCGTCCACCCTCCCAAACATTTTAACTGGAAAAGACGAATGCAGAAAGACATTTTCGAAAATTTTGATCCCTCATATAGTTCTTCGTTCATCTCATTAAGTAGCGCGTAGAACTTTGTCGCTTCTCCATTCGGCTCTTCATGATGTTGGTTTCTTCTGGGTTCAGTAAAAGTATTTCCACCGAGATTACAATCATCAAATGGCACAAAGTCGGGTGGGAACGACTGTAAACCATGACTGTGAATATTAAATGCTTCCCGCAACATCCCTTCCATGTCATCCCCTCTAAGAGACTGATGGTAAGCGGTACTATCATAAGATACATCCATCCTTGAAGAGGAAGTACTAGGTGGGCATTCTCCATGAAAAAACCATTGTTTATAACCACGAACAAACCCATCAACAATTAGATGCTCGTATACAACTTCACGATAATGCCAGTTTATGTTGACACACTTCTTACACGGGCAAAGAATCATGTTCTCTTCGCTTGCATATTGAAATGCAAAATTTGAAAAGTTTGTACTCCATTTCGATAACCGTCGCTTACCCTTGACAAATTCATCCAAGTCCGGTCCATTTCTTATTTCTTGAAGCCTAATCTTCTGTATAAATTGCACAGGTTTAGGATTTAGGAATAAGTATAGTTAAGCTATGTAAGTATTTCCTAATTATGTAAGTTATTTATTACTCAAATTATGTAAGTTGTGTGTTATGAAAATTATGCTATGTAAGTTATGTAAGTCACATAAGTTATGTAAGAAGTTATTTATGTAAGTTATGTAAGTTATGTATCGAAGTTAATTAACTAACTTATGTAATTTAAGTATAATATTAATGTAAGTTATGTAAGTCGTAAGTTATGTAAGATATTAATGTAAGTTAATTAACTAACTTATGTAATTTAAGTATAATATTAATGTAAGTTATGTAAGTTATGTAAGTTATGTATAATATTAATTAACTAACTTATGTAATTTAAGTATAATATTAATGTAAGTTATGTATAATATTAATGTAATTAGTTATGTAATTTATGTATTTTAATTAACTAACTTATGTAATTTAAGTATTATTTTAAGCAATTTAATAATTAATATTAACAGCATGTGTAAGCTTACACATTCTCATCAATGATCTAATGTTATGTATAATACAAAAATTTAAGTATAATATTAATTAACTAACTTATGTAATTTAAGTATAATATTAATGTAAGTTATGTATTTTAATTAATGTACTTAGTTATATATGTAAGTTATGTATAGTATTAATGTAATTAGTTATGTAATTTATGTATTTTAATTAACTAACTTATGTAATTTAAGTATTATTTTAAGCAATTTAATAATTAATATTAATAGCATGTGTAAGCTTACACATTCTGTCAATGATCTAATGTGTTGTATAATACAAAAATTTAAGTATAATATTAATTAACTAACTTATGTAATTTAAGTATAATATTAATGTAAGTTATGTATAATATTAATGTACTTAGTTATGTAAGTTATGTATAGTATTAATGTAATTAGTTATGTAATTTATGTATTTTAATTAACTAACTTATGTAATTTAAGTATAATATTAATGTAAGTTATGTATTTTAATTAATGTACTTAGTTATATATGTAAGTTATGTATAGTATTAATGTAATTAGTTATGTAATTTATGTATTTTAATTAACTAACTTATGTAATTTAAGTATTATTTCAAGCAATTTAATAATTAATAGCATGTGTAAGCTTACACATTCTGTCAATGATCTAATGTAAAGTCTAATACAAAAATTGCTTGCCAAGTCTAATTAATAGCATGTGTAAGCTTACTGATTTGGTACTTGGATTAGAGTCAAATTTATACTTTCACTATATTTAAATATGGAATTTTGCTACTGCACATTCCATTTCATTGATTTATAAATAAAAGAATTGATTATTAGAATATTTCCTATTGCATACAATTTGTTAATGTTCAATAATGATTTATGTTCACTAACACAAACTTAATGAAATATTCAGATTATTAGTTTGAATTGATTGATTTAATTAGTTACCTTAAGGTGATTCTAGAATTAATAATATCATTTTCATTATTATGATTGGTGGTCATAAATTATTCACTCGACAATTAAATTATTTTGACAAAACTTACTATTTTCCTCTAAAACATGTATATTCATGAATCTTGAATTTGATCCCAGTGGAGGAAAATTTTAATTTTATGGCTATGAATTTGGAAGAGTTCAAGTTCATCTTCATCAAAGAGATGACAAAGCTATTACCTTGTCATAGAGGAAGGTAGAGCAATTTACCGTGAAGAAATTTGTCAAAATTTACCTCAAGCTAATGGCTTAACAATTGAAGTAACGAATGATACGTAAGCGAGACAAATGATGCGAGGCGAGACAAATTTCATGATTGAAGTAGAATGCTCAAGTTAGGTTTACGGGTTCAAAATTACACTCTATCACATTCAACTATAGAACCAAAAGGGGAAAAGGAAGAAAAACAATAAGGCGAAAATAAGGAATGAGAAATTGAACCAAAAGGCATAAAATATAGAAATAGAAGGAATACAATAAGAGATTCCAAGAAAAGAGATGAACAGATTTGCAAAGAACTATTTGAAAATGAAAGTATTATCAAAAAACCGAACGGATTTGAAATCCAACCACAAACTTGCACAATTTCACATGAACTGAATCAAAAGGAAGTTGCAAACGTAAATCAAATTACAAAAAGTAAAAGAAGTCTCTAATAAAATGATAAAATCAAATCACAACAATGAAAAGGAATATACCCTTGGCTCGATTCGATGTCGAGAAGAAACGAAAAGCTTACAGTAGTTTCGTTACGGCTTGAACCCACGATTGGGCTTTCTCAGTTAGAAGAAAAGGGGAAGTTCTGAAAGTGAAATCTCGTAAAAATCAGAAATAATTAGAATGAAAAAAAAACGTGGCTGATTTTTATGACAGAAATAATCAAAAATCTCGCAAATTGCTCACTTGAAATCGATTCACCGAATAAACAAATTTTTATGACAGACTCAGTTTATTCGAAACCCTAGATCCCAAAAAAACAAAACCCTAAAATTTTAATCTTAATCGGCCATCGACAGAAATGGCTTACCTGGGATACAAATCTCGCAGCTTTGCCCAACAATGGTGTAAAGATCGATTCCAAACGAAGTTGATTCCTGAGATGTCGGCTCCTAGAACTTAGTTGCTATTTTTTTTTCTTCCCTCTCGAATCGCTGCTGTTACTCTGCAAAAATTTTGAAAATTTTGGTAAAGGAGACGGAGGGGAGGGATGAAGTAAAAATGTCCTCTTAGGAAACGACACCGTTTAAGGTAATTTTAAGTCTCGTTTGCGGCGTTTTTAAAAAAAACGCCTCTATTGTATTCACATTTGCGGCGTTTTAGACAGAAACGCCACTAATATTTTAAAGCACGTAAAGAAACGGCGTCGTTTTAATAAATTATAGTGCCTCTTGTGGCATTTTCTGAAAAAACGCCACAAAAATTAATAACCTGAATTAAACCGGCGCCGTTTTTACAAACACTTATATATCCTTGCGGCGTTTTCAATAAAACGCCAGTAATAGATTATATTCTTCCACTGAAACGGCGTCGTTTTCCAATATTTTAAATTTTATCCATAAACTGAAACGACGTCGTATCAAAACAGCTTGGAATTCTTTTGTGGCATTTTTTATAAAAACACCGATAATGTCCACCTTTAGCGGCGTTTTTGGCAAAACCGCCACCAAGGAATTTAAATTCTATTACCAAATCGGTTCCGTTTTGGAAAATTTGTATATATATTAGCGGCGTTTTTTCTAAAAACGCCACTAAATTTCACATTATTTATTTATTTATTTTATTGTATTTTCATTAAAATTTTAGTAAATAATTATTAAAGTTTAAAGTAATCTTTAAAAGTTTTTGATTAAATTAACATTATTAGTTTTTATTTCCTTTTTTTTCTTATATTTTGGTCCAAATTAAATAATTAATTACACATATATATATATATATATATATATATATATATATTCATATAAAAAATATCAAATTGTTAAGGCTAAATATTTTTCAGACATTTTAGTATTAATTAATTGTGTCATTTAACAAGTCTCAAATAAACCTTGTATCAATTAGTATGGTAGTGACGAAAAATTGGGGAAACAAAACACATACGGCAGGGCGGTCAATATATAAATTAATATATTTTAGAAATATATACTCATAATTTAAATATATTTATTTTATTATTAAGAACATATTTAATATATAAATTAATAAAACTAATTAATCTGAGCTTAAACCTTAATCTGATCTAAACCCTTAAATCACTAACTCTTAACCCTAAACTACAAACCCCAAACCCCTAAACCCTAAACATTATTTAATATGTAAATTATAAAACACTAATCAATCTAAATCCTAAACCCTAATTGGACCCCGAATCACTAACCCCAAACCCCTAAACATTATTTATTAATATATATAAATTAAAAAAACTAATTAATCTAAATCCTAAACCCTAACTCGACCCCAAATCACTAACCCCTAACCCCTAAATATTATTTAATATATCAATTAAAAAACACTAATTAATCTAAACCCTAATCCTAAATCCCTAACCCCTAAACAATATTATTTAATATTATATAATTTAATATATATATATTACTTAGTCTAAACCCTAAACTCTAACCTAACACCGAATCCATAGACCCTAAACTTCTAACCTTTAAAGGTCAAATTTAACCTCTAACCCCTAACCCCTAACCAATAAACCCCCTAATTCCATATTCTATATATAAACCTTAAAATTGTAACTCTTAAACCGGCCCTAATTAATCCTAAATTAACCATATATTTATACCCTAAACTATAATAATAATTACGTTAAATATTTTTAAATTAATACTATCGTATCTTTTACAATTATATTTGAAATTATTTAATATATACTTTAAAATTAATCAATTATGTACCCAAAAATTTTAAAATAATTTTAAATAATAGTATTGTAATTTCTCCATTTTTAACATATATTTTTCTATGTTTTTTTATTTCAAATTATTTCTACGTGTCATTATTTCAAATTTATTCATTTTAACAAATATTCAATTAAAATAAATTGGATTTTAATTAATATAAATAAACAAATTACATAGCAAATAGATAGACAAAATGTTTTTATGCGCTTTTTTTAAAAACGCTAAAGACTGAGCATTAGCGCGCTTATTCGAAACGCGCTAAAGACCCTAAAACTCGAAAACGGTGCCGTTGGGCTTAGGCTTTTTGCGCTTTTAAAAAACGCTAAACACTCAAGATTAGCGGCGCTTTGAAAAACGCCGCTAAAGACCCCAAAACTCGAAAACGGTGCCGCTTTGGCTTAGGCTTTTGCAGCTTTTAACAAAATGCCGCTAAAAGACCTAAGAATTAGCGGCGCATTACAAAAATGCCGCGAAAGACCCCCAAAAACTCAGAAAACGGTGCCGTTGGGTTTAGGCTTGTTGCGGCGCTTTTAAAAAAACGCCGCTAAAGACCTGAGCATTAGCGGCGCAGTGCAGAAACGCCGCTAAAGACCCCAAAACTCGTAAAACTGCATCAGTTGGGTTTAGGCTTTTTATACCGTTAAAAACCGCCGCTACAGACCTGAGAATTAGCTGCGCTTTATAGAAACGCCACTAAAGACCCCCAAAAACTCAGAAAACGGTACCGTTTGGCTTAGGCTTTTTGCGGCGCTTTCAAATAAACGCCGCTAATGCTTATTTTTAGCGGCGATTTTTAAAAAACGCCGCGAATAATCGACCCTTACCGGCGTTTTCCTAAAAGCGCCGCTAATGCTTGATTTGTAGTGGCGTATTTTGTTTAATCGCCGCTAAAAGCCAGTTTTGGTGTAGTGGTTCCAATCTATGTTAAATAAGTGTTTGATAATAACTTTAATTAACCATTGCTCCATACAAGTCAAGACTTGTGATATTACTTTTTTTTTTAGCGCAAATCGCTTTTCAATAAAACTATAAAGAAAAGAAGTAAAGAATTAGTCTAACACCAAATTGAAAGGGAACTACACTAACCCCAAGTCAACAGACTTACTCCGTACACCTAGTCTTAAACATCCCTTTCAACCGTAAAGTTATTCAGACATTGCTCAAAACTTAAAATTTTAAAAAGACTAGAGAAGAAACAAAATATGTATGATTTGTACTGGAGAAGACAGTCCTAGCCAGACTGTGAACCGCTTTATTAACAGTTTGACGTGTCGAATGGAAAGAAAATATTGAAATTGTGTTTTCAATTGTAACAATCACGCAAAATTAAACAATATTAAGATAATCCTAAAGATTGACTATTAAGTGAAATAATAGCATCCTTGGTGTTTGACTCAACCTGGACATTATCCCACCCTTTTGACTTAATCCAAGAGAGAGCTTCTCGGATGGACAACGTTTTTATCATAAACAAATCCTAGAGTACCAGACAAAAATTTGTCAATCCAACTGCAAATCGCCCATATTCATAAAAGTATACTAATAACTTCAAAATATATGCACAAATTAAAGAAATAAACCCTTCAAAATATAAATGCGACCTAACGCTAGAAGCGTAAATGAGAAATTGATGCTCATAATTATTCGAATTGGACTGGGGTCGCAACAGGAGGTGCGAGGGGCGGAGGTACCTGCAGTATGATACAAGCTGCACAAGTAAAATCCGTATGGAAGTTTACTTCCTCTATTTGATGTTGATTAGAATAAGGTATTTTAATCTTACTACATTATTTCTATCTGACTTTGATTATAATATAAGATTTTTAAACCTATAAATAGGCGTAATCATTTCTCCTCTTGTGTCATTCGAATTCGACATAGTGAATTTTTTTCCAAAAATATTTTCACGTAAAATTCTGTGTGTTCTATTTTTTCTCTCTTTCTTTGTGATTCATTATCATTATCGACATTTAATTCTCACGCACGTATTAAGTCTAGGGTAGGATACGTGTTGATGTGCATGGAACCTATTTAGTACGTCACATCAATAAATAATATTCATATCATATAAATAATCAAACATCACGATCTAAGGAAGACGGGGAAGAAGACTCATCAATAAGAAAAAGGAAAAAAGAGAGAAAATGTTTAAAACAATAATACATGATGAAAACAATTCCTGCTAAATTTTTTGTTTTTATTCCACACAGTACCTGCCCATAGTCCTATCGGATCACTGGATGGGGCATATTTTCTTTTTTTTCTTTCTTCGTACTTGTTTTTTTTATCTAAGTTAGTCCACATTGTCGACCTAAATTCACTATTCAATTAATTACACTTTAAAAATATATTTATTAATATTTATAATTTTTTATAACCGAGTTAAATAGAAATAAGTTTTTAATTATAAACCCATGTTAAGCCTATTAAATTATGCAATTTAGACTTAAATCAATTTAAACTCTAATCGGTAAGAAATTAAATTCATTATTTAAATTATATTAAAAATAAAAATATAATAAATAAATCAAAATTTATAAAACCTCTATCGAAACTCTAATTAACACTTAAACCTAGTTTAATAATACTTCTCAAAAATACTTCTGAAAAAAAACATTTTAGGGAGAAGTTGAAATTTTCAACTTTGAAAACAGTGCTTTTGAATAGGAGCATTTAAATTTCGGTTAAAATCGAATTAACCAATTAAACACTCTTACTTTTGGGCCACTTAAGAGAAACAATTTTTCTCTTAAAATTTTTGTGTTAAAAGCATTTTTTGTGGTAAAAACACTTTTGAGAAACACGTTTAATCAGTTACAGTTATTGGTGCTTTGAGGACTTCAACCCCCAAAGTTGAAACTTGTATATAAAATAAATAACTATGGTCAAGGAGCGGCTACTAACTAGGGATGAGAATACTTAGACAAGTCACCTCTTTGACTTTTATATTTTGTTAATGTGAGAATAGGGAGACCTTATTTTTGGGTTTACTTTTGGTCAATATACATTTTAAGACTCGTTCAAGAAAAATAAAAAGTCTCGTTAATTAATACTATCATTTTAGGTCTTTTTCTTTTTCTTTTTAAATTATTCATAATATTTATAATAAATTTATTAATACTATAATTTATAATTTTATTTTTTATTTATATTTTCGTGGCTAATATTTGTGTGAGAGGAATAATTCACTTTTATGGCGTTGTAAAATTAAATTGGTTTTAATATTTTTATAATTTTTGTATAATTTTTATTTTTGTAGATAAAGTAGATCAAAGTTCGATGAAAATTAAAATTTTCTTACTATTTGTTATTGTAGGTAAAATATTAATTGTTAAATATATTAATATAAATAATTTTTAGATTGACGGGTAGAGATATTGAATCGATTTAATAATTTACATAACAACAAACACAATTATATTAATAAATTGAGTGGTTGGATTATTAAATTATCTAAAAAATTACAAAAATAAGTAAATTAATTTTAATTTAAAATTGTGTAAGCGGATCTCTCCTCTTTTGAAGAGTTATTCATTTACACCTAGGGGTGAATTTAGTTCAGTCTGGTTTTTTGAATTTTTCAGATCGTGTATGATAATTCGATTTGGTTCTTCAAATTTTTCATATTAATTTTGAATTTTGAGTTTTTAAAAAAATTAATTTAACAAAATGAGTTCGGTTAATAACTTTTGTGTGATATTTGATAAGTTTTAAAAAAAATCATAATTATTTCTAAAAATTCATTTCTCAAGCAAATAAAAAAAATCAAGAATCATTATGTAATTTTTATTAAAAATAAAATTATTTCTACAATTTTAAATATAAAATATTTATTTTGAGGGTTAAATATAAAATTGGTACTCGGATTTGTCTACTTCTCTCAGATTTGTACTTATAGTTTTTTTGTCCTAGATTGGTATCCGAATTTTTTTCCGTCCACTATATTGGTACCTAAGACGAACGACATTAACTTTTTACTGACGTGCAGCGGTAACCAATCACATGCCGCCACGTGGCATCCTAGTGTACCTCCTTTTCCTTTTTATTTTCCCTCCTCTCCCCTTTTTCTTTTCTTTTCTTATTTTTCTTTTTGTTTTCTGAGTCTGCTCCTATACTTCATCTTTCTTTTTTTTTTCTTCTGTCAAAAACCCCTAAAATTTTCCCCAATGTTCGTACATCTTTCTTTTTCTTTTCTTTTTATTTTCATTAAATCTCTCTCTCAGTTTTCTACTTTTCCATGAATCAAGAGTGGCGTCGTTAAATCTAGAAGGAAGCATTTGAGTTCTTCCTCTAGATAATTTCAACAACGGAGGCTTAAAGTTCCTCTTGGAGCTCTTCTTATTTTGTTTCGCTTTATTCAAACTCATCGAATTCGACTCGAATTCACCAGCCCAGTACGAATCCTCGCTACTCCAATAACTTGAACCGTTATTGAAATCATCAAACTCGTCGTATGAATAATAACTGTTCGATTTTAATCTCTTCAGATTACCATTGTAATTGTAAAAGATCTCTTCTTCTCCCCCTTTTCTGTATCCAAACCCTGATTTTCACATCGAAACAAAGCCTCCAAGTAGATTTAAAACCCAATCACTTATCCTAATTTCAAAGCAAATATCATACACAATCACACCTGAATCCAATAATGAAAACTCTAAAAATACGATCCATACAATAAAGATAAAAAATTTGCACATTCTTCCTGTGAATCCAAACCCTGATTTTGTTCTTTGTTTTTCAAAAATAAACCTTAGAGGAGAATAAAAGACAGATGAACAACACTCTTCAAACAAACTCAAGAAGCGTCGCCTAAATTCCTTGTGGTTGTAACATGCCTATACATGAATGATACCATGTACCAACGACAAAGTTCCGTTCTTTCTTTCTCTCTCAGCTGAACAAAAGAGAAATTTTAGACTCTCAAAGAAAGAAGAAAAAGAGAAGAAGCTTTTGATTAAAAAAAGTTGAAAATCTTTTAGATTTGAAAATATGAAAAAAAAAAAAAAGAGAGAGAGAGAGAAATGAAAGAGATTTGGGGACAGAAAGATGAAGAAGAAGAAGAAGAAAAAAAGGAACAACAAAATTGGGGGTATGATCTCACGTGTTATAATTTTATCCTGCCACGTATTTTAAACTTAATTTAGACTCAGGTATTGAATTAGTTGATAAAAAATTTCAAGTACCAATTTGGAACAAAAAAATCATAAATATTAATATAGAAAAAGTGAATAAGTTTAGGTACTAATATTATATTTAACTCTTATTTTTACAGCATAAATTTTAAAACTATTTATAAATTAAATTAAAATAAAATTCAATTTAATTTAATTTTAGTAACCATAATTTTTAAATTTGTATTCCATAAATCATCTAAAACTTTTATTTAAATTAATTTTCTACTTCTCGATTTTCTTGCTCAGTATTAGTTACACAATATAAAACTAAATTAATTTTACACAAATTAAAATTTTTGTAAGATTAATATTTTAAATAATTTAACCTATTAATAATTATTTATTTTGTGTAGAAAAATTACATCCATATATAATATAAAATATGGGATAATATTTTGAGCCCATTTTGGAGTCCACCGAGACAAGAATTGTTTATCACGTGCTTTATTATTAAATATTTAATAAGCAGGAACCTACTACCTAGTCAATGTAAGGTAGCGAATCATATATATATATTTAAAAAGAATTTTGAGGCTCATGGGACCCACAGTGCAACCACTGTCGGCACTTGTGTGTGTATAAATCCATCCAACTACCACCCTTAAAAATGCGCCTAACTTTGTCTTCTCACTGTTACCAATCAGAACCTTCCTTGCATTTAATTACCACCCCTACCCTTTTTTATATTTCATTTGATTTTTTAATTAATTAAAGATTTTTTTAGTAATTGAGGCATGAATTATCCAAAAATGCTGATTTTAAAAAAAATTATCGGATTAGGTCGATTTTGGTGAGAGAATGAAAACGCTTTTTGATGGAAGAATTTTCAACAGAGTTGATAGGAAAATATTTTCAAATAGATGCACTTTCCTGATCAATTAGCAAAACGTGTCTAGTTGGAAATATTTTCCTACTCTCCCCATAATTTAGGCCTTTTAGAGTCTTAAAGTTCATATTTAAGATTTTTTTGAGGGTTTTTGTTTAGGACTTATAAGGTTTTTTGTAATTTAAGGTATAGGGTTTAGGATTTAGGTCCCAAAATTTTATTTCAAGAACTATTTTAATTTTAACATTTTTATATATTCTTTACAATTTTATAATATTTATATTTGGTGGAGAATATAAATTTTAGAATTGTTATAAATATTTTGAGTTTTAAAATAATATTATTTTTAACATTTTAAAATTATTCTAATTTTTTTGTTATTATTTTGAGACCAATTTGGTAAATTTTAAAATTGATAGGTATCAAAGGGTATTTATACTAATCTGTTATTCAAATAAATCAAATTGTAAAATTTAACTCGATTCGAAATCGAAACTCGAATTACTCACTTTGATTAACTCAAAGTTCGTATTTTTTCTATTTTTTCCAATTGAATCGAGTTTTGGTCACCCATAATTTATGGTAGGTGGAGGTCAACCCAAAATGTACAAAAAATATTATCCCGGGATTCTCAAGACATTTGACAGGTGAGTGGCAACTTTGCAAGGGATTGAATTTGTGAGAGTAAAAATGCTACCCACAAGGCGCATTTTCAGTGACATGTAAAAAAAAAACTGAAAGCGCGCCCAGCTGAAGCATTTATAGCACAGTTGGCTTTCAACCCGATCATACAATTATCGAAGCTTTGTGTAAGAATTAGGAAAAAAATTATTGAATCCACCCAGATGAGAATATCGTCATTGAAGTATCGATTTTGTGTCTCGGTCAACCCAGTTAAATATGAGGCTTTAGATATTAGAGGTGCAAATGGGATGGAGGTGATGGTCCAAACGCATATTTCTAATGGATCACTAATACTCGAGTTATATACGGAGTTTGCAACCACAGATGAAAGTAGTCGGAGGTCAACATGTGTTCTAGTTCGAGAGGCCAGAACGGAAGTGCATGCTGAGAGTCTCACGACACCATTGTGCGGTGAGTTCCCGGCTTTGTTAGAAAGTTTCCATTATGATATCCCGAAATCATCAATAGGAAGATACTAATCTATTTTATCCTTAAATTTTAACCGTGACAGGCAAAACGTCCAACAGTCAAGGTTTGGTAGTAACCTAGAATTCGACACCCCGACACGACACTGTTGGAAAAAATTCGGTTTGAAAACGATTTTCTTACACAACAACAAATTGAATTTTTGAAAACCGACCAGGTTTGTGATATTTATAACAATGAACCTTAAACCAAAACCGTACCTGTGTTTTTAGATAAGCGGATCCTTGATATTTTTCGGCTTTCAACCAAACAATCTTATCCACTATTCTTGTAACACCCCTAATCATATCCATCGCCGGAACAGGGATATAGAACATTACCGAAATTTACAAATCAAATACAGTTATTTCATATAATTTAACATTCGTATCAGAAATAAATCATGTTTAATCATTTTGTTCCTTACATGAGCCTTCGAGGCCCAAAATATTCATTGAAAGCAAGTCGGGAATAAACCGGGTACTTAGAGAATTTTTCGCAAAATGTCAAAATTTTTCCTAGGTGCAGAGGACACACGCCCGTGTGGCCAGGCCATGTGTCTCACACAGTCAAGAGACACACGCGTGTCTCAGGTCGTGTGGGCATTCGAAATATGGATAGATAGCCGTGTCCCAGCTCGTGTCCAAATTAGGGTTGTTACTGGCTTGGGTCACATTGCCAAGCTACACATGCCCGTGTGCTAGACCTTGTGAGCATACTGACTTACATAAATTAGGTGCAGGGTTCACACGGCCAAGTTACGCGCCCGTGTGAAAATTTCTGAGCATTCTGTTTTGTAAATTTAAATATGCAGGGGACCGTGTGTCACACACGGCTAAGACACACGCTCGTGTGGACGAAAATAAGTCATTTCCAAGGCCATATTTCTCACTAAAACTTGATATAATAGCCCAGTTTTAGTTAAATCAGAACAGTAGTTTCAGAACCATAAATCTGAGGTCGTAAAATTTATTTTTTTATTTTAATAAGGTTTATAGTATGATAGAATTACTATGTGAAAGCTTCGTAAAGAAATTTTACTATCATAAACCAATATGTTTATATGATTTTCATCACTCATTCATTTTAAACACACATCAAGCATATTAAGACCATTTTACATATCAAAACTTACCAAACATAAGCCATTCAAATGGCTATTATCAACCAAACACTTACATGCCAACATTTGGCCAATTTATCCTATACATACCATTATAACCAAAGTTGATTTACTATATATACCGAAATGGATCGAAGGATAGTGTGAGATATCTACGCCAAGCTTCCAACCCAACAAGCTTCTGAATACTATAAAACAGAGAAAATAACACAGAGTAAGCATTTAATGCTTAGTAAGTTCGTATAACGGGAAATTAACTTACCATTCATTTACATTTAAGGTAAGCATGCAAAATTCATCCAAAGAAATTTGGCAATTAGCCTAATTATATATAACATCATCAAACATGTTAGTCATGTACTTCATGTAAATATCAAGAAACAAAGATGAGCCCATTATGTAACCATTTCCATGTATTTTCAAGTAGACACAAATAATGATTCATGAAGAACTTATCTTTAACTTTTATCGGAACTTTGCCTGTTGAACCATATGAAATATCGATGGACTTACGGGTAGTACACACGAAATGTACGAATCTGTAATCTATCAATTCATATTCGGGAGTGCTCATTAGAGCACATAATTGGGAAGCCCTCTCTCGAGCTATATAACGGGAAGCTCATGTGAGCCATGTAACCGAAAGCTTATCTGAGCTATAGAACGGGAAGCTCATAATAGCCAATAACGGATAACTCTGAAGAGCATTTAATCAGGAAGCTCATAAAGAACCTTTAATCGAAAAGCACTGAAGAGCCATATATCGGGACGCTCATAAGAGCTACGGTGTGTCCACAACACATGCAGGATCACAACCGATCGGGATGCTCTGAAGAGCTATTAACGGGAAGCTCGCAAGAACCATATAACAGGAAACTCGAGAAGGCTAATAACGGGACGCTCTTTCGAGCTATGGTGTGTCCGTAACATATGCAGGACCGTAACCAATACTGGTAATCCTGTATCCATCGAATTGTATTTATTCAAACGAGACTTGACATTTATCGAGCTTTTGTCAGATATGTAATCAATTTCATATTAATAGTAATTACACAATTCTCATATACAACATTCAATTCAAACATATAAATATACACGATTTAGTTATACGAACTTACCTCGATAATATTCGTGTATGCAAAATCTACTAATCCGACACTTTCTATTTTCCTCGATCCATTTTCGTATTTGGTCTATCCGGATCTATATGAATGAATTTAACATCAATTCATATTTATTTCAATTCAATTCATATATTTGGGAAAATTACCGTTTTGTCCCTATACTTTTAATTATTGATGATTTCGTCCTTAGGTTCTGAAAATGAAATTCATGCAATTTAATCCTTATTCCAAGCCTAGCCGATTTTTACATATAACATTAGCAGCCCATGTTTTTCGCAAAATTTAGAATTTTTCATGAATTTTATATATTTTCAATTTAGTCCCTAAATCAGGATTTCATCAAAATTTCATTAACAAAAGTTGTTTATCTATCAACAACCTTTCATTTTCTACCATAAAGCTTCATAATTAAACTATATTCATCCATGAAAAAACCCTAGTAATTTTATAACTTTGCAAATTAATCCCCAAGATAGCTAGATTAAGTTATTACGATATCGGAAACATGAAAATTACTAAAAATGGGACAAGAAAACATGCCTAATTGAGCCAAATAAGATTGTCTTTCTTCAAGCTTCAAACTAGGGTTTCCATGTCTTAGTTTTTAGGAAAGATGATAATATGATGATATTTTATGTTATTTTATTATTTATCATCTTTTCATCTTTTTCTTTCCAAATTTAGTCATTTTTCTTTATTTAATTTTTCATGGATGAATCATCATACTTATCTACTAACTCCTATTAATGGTCTATTTACCACATACGGATCTCAAATTTTGAATTCCATAGCTATTTGATACTTATAGCTACTAGAACTCAACTTTTGCATTTTATGCAATTTGGTCCTTTCCATCTAATTAGACATGTAATCGGTAAAATTTTCCTAACGAAATATCTGTAGGACATTCCTATCATACAGTAGATCATAAAATAATATTAAAATAATTTTTTCTTTCAAACTCAAATTTGTGGTCCCAAAACTACTGTTTCGATTTTACTGAAAATGGGTTGTTACAATTCTCGTACCACAAACTGCTTCAAGTGTGGACTTGAACCAATTAAATCAAAACATAAAATTATAAAAAGTTTTATTTTCCTTTTGGGGTTAAAATGAAAATTCTCTCTTCTTTAATAGAAAATGGTAGAATTGTTATTCTAGAAAAATATTTAATAGTTGAGAATAAATTCTTTTTATTTTTCGGTAAAGTAACAATATATTAAAGTTGTGTAAATAGCTCTACATGTAACATCTAATTATAGGGAGAGAAGGTAAAACCCTTACTAAATTGTAGAGATTTATTTCAAATAGAAAAACAACTTCTTAGTCTAACTAGGAGTGGGAGCGGGGATAATAGGATGTGTTTCCCCTTATATGTATTATTATGGGGATTCGGGCCTCTCTTTGTATTGGGCATAATTATATATGCTTTCTAGATTTTTAACCCAACAATTTATAATTTAATCCAACCCAATACATATTTTTCTATTTTTGAGAATAAAATTAATTTTCCAATTAAATAATTTTATTATCCCAATTTTACCTTCGATAAAATTGTGACGATTTTTACTCTTGGTAAAATTTCTAAGAAAGTATATTTAATATTTCACAACTCAACTTGTTCACTATGATAGAATGATTTATTTTCATTTTAGGCTTTAAAACTGCTTAAAACACAAACTCATTGTTTTAATCATTTCTCAAGAATTCATGTACATTTGCAAATGAAATATTTCTCATTTTCATTTTTATTTTCATTTTGAGAAAATTACATTCATTTCCAAATGATTTTATTTTTTCATTTCGGAGAAAACCATAATCACTTTTAAATATTTTTCATTTCTCTATTTCTATTCATTCTGTTCATTTTTGATTCAACACACAATTCATTTATGGTTTCAACGAGCTAGTGGAGGGACCAATTGGACATATGTAATTAGGGCTCAAATGATTTATAATTAAGTTTCGATTTTTTTGGCCCACCAATGGGTCCCCTTTGAGTTATTCTGATAGGCAACTTCTTTCGACATCTCGATAGTGCCTTCGCAACCTAAGCTCGGATAATAACTGTTACAGGGCTAGAACTTTAGTCTCGCAATTTGTGTGGCCTTAGGCGATTCTCTCGTTTCAGACACACCTAAGTCAACCTAACCATCAACAATTGGGGATTCTCGCAGAATTTCTCCAAGGCACCAATTTATATAGCGGAAGCAACACAAAGCCAAAGGAATGCTCAAATAATAAAATAGCCACAAAAAATAATACACGATAGGTATTTGAGTAAATGCTCTCACTTTATTATTTCTCTCAAAGAATAATGAATACAATGGAACAATTGATGATTTACAAATGAGGGGGAGACTCTATAGTTGAGCTCCTCTCAAACCGACAGTCTAGATCAAGTTACATCGACGGATGAGCTGGAGCCTATCCCTACAATTAAGGGGTTTACATGATTTACAATATCAAATCACATTTAATCTTATAAGATATTATTCTACTCAATCTTCTAAGATTAGATTCCCTATTTACCAAGGTAGCTTAAATTTTCATATCTGCATCATTGGGTAACCTAGGCTTTAAACGGACAAGATTCTCCAACAGTTCTTTAAATCGAGTCAGCTCTCGTGGGTCAAATAATCATAATCTAAACGGTAGACCTTCATAATATGCATTTTGTACAATGGACACGAGTTTTGAGCTACGACCCATGACAGTAGTCTGTTAGGATCCGATTGGTCATGAACATCGTAAGGTGCTGCTCTTCGCGAATCCCAGCATACCCCTGGTTGGGATGGGTAGGCCCACCACTTCACTTTCACTTAGGCCCGGGCCAAGTCGATGAAGAGACTTTGTCAAGTTGCTCCCCCCCCCCCCAAAAAAAAAACTTCGCTTATTTAGATATATCGTTCCGTCTATCACCACAACCATCTCCTCCATTGTTGAACAATTATACCAACAAAATTTAAAGAAAAAATCTATTTGCTCACATTTATAATAACATTTTGAAAAAAAATGCGAGTAAAAACATGAGAACCACGAAATCTTATCCAATAATTTAAGAATTATTCAAATATTAAAGGAGAAAAAAAGAAGAAAGAGAAACAGTAAGGGCAAGCATGGAAAAAAGTGAGGTAGGCAATTGCATAGAAACCCCATCTGCATCCCACTTGACTTCTTCTACTTGTTTAATATTGTTATTTTTTCCTTTTAATCTTCTGTGCAAAAGAAAAACGTGCTTCAAATAAAATAAAATAATAAAGATTTTAATAATTACATGATAAAGAAACCAAGACAACTCACAGCTAATCAGGTTCAAGGAACATGGTGTGAGTAGGGTTCAATTTGTTGAAACTTGCTTCACCTTATATTTCTTCCCGTCATCATTTTTTAGCATTAATCTCTCTCAAAGTAGCTAAACCTTTTGAACACCCCGAATCTTCATGTTTCTGTAGATTTATTTTCTTTGACAAACAATTCATTCATTTGAGTTTTTGTAAGAAACTTGAGGGAGTTTTCAAACATCAGAAGGGAGGAATGTCTAATTTAGGGCAAAAATCTCCTGACAGAGCAAGTTTTGTCAATCTTCTAAGCCAGTACTTGAAAGAAAAAAGGAATCTTGGGGATTTCAGCCTTGGAATGACTTCAAAACCAGATGCTAAAGGTACCTTTTTTTTTTTAGGCTTCTATTAGTAAAATACTGAGGTTTTTGTTTGGGTTTTTTTTTAAAAAAATCTCTGTGGAGGATGTTTGGTGAGCGGAATTTATGATTTCTTGATTTGTCAAAGAATTTTGTTTCTTCTTATGGATGTTGTTAGGAAAAAAAAGGGTTCTTGGATTTGGAAAGAAGGATGACATGTATATGGTTATGTTTGCAGGGCTTGAAACATCTAGGCAACATGCAAAAAACATGAATTTTTTGTCCAATATGCCGAATTGTTCTGAGAGTTCAAGACCAAATCTTGTGGCATCTACCTCAAATGTGAAATCTTCAGATTTCTTTCCAGAGATTGGCAGTTTTGGTGCCTCCAGTTCCAAGGAAGATACCTTTAACAAGACAGATTTCATGTATGTGTTTTTGTTTCTCATTTATATACCCCCCCCCGCCGTTTGATCTTTAATTGGAAGCAATTAGTCTATTTTAGTTGAAATTGTTAGATCCTGACCTTGTTAGAAACATCTATGGTGTATGGACTCACAATCTTGTTTTTTTTGGTTTAGGAAATCAGCAGCAGTGGAACCAAAGAATGCTCAGCTGACCATATTTTTTGGTGGCCAAGTGTTTGTATATAATGATTTTCCCGCGGACAAGGTGAAGGAGATCATGGCCGTAGCTAACCGTGGATGGTCAACTGCATGTAGTGGTGTTGTTGCCGACTCTGCCATGGAAAAACTGAATGCTAACCTTGACAAAATTGACTACAGCAGTCCTCATATCCCTGACTTGAACATCACCTCTGCAACCGCAAATAGTCCAGCTCAAGATCCTTCGGTCGAGCGATGCCAATATGTCGGTTCAGGTAATTGATATAAAACCAGGCCTTAAATCATGTTGATGAAGTTTCATGACCGTTAATGACAAAACCCCTAACTTGTTTGCGTTCCTTTGATCTCTGCAGATTTGAGAATTGCAAGAAGAAACTCACTTCACAAGTTCTTTGAAAAGAGAAAAGACAGGTACTATAAAAACTACAAATTTGAGAATTTGAGATTTAACCTTGTTCTTCTTCACTTCATTATGGAATGATATTGCACTAAATTGATCATCAATGGCATTCGTTTTGCAGGGCGGCCATGAGAGCACCATACCAACTGAACAACCACCAAGGTTCCCCGCCTCCACCTAAGCCCGACGAAAACAAGCCATCTCACGAGGAAGGTCAATCATCAAAAGAAACGCCAAGAGACATTGATCTCAACTTATAGTTACATCCATCACTTGTGTTGTAACTTTAGTATACTTTTAGTGATACAGGCTTAAAAAGGTCTTAAAACTCTTTTGACTATTGTTTATTAGGCATTTTTATACTTCCACCAATATGTTGCTCTCTTTTTTTGTAACTAATCTATTTACAATTGAATTGAGATTTGATTTTTTTTTTTTGCCCCCGTTCATGCCAAGTTTTAATCCGTTGATTGTTTAGCAAACTCAGAAACAATTGATGGGTTCCATTTTTGAAAGTTACTGTGACAGTGGATAAATGGAGTGAATGTCCTATTGTACTAGTTGTTGCCTGTAATACAAAACTATCAAAATCCCAAAGGCCCTAAATAAATTCTATGAAATGTCTTGGAATCCTTTTCTCTCACTAATCAGAGGCCACAAATCTCAACTTAGGTTTGGTTGCATGGTGAGTGGTGGAAGAAGCCTATTATCTGTTTGAAATGGGCCCAAGTACAGTACAAAGCAGAAAACAGACCAAAGTTTTAACAGGGAGATCAATATCATGAGGTATTGCCCCCCTGACGATGGCTAAATCCCAGTGGCTATTTTGATATCAATTCGTCTTTATACATTTCAGCTTTTCCGGTGCCTTAGCTTGTCCAAATTCAGAAAAATGGGTTAATGAAGACTAATTCACACTATACTAACAGCGACAAAAGAACTTGTACACCATGTCCATGATGTATGAATTAGTGACGCAGGATTTGGTCATTTGCTCAAACTTTTAAATCTTGTTCGAAATTCGAAAGGGTTTAGAAATGAAATATCAAGTCCAAAAATAAGCTCATACAAAAATTAAAATAGAGACAAAGCTTCGACTCCAACATTTAAAGCTTAAGTTATGCTTTAATCCATTAATTGAATCTTTAGTTAATAGTATGTAAAAATAGTAAATTGATATGATACTATTATTGCATCATATTTAGGAAATAGAAGAATTTAACGTAATGAATTTAATACCTATCATTTTCTGAGGACTGAAATTTCAGAATTTAAAAAGTATGCGGAGTAAAAGTGACCAAATTAAAGTATAATAACTAAATCCGAAACTTTTATAAAGTATAGTGTCTAATAGCACAATTTCTCCGTTACACGAATAATTGCAAATTGTAATTGTACCTTAAAAAAAGTTTTCACAGAAAGCTTCGGTCTCTTTTAACTGTTCAAGTGGGCCGTTTTGTTAAAAAGCCCATTTTCTAATCCATTAGGCCGAAGTTTATGTGGTTGGCAACGTTGAGATTTTTTCCTTGTCCTATTAGATCTTTACGTATTTGTATTTTGAACTCATTCCTATTTAATATTTTAATGGTAAATTCAATTTATATTATAATTTATAGAATTTTAAAAATAATCAAACATGATTATAAAATTAGAAAATAATTATTTTAATTAATATATCGAGTTGAATGAATTTTATCTAAACTTTTATCTAAATTAAAAATTTTAATATAATAGATGCATGTTGATGTTTGATTTTGAAGGAGTCAATTAATATTATATTTTTCAATTAAGTAGAGTAAAATGAAATTTAAATCGAGTAAAATTATTTGAGTTTAATTAAAAAATAAAATTTTATTACAATATAACTTTATGTTAAAGCACATAAATTGAAAATCATATATATTTAAAACTTTTTCAAAGTAAACTTTAATCATTAATTAACTTATTTGGGTCCCAAAATTATTATTTTAGAAAAAATTAAAATTTTAACTTTATTTATATATTCTTTATATTTTGAAATTTTTATAAATATTTTGAATGATTTTTTTGTAATTTTGTTGAAAGAGAGACCAATTTGCTCATTTTAAAACTAACAAAGATTAAAGGGTATTTACACAAATCATTATTCAAATTATTTGAGTTATTCAATTGTAAAATTCAATTCGATTTGATTAACTTGAAATTTGATTTTTTGAATCAAATCGAGTTTAGCTCACCTCTAATTATACCTACAATGAGAGTGAAAAAACTATATAATAAATATATATCGTTAATCTTTAAGAAGTTTTGTTTGATAAATATATAAAAATTATATTGTTTTAAGTTAAAATGTCACTATATTTAATATTTTATTAATTTGATATGAAAATATAAAATGATAAAAGTATTTTATAATAATATAATTTATTTTATAAAATAATATTTTTAAATGAGTTAATACTTACACATGTATATTGATAACGTTAACGTGGTATGGAGATAGATATAGAGTAAAATTCAAGTGAAAGGAAAGAAAGATTGTAATAAGGTAGAAACAAGAAAAACACACATTTGGTATTTGGTTAAGAAGTTATAATCGAAGTTATTGTTAAAAAAAGGTAATTTGGTTTTGTTAAATTTACATGATTGTAATTTAAAAATAAAAAACAAATTTTCGAATTTAACATAAATAAAATAATTATAATATGGTTTTATTTTAAAAATTATATTATGAGATAAAAAAAATGAGTAGAGATGGTAAAAGTTTTTGGGGGGTCCAGGCCCAAATGAAAGATATGTAAAAACGTGGCACTGTTTGATTTGTTGTTGACAAACACAAGTAACATTGAGCAATAACTTTATCTTTTTTCCTTCCTCAATAATAATCCCGCTATAAATACTTTTTTGGAGCCACTCGTTTCTCTTCCTCTCTCTTTAGGGGCCTCTTCTCTTTTTCCAGTTTTCTTCTTCTTTTTTCTTTTTTTTTTTTCCTTTTTTTTTTCTTCTCTCACTTTCTCGAGGCCTCCATACTTTGAACCCTAGCTGGAGAAAAAAACCGTAATTTTCTTGGAAACCAAACACCTCGATTAATTTATCTCCAGTCAATCGCCGAGAAAAAAAATGCAGCACCAGAGGCTGAAGCAACAGCAACAAGCCTTGATGCAACAAGCTCTTCTTCAACAGCAGTCTCTCTATCATCCCGGCATCTTAGCTCCTCCTCAGGTTTTCAACTGTTTTGTCTTCTATCATCCCTTTAATTTTTTTGTTAATTTCTCTTTTTCGTCAATTATCGACGTGTTTTTCATCTGGTTTTTACGAATGTTTTGTTGAATTTTTTTTTGGAAATCGTTTTTTTTATCTTCGAGCTCGTGTTTTTTTACTCCTTTTTGATTGAATCGTAGAGCTTGATTAGCTTGATGTTTTATGTGGTGACGGCTTTCTTCGTGTCTTTTGCTTGAATTTGGTGGGTTTTGTTTCTGTTTTTGTTGATTCGTAGGCTTTGAATGTTAATTAATTAGCATTTAGTTTGGCAATGTATTCGTCTTTAACATGCTTTTGGTGCAAATTGTTTTGGTTAAATTTGATGAGAGATTGTTTTGTTTCTTAGTGTTTTACATTTTCGTCGCATGAATTTCTAGTGTTGTTAGTTCTCTTGTATGAAGTTGCAGCCTTCAAGCTGAAGTTTTTCTTTGGTGTTTTCTTTATTATTTACTTGTGTTTCTTATCGCTTTGGTTATATTTGGTTCACGGCTACTTGATATCTTCATGTTTTTATTTTTTTGCTAATTTTGAGAAATAATTGAGTATTTCCCGGTAAACTTAGTTACCATCTTTCTTGTCACGCTCACAGTCAATTAATCGATCAATCTATTTGTCTATGTTTATATGCATCTAAACATCTATCTGTGTCTCGTGTTTACAGTTCTGCTGGAAGTATTGCATATTTAGATTAGGCAGAAACTTTTTGGTTTGTTGTCACTGAAAAAACCAAAGGTGTAAAAAAGAGATCATGGTAAAAGCGAGTAAACGTGTTGTCTATTTTGTCTTTAAGTTGATAGTATCAATGAGGTTGGAGAAGTGATGTTCCCATTGCTGATGGTCGTGTTTTAGGTTGTGTTGGATGCCTCATAAAACCCTTTTTTGTTCCTGGATTTGAACACTGTAAAATTGGGTTGATTGGGAAGGGACTCTTGCTGTACATAATTTATTCTTTTCCCCCTTTTTATTCTTTTATTTATTTATTTTTTTCTTTTCTAATTTTGCAGATAGAGCCAATTCCCAGTGGAAATCTGCCTCCTGGTTTTGTTCCAAGCACTTGCCGCAGTGTGTGAGTGTTTGCCTATATTTTCTTTTTAGTTTTTGTTTCTTTTATATTTGGTGTCTGTTATTTCCCTTGCTTAAGCAACTGTACAGTTGATTTCATGCGTATGATTATATTCATTGGAGAAATTTTTCCTTCGTGAATCTGACAATCAAAGATGTTGCAACTACCCTTAGTGCAAAATTTGAAGCCAATGGCTCCTTTGATAGATAGTTAAATGGTTTTGGGAACTTGATAGATACTTGTATGTTCTTGCTTCTTTGAAAATTCAAACAACTCAAAAAGTTGCTAATAGCCTTTTATTTGTTTGTTTTTTGAGAAACTGCAGGTATGTGGGAAATATCCATACACAAGTGACTGAACCACTACTTCAAGAGGTTTTTGCAAGTACTGGCCCTGTTGAAGGTTGCAAGCTTGTCAGAAAGGAAAAGGTATATTGTTTTCAATATTGTATGTTTTTTATTTATCTGAAACTGAGGATGTTCAAATTTGCAATTATTATCTTGTGTCTTTTTTTTTCTTTTTTTCCTTTAGCCTTTCAATTAGCATATTATTGATCTGTTTTTTGTTCTGTACTTTACTTAAGCAGTCATCGTATGGATTCGTCCACTACTTCGATCGCAGATCAGCTGCTCTTGCTATATTGTCTCTAAATGGAAGGCATTTGTAAGTATTAACCTTTGATGTCTCCTCTTACTTTTTTTTTGAGTGTGCATTTCCATCATCTCATGTAATCCGCAGGTTTGGACAGCCTATCAAGGTCAATTGGGCATATGCTAGTGGTCAGAGAGAGGATACATCAGGTTTGCTTCCTTTCTGGTTTACAGAAGTTCATTATAAAATATTTGTGATGAGCTGGAAACTATTTTTATAACTATACTGTTTGATGGTATCATAATCTTTGCAGGTCACTTTAACATTTTTGTTGGGGATCTCAGTCCTGAGGTTACTGATGCAATGCTGTTTGCATGCTTTTCAGTCTATCCCAGTTGTTCGTAAGCATCTTCTCTTTTTGATCTTGATTTCAGTAAAGGCTTGTGTTGACAATGTTGGACATTCTTAAACTAAATTTCTAAACTATCAGTGTTGCAAATTTATTAGTTAGTAAACCTTGATTTGTGTTTCATGTTCAAATAATACACTATTGATCCATTAGTGTCACCGTAAATAACAAATTGACGTCTTTACTATTTCAGGGATGCAAGGGTTATGTGGGATCAGAAAACTGGGCGTTCAAGAGGATTTGGGTTTGTTTCATTCCGTAACCAGCAGGTACTCTTTGTTTAAGTATCTGGTGGCTCTTTGTGTTTCTCTTCTACTGTAAGGTTGTTTCATCTATTGATGTTGACTTTTTTCCTCCTCTGTTCAGGAAGCACAAAGTGCAATTAATGACTTAAGTGGTAAGATTGATGTTTTTCACTCTACATGTTATTTTCATTAGTTGCATTTTTTAACTCATCAAATAAAGCTGTGATTTATAGCTCAAAATTTTTATTTCATATATCTCATGCTTCAGAGTGATTTTAATAGGTTGCTGTAATAGTAAAGCTAAAAAGAATGACTTTCTATTTATTATGCTATTCCTTGTATTTGCTGTAAAATCACCATGTGTAGAGTATTTATTCATTAAATTGTCATGGCCCAGTTGGAAGAATTGTATTTAGCACTGATTTTTTAGATGAACTGTTACTTGCATGAATTGTTGTTCATTGCAGTCAAAATTTAATTGTGCTTTAATTTATATTTCTAGGAAAGTGGCTTGGCAGTCGGCAGATTCGTTGTAATTGGGCAACAAAGGGTGCTAGTAGCAATGATGACAAGCAGAGCTCTGATGCCAAAAGTGTGGTGGAACTTACCAATGGCTCATCTGGTGTGGCTTTTTGCTGCAATTCATTATATTTTGTTTAAAATCAAGCATTTACAATAATTATTTCATTGTTCAATGCTAGCCTCATTACTATTGGTACTTCATCATTTTATTTAACCCTTTGTATATCTTTATCTTTATGCTGAAAGGGAAATAAACTTACATCTATTACCTTTTTATGCAGAGGATGGTAAAGAGACAACCAATACTGAGGCTCCTGAGAATAATCCTCAATATACTACTGTTTATGTGGGCAATCTTGCTCCGGAGGCAAGTAACTATCTCCACCTGCTTTTAAATAACGGCTGCTGATCAAGTCTTCAACTTTTTCTGTTTTGATTGTTTTGCTTCTTTTGAATCCTTTTTTCCTCTCTTTCTGGTTTATGTTTGATTATTGCTGTTAATATTATTATTTTTTGAATTCCTTCATCTTCTCTTTTCTGGTTTATTGTTCAAAGTGTAGCTCTATAAATACTCGCATGTATATCAATAGTATTCATCATTCAAGTTACAACAGAGTGGGTTTCACAATGCTTTATGAGCTTACTTTCATTGGACAAATGTGTGGTTTTTAACCACCTAGAGTAAAAAGAACAATTGATCTTTCACCTACCAATTCGAGCTTTTCAACTGTATTTGGTATGAGTTTGAACCTTTTGGTACTTTGACCCTGATAACTATCATTTTCTGGTGAAGTCTTTAGTCCATGCGAGAGTTGCCCGTGTTTTGAACGCATCAGTTTGTACTGTAAAGGAGTATCTTATTTTCTCCAAGAAAACCAATTTTTTTTCATTCCTGCAGGTCACCCAACTTGAACTCCATCGTCACTTCCATGCTCTTGGTGCTGGGGTGATAGAGGAGGTTCGGGTCCAGCGTGATAAAGGCTTTGGCTTTGTGAGATACAGTACTCATGCTGAGGCAGCTTTGGCTATTCAGATGGGGAACGCTCAGTCATATCTATGTGGCAAGCAAATAAAGGTTTGTTCTCTGCTTTTAGTCAAAAGTCATATGTATTTGAGAAACATAAATATGCAACAATGATGCTGTGGCTATTCTTTCCGTAGATTATTATGTTAATTGAATCATTAACCCATAAGTATCCTACAATGAGCCATAGAATGAGTTGGATTTGTTAGGGATGGCCAGTGTTCTTAGATTACATCTTGCGTGGAAATCCATGTAATTATGATTCCAACTTTCATTTTTATTTAATTCCCCATGGATTATTATCTTTCATTTGTTTGCTTGTGTAGTGTTCTTGGGGCAGCAAGCCTACACCACCAGGGACAAGCTCCAATCCACTTCCCCCACCTGCAGCACCATTACCCGGTTTTTCAGCCACTGACCTTTTAGCTTACGAACGACAACTTGCCATGAGCAAGATGGGTGGAGTTCATGCTCTAATGCACCCACAGGGACAGCATCCTCTGAAGCAGGCAGCAATGGGGGTGGGTGCTGCTGGAGCAAGCCAGGCTATATATGATGGTGGATACCCGAATGTTGCTGCTGCCCAGCAGCTAATGTACTATCAGTAACATATAAAGAAATAAGTGGTTGTGTGGTAATATCCTTATTTCCTGCATTTGCAGGTTTTTAATTTGAGTTCTAAATAGGAGGAGGCTTTTTAAATGTATTTTCCCTTGGATAGCAGTGAGGCTGCATGCCATCCTGCTTTTTATCTTTATATAGCATATGTTTGTCGATTGTATCAATCTTACGTATTTCCAGATTTTATCCGAGTTCTAAAACGTGTAGGAAGCTTCTTAATGTATTTTCTCCTTTATACATTTCATACGGTTTGGTATCCAAAATCCAATAGATGTAGAACCCATGCTTCGTGCTCCACCTCCACTTTCATATATTTCATACTGTTGCTAGGCATGGTTTTTAATGAAATTTTAGGAGGGGGAACGAATACATCTGAATGTAGGAAAAAAAAAATGGATACTTATTTTTTCAGGTTATTAGGCATATAGACTGCATTAAGTGAAACAAGTTTCAGTGAAGCAGCCTGCAATTATTTGGTGCCTGTAAAATAACTGGCATAATCCTTCCATCAACGGGGAATATGTTATGGTTGTAGGTAAACATTAAAGCATTGAGCGTAGCTGCTGATCATGTTTGGTCCTCACATGGCTCCTACTAATTTCCTTCACGCTACAACAACCAGACAGAGCCATTGTGAGTTCAAGCTCCTCTTTTAGCATTTCAAGCACTCGGTTCACTCCTTTTTCCCCTTTTGCTGCTAGTCCATAAACAACTGCCCTTCCAACCTATTACACATCCATTACCATTCAAATTTCTCTTATTACGCCCATATTACTATATGTATGTGTGTGTGTGTGTGTGTGTGTACAGAAAATCATACAGAAGCTCTGTGATTTCATGATTTAACTTGAAGGTAAATGTGACAAAGAATAACATAGCTTACTAGGACAGCTTGAGCACCAAGGGCCATTGCCTTGAAAATATCAGTTCCTCGCCGTATTCCTCCATCAACCAAAACTGGAACTTTTCCTCTAACAGCATCAACTACCTGTGACCTCAATAAGAAATTTCAGTAATCTCTAGTGTGTATATGCCTTTAACTAAGAACATATGAAATTTATAGCTGCAACTATGCCACGGTCACCATCAACAATAGTAAGTGAAGTGGAGCACCTCTTCTAGAACAGAAATTGTAGCAGGAGAATAATCTAGCTGCCGACCTCCGTGATTGGAGACAATCATCCCATCAACACCTACTTCCAAAGCTTTTATTGCTGTGAAATATATATGCCAATATTGACCAAAATCAATATCCAAGCGCTTCTTTTAGAAGCCTTCTAGCGGAGAGATTATACTCCTTATAATCTATCCTAGATAACAAAGAGAGAAGGAGATGAAGAATATTATCAAGCTCTGCCTCAACCTTACCATCTTCACGAGTGAGCACCCCTTTGATCAGAATTGGCAAGTTTGTAATAGATTTCAACCATGTGATGTCCTGCAGGAATATAAGAATGTGATAATTAACAAACAAGACTACCAGAACCATGGATCTCATGTTAACCCCTGACTTCCAATCCAACATCAACATTAACAGAGAATAAATTGTTCATTTACATGTATGAGGCCCTATGCTAAGCGTTTAAGCCAACAAGTACAAGTTTCCTAACAACTAAGCATTAAATCAAACTCGTGGGGTGGTCGAAGAATATCAGTCCTGAGCTGAGAACCATAGGAAAAGTCACTTTCTTTTTACATAAACCTCATGCAATCGTGGTTCACAACAACAGTTTTGCAACCTAAGCACAGTGTCAAACTGGATGGAGGGAAAACAAAGCCAGAGTGCAACTTCTATATCATTGAAGCATATCCCGAAACAACCTGGATTGATTACTCATTTTTACCTCCCAACAGAAAGAAGCATCAAGAGTCCCACTGGCCAGAGCAGCCAAACCTGAACCTTTTTCATCCTGTAAAATTTATTACAGGGAATATATTTGTTATTAAGCACATCAAACAGGCATAATGAAAACAAGTTTTGTCTCCGTTAGATAAAACAGATGAATTGGATAGGGGATATTCGACTTACAGAAACAAATTTCGTTGGTAATAGACCCTCCAGGTTCTTCAGCGGAGGTACAACCAGTCTGCAAATGTTCATCACAAGTAATCTTTTCACATAGGATGCATAAGAAGTAACTTTTCATGTATGACGTTAAACTGGAACAGTATTTCATCTCAATGATTTAAAGCAGATTAATCTACACAGTTAAAAGGAACTCAAGTTTTAGTTGATAGAAAATGAAAGTGAGAATGCTGATATTTCACTTGTTCTTAACATCTGCCTCCCTTCTGCCAAGTCTTGGAGAATCGACAGTTAGGACAATAGCTTTATATCCATTATTTTCAGCTCTCTGCACCAGCTTAGCCGATATATCCCGTCTCTTATACACCTATTTGGAGCAAACCAAGTTAGTGTTCCTTTCCTGTTGATGGTATGGACATAAAAGAAACTATTGAAAGAGCTCTGGTAACGCCAAATATACATATAGTTGGAAGAAGCGAATAGCATCGCAGCAGGCTGCTACTTCCTCCAATGAGTAGGTAGATGAGGTGGATAAAACCTGGAAATAGACAATAATTTCAACATCGAAATTGAAGGAAGTCTTTTTTGGGCCATAACCTTTGAGTAAAGTTCGTGTGTATTATTAGTACCATTATCGTGTTACACGCAGATGCAGCTCTGGCAGTTGCGATCTCTCCTGGAATGAAAATAGAAAGGTATTCAATACAAGTTTCAAAATAAGTAATGTTGAGAACTCTTTGAAGAGGACTTTTGACCTTCAGGGTTTGCGAGCTTCTGCAAAGAAGTAGGGGCAATCATAACTGGCATTGAGATGTTATAACCCAACACTGTAGTTGATAAATCAATGCTCCTCACATTTCTAAGAATTCTAGGCTGAATACTGACAAGTCACATACCATAATCAGTAACATGATCGGAACAAGCTTTGCTATAGAGCGTTAATCGATTTTAAACACATTACATGATTCTTCTAAAAGCTTCCTCATTCTCTTTTAAGGTGTACTGATCCTCTGCTCCTCCAGTGTAGAAATCATAGTACATTTTTGGAAGGGCTTGCCTTGCTAATTCTCTGAATTCATTGACATTAACAGGTTCTTCTGTCATTGTCCTGGTTTCCTGGAGCAATAATATGATGTTTAAACTTTCAGGTTTACCTAGCTTTAATTACCAACAAGCCAATGTATAAGTTACAGAATAGATCTTAGAAGAGTTGTGATATACAGACCTTTATTGCCAGAATCCGAGCAATGTTCCTGCAGAAGCTTCTGAAAAAAAAAAATGCTGCTGTCATTAATATTAAAGATGAAATGCTTATATAACGTATGGGATTCTCAAGCTTTTATTACATACTAGATATTTAAATTGTAAGCGGCAAGCGGGCATGAAATCAAGGGAACTCTTGAATGATGAACTTTATTGACAGAAGGGAGAGGGAGCTGTGTTATGATTACTGAGCATTCTTAGGTACAGATATGTAGGTTTAAGCTGGTACAACAAAACTATAAGCTAATCACTTTTAAAACAAATGAACTCTTGCTCACATATCAATATCTGAATCACATGATGTCATTTTATAGCAAGCATGAAAGAGACTGAAAGTGGCTTGAGTGCCATGAAAACCAGTGCATGGATTGAAGCTCAAAAGATGACGATGAATTACCTCTTGAAGCAGAAAGCTTCTCCAGAAATATTTTTCTCTTTTCTTGAGATTCTCTGCAACAATAAATAATGAACTATAAAAAATGATCTAGTTGTGTACCTTTCTACTTTTTAATTCTTCTGAATTTTCCACGCACCTCAAGAAAAGTAAAGATTAGTTTTGTCTGTATTCGTATTCAGTTTCCACGCACCTCAAAAAAATGATCTAGTTTTTAATTCTTTCTCAGCCCGCTCATGTCCTTTTCTCAACCTCTTACGATTCATTCAGTTTTTTCAGTATTGGACCATGGCTCTCTTGTTTTGGTCTAGGGTTCATGAGAATAAATTACGGGATTAAATAGAGCACATCAATTTTGTCTTATGTTACTTGGATTTTGGTATAAACATTTGATACCCATACATGTTCAACAAGAGTATATTTAATTTATTGCAAATATTTTCATATATTTAAAGAATCTTTTAAAGGGTTGTAGAATACGTATAAATCCAAGACTTGTATAAAAAAAAAATTCAAGACCGTCAACATAAGAGATTGTCAAGTTTACTGGTAAATATTTACTCTAATGGTAATGGTTATGAATTCAGTTAAGGCAGTTTCAGTTCCAAGACAATGGCAATATAGTAATCTCCGAATAAAAGTGACTGAAAACATGATTCTTAATTACTCCTTTACACTATGAAAAGTCCCATCAGTCTTTCTACATACAAAATTTTTGATTGTTCATAAAGCCATCTTACTTGAATTGCCTTTGGCACCTCTTTCCTCTGCTACATGCAACTCTCTTGGTTCATGCAAAAATTTGCAATTTTCTCCATAATAGCATCGTCCTTGAGAATAATATCGGCAAATTTGTTGGAAAGGAAGCCTTGTCTCTGTGGTGGAGTTGCTGGATGACAATGGTTCATGCTTTTTAGCCGTTGTCTACGATAATTCGTCTCTGGAAATTCATTTGCTATGAATCTGCCATTGGTAAGATTCCAGTATCTATCCATAGGGAAGTTTGGTTGGATGCTGTTCAAGTAAATTTTATCACCCTTTTGAAGCTTCACCTCCTGAATGCCACTGGTCTCAACCAAATTATGAGGAACTTGATCTCGTAAATGATTGTTATGACTAGAAACTGACTGACGACTTCTAATTGATAGCTTCTCCAAATCAAAAAGCAATCCTGACCCATGGTTTTGACTTGTTAGGTGTCCTCCTTCAACAATTGAACCTGATTGTTGATGTTGGGGTGCTATGAACCCTGAATTAGTATATGAACTTGGCTGTCGAGGTTGAATTTCCTTTGTTGTTGTTGTTGAACTTAACTGGGTCTGGGACTTTTTCTTGTTCTTTTCTTCTCTTTTTAAGACTCTAAAGTCCAACATGATAATAGTAACTAAAATGAGATTCTAGGATTAATCTCTTTCTTTTCTGGATTTCTGAATTAGTGCAGAATACTTAGCATAACTCTAAACTAATATTGAATCTTTTGAATCAAAACCAACATTTACCTATTTGATCTGAGCATTTTCCTCCTTTCCTTTTCCTGGATCCGCACTTCTCTATCTGACCTGGCTAGTAAGCCCCTTGAATGCTTTTCCACCAAAACTTTTTGCCTCTCCCCTTCATCCTCCCATCTCTGATGAATACTATTGGTAAGCTAGCATCATATTCAAAAATCAACGGACAGCTGAAAATGTAAACCATTGAAATGGTTCAAACCTGTCTCAAGGTCTTTAGTCGGTAAAGGTTTCGACCCTTGATTAGGAGGGGATGAAGTGGAGGAAGTGGTTTCTCTCCTTTACTCCAAAGGACCTCTATCTGATCACATTAGCCACAAACATTGTGTTAAGGACTATATTAACTTTGAGGCTGACATATCATCTTCTCAAAAGGATCATATCAAAACTGCATGTCTTCTGCATACTGTTGTAGGAAACTCTGCATCAAGGTTGCTCAGAGTTTTATAAAACAATGGAATCGGGTATGTATATAAACCGATTGTTTCATTCAGTGATCTTTCTCACTCAAGTTATTGCCTCAAGATATCGTTTAAGCTGTATTTGGATGTAGCCCAACTAGGAAAAACAGTAAACAGTTTAAATATCTGGTTCTCTTTATCTAATCTAAACATGTTTATTTCTGTCTTTGACTCACAGTAAATGTATGCTGCTGCTTGGCACTGCCATAGCTTTCTTTGACAATGCGCCCTACAACAATTCTTGTACCACATGGAGGACCAGAAGCTCTTCGCGATGCCATGTTAAACCTGAAACAATTTGTAAATAATATGTGGTAACAAGATATAGAAATCAAGGATAATTAGATAATATAAGTTGGAAGCTATAAGAACATATATATGCTCAACTTTTAAAGATTTTTCACATACAATTTGGAGGGCCATAATCATATCCTTGCTAAAGAAAAAAAAATGAGGAATTCAGGATAAAGTGTAGCCAAGGTCCATATCAAAGGATATTTTGCATGTATGCTAAAAGAGAAAAAATAAACCTTACATTTCATAAACATTCTGCTCAAACATAACAACATCACCAGTGCATGCATCACCTGCACCAGATTCCTTTGATTTTTAGAACAAATTTAAAAAGAAGGTAGGCACAAATCTAAAGAGTCCCATTAACTTTTATAATGTAGAAAGATACAAACTGATAGATATTAAGTGTTTCCTATATTTGTTAAGCTGGATTCGTAAACTCTGGGTTCGGTAAAATGTTCACCTTTGCAGTTCACTGCAAAGCTTGATAATGGATATTTCTTCTCCCCTCCACCATTTGAGATTCTAAAACACAGAAAAAGAATAATTAAAGAAACAAAGGCCAATCAAAGCAAGGCTAAAGAATCATGAATGATGCTAATGTAGCAAATGGATATTACTCTAAATGCTCCTTTATGCGTTGAATAAGAACATCCTTGTTTCCACTCAATCTAAGTCCATTTCTCCTCAGATAAACTTTACACTCATCTACTTTAAGCTTCTCTAGCCTCCCATCTGTCAAGCATTGTAACAAGAAACTCACATGTACATAATAAATAACCATGAAATCTATATAATTTCAGTGAAAATGATCCTTTTTTTTTTTTTTAAATTTCTCATTTCATTGTATTGAGATCATAAACACTAACCTTTAATAATATTTTGAACATTCTCGTAACTTTTATCATCAATGTGTGAAAAATCCATCCCCAACTCTGGGTCTTTCACATTACTGAAATCAGAATCCTTGGCAAAACTGCAAATATAAACAAAAACCAAAAGAAATGAAAAACTATAGCACAACCCATCATGTTAAAACTAAATTTTAAAAGAAAACCCAATTAAATTAAATTAAATACAAATACTACTATTATTACTGCATATAGGGATATGGGAATTATCATGACCTTGATTTTTTCTTGATAGACAAGTTATGGAACTTGGTGCTAGTGTCCTTGTCATTGCTGTAACTTGAGTCCGTACCCAAATGATAATCCGGGTCGGACTCAGAGTTATTACAGCAATCTTTTTCTTCAAAGATTTCATTGTAATCTTGAAAACTTTCTGGGTCAGAAATTGCCATTGATGAATTGCTAGACTAGCAGTGTGGTTCCTGGTTTTAACGTTGAGGTATGGGCTTTTAAGGAAGAAAATTTGAAATTCAAAGTTTTCTTTACCGTTTGGGTGTCTAATGGGCCCGAATAAACATAGAAAATACCCACTAATCTCTTCATTTAATTCTAATTTTTTATATTAAAAAAAAGTGAAAATGGTTGACTGGCAAGATACTCTTATTACATGCGCCGCATTGTGCCTGCAATGCGGTATTTATGTTCCTGTTAGTGTTTGGCACTCCAACCTCGTTCGAAGTTATATAGGTCAAATGTGTGCTTTTTTATGACGGTATTTTATTCAAAGAATAATGGGATGTTTATATTTTAGAGGGCCTCACAATGAATGAAGTTTGTTGTTGAGAGGAGTTGGTTCCTTTGGCATGTTTTGGATCTTTAATGAATATATTGTTCTGGCAGTGTTTAGGATTTGATTTTAGTCCTAAGTTTTATCTTCCTATTTCGAGAAGAGTTTAAGAAGATTCTCAGAATTTAACCGTAACAATACCCTCAACAAGTTTTGTATACTCAATAGAGGTATTTAGCTCTCCTCGAAATAGGAAGATAAAATCTGAGACTAAAATTGAGTATGGACACCTTAAACACAATACCTCACTATTTGAGGGTCTAATTAGTTGCTCAAAGGATGACATTTCAAAAACTTCTCTTGACATAGAGTCGATCCCCTCAACACTTTTCAACCATCGTGATTTCCTTTTCAAGCATCGAAAGGCACTCCTAAGCACTCTTCAAAATTGGAGGACTAAACTTTGAGAGTATGCTATTCACGATAGCACAGTATACTTAAAAAGAAAGATATTTTTGTTAATGTGCTAAAAATATAATACAAGCCTGATTCATTGAAGATTGATTGCTAGAGTTAGTTCAAGTGGTAACATGATAGGGGTGAAGCCGTGAAGGCAAAAATAATATTTTAGGAATCAGAATTGATTTATAAATTTTTAGGGAGTAAAAATGAATTTTGCCATTATGTTAATTTATAATTTTATAAAGGTTAAAACATGTCATGGGTCCCTGCAATTTTCATAAATTTGAAATTTAGTCTTTGTATTTTTATTTCTAAGAATTTAATCCTTCTACTTTTTAGATTTTAAAATTCAGGTTCATTTGTTAATATTGTTAAAATTAATTTGTTAAATGTAGTTTCATTACAATGTCACCTTTTTCATTTATTTCAAAGTGTCATCAATAAATTTATTAGTGTTTACAATTGGACCTAAATTTTGAAATCTAAAAAGTAGAGAGACAAAAGTACTGAAAATAAAAGTACCAAATTTATGAAGAATATAACCTTTTACAAATTTATAATTCGTTAGTTTATAATTTTATCATTATTATGCATTTTTTTTCTCAGTTTATGAGATAATATTACCATTCATTACTTCCAATATTAACAGAACATAGAGCACATAGGCTATTTGATGTTTGTAGTGGATAAAGTATTAAAGCAATGAGAGGAGCTGCCTATCATGTTTGGTTCTGACATGGCTCCTGGTAATTTCCTTCACATTGGAACAACCAGAAAGGGCCATTGTGAGTTCAAGCTCGTCTTTCAGCATTTCAAGGACTCGTCTAACTCCATTTTCTCCCTTTGCAGCTAGTCCATACAGAACTGGCCTTCCGACCTACCAAGAACGTAACAAGCAAAATTATGAATCCCAAATTATGGCCATTTGCAGGACTGAAGTCATCAATGGAGATCTATATGCTTACTAGGACAGCTTGTGCTCCAAGAGCCATTGCCTTGAAAATATCTGTTCCTTGCCGCACTCCTCCGTCCAGGAAAACCGGAACTTTTCCACCAACAGCATGAACCACCTGCAACCTCATTGTGCATACAAAAATATGGACTGAATTGGTAGCCTGCTAAATTTCACAAGTAGAAAAATGAAATCCTATTGCAGGGCAAGGAGAACACCTCTTCAAGAACAGAAATGGTTGGAGGACAATAATCAAGTTGGCGACCTCCATGATTGGAGACAATAATCCCAGCAGCACCTACTTCCAGAGCTTTCAAGGCTTGTGAATGACAGCATGAGATTTCAAAAGTTAATCAAATGAAACTAAACTGAATAAAATGTAAGCTGAACTAAGAAAGGTAGTGCCTCAACCGTACCATCTTCATGAGTGAGTAACCCTTTGATCAGAATTGGCAATTTTGTGATGGATTTCAACCATCCGATGTCCTGTAGAAATGACAATGTACTAGTTATATCAGCAAGGGGAAAGTGGAGGAGGGTGAAACAAGCTTGAGAATGGAAGTTCTGTAATAAATAACATAAACATATTACAGAAATAACATGAATGATTTATTCATATTTACCTCCCAACTGAATGAAGGGTCACGGGTCTGATTGGCCAGAGCATCTAAATTTGAACCTTTATCCTGCAAAATATATTACGCTTTATCTTTATTTCATGATAAAAAACATCAAAGAAGCATCAAATAACTCTGATGGAAGATGCAGGATTGGGAAAATTCTACTCACAGCGACAATCTTAGTCGACAATAAACCCTCCACATTCTTCAGTTCTGGTATAATGATCCTGTAGAGATTCATCAAATTAATGTTTTCACATGAGAAGCATAAGTAATAGCTTCTTTAGTGCCCGGAAACTTAATGAACGTGAGAACATTGATACTTCACTTGTTCTTGATGTCAGCCTCCCTTCGACCATGTCTTGGAGAGTCACCGGTTAGGACAATGGCCTTATATCCATTATTTTCAGCTCTTTGCACCAGCTTAGCTGTTATATCCCGTCTCTTATACACCTATTGAGAGGGAAACCAAATTAGAGTCTATTTCCTAGCAATGATATTTCTGCTGCCAACCAAAGATAAAGTCTAAATTATAATATTAAAAAAGAGTTTAGGCAAGGCGGAATACGCATAATTGGAAGAAGCGAACGGCATTGCAGCAGGCAGCTACTTCCTCTAAAGTGCAAGTGGATGAGATAGATAAAACCTGGAATGAGAATCAACAATGAAACAAACATTAAATCTGCACCTAATAGAGTAACAGTTCATATATATTGTACCATTATTGTGTTACATGTAGATGCTGCTCTGGCCGTTGCAATCTCTCCTGGAAATAAAACAAACAATTGATGAATACAAGTTGGAACAAGTTGGAACAAGTTGAAAGGAATTCTCTGTAGAAGACTTAGACCTGAAGGGTTTGCCAGCTTATGTCTAGAAGTTGGAGCTATCATGACTGGCATTGAGATACTGTAACCCAATACCATAGTTGATAAATCGATGCTGCTCATGTCTACAAGAATTCTAGGCTGAATACTAAGAAGTTACAGATAATAATTAGTTATAATGATGGAACCTATTGGCTCAGTCTTGAATCGTTAGACAATTTAAGGGATTACGTGATTCTATGAAAAGCTTCTTCATTCTCCTTTAAGGTGTATTGATCTTCAGCTCCTCCAGTGAAGAAATCATAGTACATCTTTGGAAGGGTTTGCCTCGCTAGTTCTCGAAATCCATTGACATTAACAGGTTCTTCTGCCATTATCCTAGATACATATATAATGTTCTGCTACATCAATTGCAGTAATAAACCCAAGCATGAGTAATGATATACAGACCTTGGTTGCTGCAATTTCCTAAAACAGGCAAATCCCCTATCTTAGGCCTCTTAAGAATTTTGCTATTAATAATGAGGTAATACATGTTTATATCATGTACACGGTTTCTCAAGCATATCATAAATGACAGATCAAAGTTTCTTCATTGACAGAGTTGGGATGGTGAGCTAGGGCAAGATTCAGGTATAGGCATGCTGACATTAGCTGGTATGCACAGAAGTGGGAGCTAACTATTCTTAGCAACCCTATTCTTGATTAAATACAATACATAGCATGAAGTAATCTGATAACATGCATAAGAACAAATGAGAAGTGCTTAAATTGCGTCAAAAAGTTTAAAAAAAAAAAACCAGTACATAGTGACCCTGACCCATCAGAGCTAGGGTTTAAAGTTCATACAAAAATAATGAAAGCAAGCAAGCTGATCTTGGGAAAACATACCTATGACAGCTGAAAGCTTCTCCAGAATTCTTTTTAGTAAATGATAAGGTTATCCTACTAGTTTACTTGGTTATGCTAACTAATTACACTGAAAACAGGAATGTTTACAGGGAATAACTAAACTGATAAAAGAGAAGTTAGTACTGAATATGGTGTTTGCCTTCTCTGACTTTGCCACCTTGTAAACTGTGATTTTGGAGGTGATCTAATATGATAGAATTGGCTATATAATATTAGGGAATCTTACCCGTTCAGCAGTCTAGACCGTGATGACCTCTTGTCTCGACTTAAATTTCCCCTTTTTTTTAGGTTAATATACTATTTAGCACATGAGTTTAACTTTAATGTTCAATTTGGTATTTGAGTTTAGTTTTCACTTTAGACTGAGTTTTTTTATATTTGATACTTGTGTTTTTAATTTTTTTCATTTAAGTACCCAAATTTGTCTTCACTTTTTAATTTGGTAAATGAGCTTTATTTTGTTTGTCCCAATTAAGTACATGCGTTTTTTTACTAGAATACAGATGTCAAACATTCATTATTAGATTTGAGTATCAAATTGACCATTAAAACCAAATTCAAATACCAAATAATATATTAACCCTTCCTTTTAATAAATACACCATAATCAAAGTTTTTTGCCACTAGACCAGTAGCTTAATATATCATTAGAATTTTACCTTGTTTGATTTCTTTCTTTTTGTAATTTGGAGGATGAATAGTGTTATAATTTTACCTTTTGGGTCATAGGACATTGGCTCCTAGGTTCACGACATGAATCCTGGAAGCAAGTTTTTGAGAAAAGTAGATAAATCATTATAATTTTTGTCACAGATAGAGAGAAATCTATCCCAATTTTAAGGTAAAAAAATCAAATAAAAACATTTGCAAAGCTTAAGCAGGGGTGGGGATGAGCCAAAAATAAATCATGATGAGGAAATTTGGCTATTTCATGCAGTAAAAACTAAATTGATATTATCTTAATCTTCAACATAAATCCTGCTCATGTTCGTGGCGGGCCAAGCATTAAAGAGAAAATAGACACTAGATGTGCTAGAATTTAAATTAATTACCACAAAAGGCTTTCTTTTAACTAGTTTACTATTTGTTGTTCTATTCTGGCTTTTGACATATTGAAAGAATAGTTTTGTCTTTGAACATATGCTCTTAAGGTAGGGTCTCTCCTTCACAATTCCACATTGCAAATCCGTCCCTATACTTTGCCGAATTGTATGATGAACAAAAAACCATAACTCACTCCAATGTTTGATCTCTGGGTGTGGACAACAAGCTACCCACAGCAAAACAGAGAAACCTAAGAAACTTGATGATGAGTTGTTAAAACCATGAAGCACGGTTGAAATCACCACAGCTTTGCTTTCACCCAAAAGAGGAGGAACACAACTCCTAACACGATGGCAACCGGAGCCCACTTCCGAATTAAAGCCTACAGGCAAGAGTTTCCAAACTTCAGAATTGCTAACAATAATGATCTTTAGAACGAATCAAGAACAGTTTCAAAAATAATCCAGCCACAAATGCATGGAAAACCACTTAAGCTCTAGCTAAAGAGACTTACATTAAAAAATTATGTAGTTTGAATTGAAGGAATTAGACAACAAAATTAATAACCCATGGTACTTAAGGCAAACTTTAATCAAACAGTCCAACATAAATCATATCACATTTAAGTGCTGATCTTCTTCTTGATTTTTGTGGAGAGGGAGCAATCATACATACGTAACTAGCCATGCTTGTCTTTATGTCTATATGCAGAGCCTAGAACTCAAACTAATTGATGCATTAATTGCCCAAAGCAGACATTGATTTTTTGTGGGGAGGGAGCAATCATACTTATGTAACTAGCCATGCTTGTCTTTATGCCTATAAGCAGAGCTTCGAACTCAACTAATTGATGCATTAATTGGCCAAAGCAGACATTGACCTTTTTTTCTTTTTCTTAACTGGATAGGCCAGTCCATGCTCAAGGAGCCATTTTGACATTGATCATGTACATTATATCAATCGCCTATGTTTTCTACCAGAAAATGACTTTGCAGCATGCATTTGTCAACAAAAATGTCAAAAGGAAAAAGCTAAATGCCTCAACCTAATTCACTAATCAAGAAAACTAACCTGTCGATTTAAGTCTCTCGCCTTATCAGCATATATGCGAGATTCCGACGTCAAACGACTGGACATCTGACTGACCTCTGTATTGTCAGAAAAGGGAAATTAGCGCTTAGATAGTGAAAAGCAATACAATCTATCCTCAGTCAGTGAAAAGGAGAGAGATCAAAGCAACAGTAAAGACAATCTGATTAGGTGACTTCAATCTGAAGGTAATAGTTAGAAGTAAACTAAGCAGTGACAAGGTGCAACCATAAATGACTTTGCCCTTGTACTGCTAGTAGAGAATAAAAATCTACAAGCCGGGTTCTTTTAAATTGGCATAATGTGAACTGGTGAAAAGTTCCAGAAAAACTCAACAACAAAAAGACCAGAACAGCTAAATCTGACTATTAAAGGAACAAAAGCTACAAAACCAACCCATGACCTCACACTAGAAAAATGCTTTTTCTTTTAAATACGAATATATAATTACAAGGAACTAAAATCATCCAGTTATCAGTTATGTTCCAGCTTGGATTACGACTTGAGGGTAATTTATAAAAGTTAAATTGGGACAGAATCAAATATAGAGTAACAGGCTGGTCTCACCTAAACGATTTTTTTTTTCACATCTTTAACCAGTACATGCAATGCAGATGCATTAAAATTGTAAAAGCAAAGTTTACCTAGCACATGATTGTAAATTTTAGCATTCCTCATGGTGCATTGATTCAAACAAAGTTCAATGAATTTTCAAACTAAATCTTATAAAAATGTCCTAAAGTAATTCAGAAAAGAAAAAGGAATCTCTTACGGTCCAACTTTTCACCAACACCAAGAACTTCTTGCACATTGCGAGTCATTATTTGGTGAACTTCATAGAGTTCATCATTCAACTTTGAAATATTCCGTTGAGTACGGGTGTCCTGGTATAATTTTTTTGTCTTCTGTATGAATGTATCTGAAAGACAAAGAAAAAAGTACAATCAAGCCTAGGAAGAGAAAGAACACAAAGAAAAGGAGGAAGAAATACTAATTCCAAACAACAGAAAAGGAACCTACCAAATTTAATAAATGCATAAGGCCTGGCAGCAGTTTCAATTTGAGCTCCATTAACACGTTCAAATTCATTCTTGAGGTCTTCCAGATATTGAAAAGCAAGTTTCTTAGGATAAGAACGGTCACACATTGTCAAGTAACAAACACGACCTTCAATGATATAGCTATGAACTTAGGTCAAGGTAACACCATAATGGTATAATTCAGATGCACCTGCAAATCGTACTGAGAAAAACATACAACAGAACTTATTTCTTTCCCTCAATAGAACATAAAGTATAAACCTATTTCATAATTCAAAAAATATGGCATCCAAAAAATAGACACCAGGACAAGGATACTGGAATACATAAGGACCAGTCTCGACAGACATCCTTGAAGCTTCATTATGGCCTTTAGAGAGATTCTTAAACAAAGCCTTAACTTGTTGTTTGTACATTTCGGCATCTGTCAGATCCCGACCATCATCTAGTCCCTCCGCCAGAGGAAGACCATCAGTAACACGAGCAATCATTGTCAGTTTCACCATCTTTACTCCCCTTTTTCTCAGCTTTCACAAAATCCCTTCAAACTAATAGAAACGCAAAATTAACACCTTAAGTAAAAATTAACAAGCCAAATTCCATACCATGATATTAAAAAAAGGCACAGCGTATTTCAATTGACTATAATTCGATAATTTCATTCTCAATCTTAATGGTACAACCACCCACCACAAAGCTGAAAATAAATATTATTTTCCACTTGAACAATTATCATTGCAAACAATTAAAATTACCGGAAAAAAAACATAAATTGATTCCATAATTCTGATATTCACTAAACCCTCATCATTGGTCAAAAGCAAGATCGACCCAACACTTCTTTTTCCAATCGAAAGGTCATTAATGTAATCCAAAGACAACCAATCAAGTCAATGTCATCACGATCTGACAAGGAAATATATATTTTTCAAGGATTCCAACAAAACCCAGAAATTCAGTAGAAGAAAAAAAAATCTCACATAAGAATTTCCACAACGAACGATTTTTTTCTTCAAATAAGTATATGCATGCACATTTAGAAATCGATAAACAAAAGCTATTAGTTTTTAATGGAATACCTGATTAGAGCATGTAGGTCTTCGGATTTCTCCTTGATTTCAACGATCTGAGGAAGGGGAAACGACCGGTGGTCCGACAAGTCTTAATGAGATGGAAATAAATGGAAAGTGAGGGCGTTAAGAATAGGATTTTTATTTATAAAATCAAATAAAAATAGGAAATTAAATGATGGCTTTTTGAGGGTGTCGTGTTATCAGCGATTGTACCTTTGAGATTGCCGTGCGAACTCCGAAGTTTCAAAGGTACAATGCCGTCTGGGAGTTTTTTTAAATTAGACTATTTTCAAATTTTCTTTAAAGATTATATTTATAGGTATAATAAGTATAAATAATATAATATTTTACTTTTATTAGATATTAAAATCTTAAAATTTATCAAATTTTTATTTTAATATATAGTTATTTTATAATTCAAATTTTATATATAGATATAATAAATATAAATAATATAAATTTTTGGTTTTTGTCCTAAATAAAATTCTATTTTATTTGATATCAGAATCCTAAATTATATCAAATTTCTTATTTCAATATACATTTGTTTTACAATAATGGAAAAAAACTATTGACGAAAGAAAAGAAGTGTTAATATATTTCAGTGAGAACAAAATCACAATTAAAAGAGGAAGTATAACAAATATTTACTTAACATCATATAATATTTTAAAATAATTTTAATTTAATTAATTTTTAAAATGTTTTAACATTTTCTCAATAATATTTCACTTAATATTTAATCCGAATTTAGGAAAATAATTGCTTAATTTGATTAAATACGATAGTAAATCAAATAAAAACATAAAGTTGAATTCGTGTAAATCAAAATAAAAATATTCCAATTTTTGGAATAATTCACTTTAAAATAAATAAATCTTAAAATTAGACAATAATTTTAATATGACTAGTATGGAACGATATATTTCAAGTATTCTTTGTATATTTAAAATTTAAATTTTTATTTTTAGAAAGTTGGTGCTTTTATTTTTCAAATTTAAAATTCAAATCAAATTGTTAACACCATTAAATTCTTCTATCAAATTCGCTGATGTAACATTTTAAAATTAAAAAAATACTCACTTAATAGTTACGTAACAAAAAAATTGGCATTGCAATGGACTTGAATTTAACAAATAATTTTAATAGTACTAATAAATCTTAAAAGTTACATCAATATTTTAATAAAAAAGTATTAGAGCTAACCAGTGACATTGTAAAAATTGAAGTACCTAGTTATGTTTTGAGTATAAAGATTGAATCCTAAATTTAAGTGTAACACAGGGATCAAAATTAAAATTTGACCATTATTATATAATTTAAAATTTGAGTGTAGGATAAAACTAAAATTAAAATTTTTCTCTTTTTTTTCTATAAAATGAAAAAGAAAAAGAAGAGAGACTATTCCATAAGGAAGGTCTTGTTATATATAGTTATATAGATATGTAACTAGTTTATATTCTCGTGCATCATACAGGGATCAGTTATGTACATTAATATTAATCTTTTTATAATATTACTTTTTATTTACAATCATCAATGAATTTCCTCAAAAATGATGAATGAATTGAGAAAGTAACATAATTACAAAATATTTTAAAAAATTAATTAATTTAGAATTGATTATATTAAGGTTATTTAATCTTAAAAATATTTTATATTAAATCATCATAGTTTGAATATTTAAATATAAAAGAAGGGTAAACTACTAAAATGGTCATTTTTGTTTACTTCATGTTACATTTTAGTCATTTACGTCATCATGTTGTAACATTTTAGACACTGAACTGTTAATTGCATTTAACGATGTAACGGTAAATTGACGTGGCATGTTAAATCATCATTTCAAACAAAAAAAATTAGGTTAAATTATACAATTGGTCCCCATATTTTTCATTTTGAGTAATTTAATTTTTTTCCTTTTATGATCTTTTAACTTTCCTTTTTTTTTCTTCTCCCTTTATTCTCCTCCCTTCTCTATCTCTTTTAACATGGTTTTTCTATATTTTCTATTTGTTAAAACTAATCACTATACTTCATGAAGGTGGTTCCCACTATTTTCTTTCTGAAATCAAAAGAAAGTGGAAACATGTCATGAGAAGGGAGCAACAAAGAAACCCCATCGATGGTATTTCAGTCGAGTGACAAAGTTCAAGGAACAATGGAGGAGTTAAGGAACATATTGGGATGAGTTCTCCAACTAAAGATCACTTCTTTAACGAAAGAATCGCAAGGCCATCTTTCGGTGTCAACAAGGGAGAAAAGCCATGCAAGCTAAAAGGCTCCAAATTAGGCACAAAATCTGAGATTACTAACTTTTCTCGGCATTAAAACCTCTAGATCGAGGTGAAGAAACATCTATCCGATATAATAATAAATGGGGATGAAAATGTGGATTTTTCATGCCAAAAGGTTTCTAAATCCTCAAGGAGGATTCTCTCTCCCAGAGTAACTTGTCCCCTTTTGGTAGCCCTAGGAGGAACTCAGAATTTAGTTTTATAACTACACGGACGAGATTTACTAGCTGTGACAAATTCTAGAATGTAAATGAAAACAATCAGTAAAACTATGTCAGCCATCCAAGTCAAGTAACAACAGAGGAACCAGAGAGCTAACTTTGCTTTTCGGATGACAAAGCTAGTGATGAAGTCCAAGCTGATAATGCAATTTTGAACAAACCCAATACTTGTCTAAACGATGACAAAGAAGATCAAACTTATTAGTCTACTAAAGATGAAATGAGTATTGAAGGTATTGTTTTGCGTTCGATTATTTTATGATCCAATTATGAATTTATATTTAACCTTTATAAAATGTATACAAGAGGGGTGAATATTGTTGAAGATGACAATATGGTTACGGGGGAAAGCAACCTTCACAAAGTATGAGGACTAGTTTTAACAAATAAAAATATAGAAAAACTATATTAAAAGAAATGACAAAGAAAAGAAAATAGAGGGAGAAGTAGAAGAGAATAAAATTAAAATAAATCCAAAACTACAGAAAATAATAATTAATAATTAAATATAAAAATTATAAAATTCAATAAAAAGTATAAAAATTTTTAAAAATATAAATAATTATAAAATGATAAAATTATAAGAAATATAAAATACATAAAAAATGAAAATTATAAAAAATAAATAAATTTCCCAACAAAAAAATAAAACAAAATTTTTATTCGATTTAATAATAAATTAATCGAATCAAACATAACGATTCAGAACAAAATAAAAACCAACGATCAACACATGAAGAGTTAAAAAAATTGAAAGAACGTATCACCCTGAATTAAGGGTGGGTTTGGATGGGCGGTGCGTTTACCTGCGGTTAGTGTAAAAATAACAGTGACGGTGAGATTAGATACTATAGCGATACTGTAACGTGAGACAAAAAGTAAGCTGAACGCACCGCACCGCACCCAATCGCCCATCCAAACTCACCCTAAGTCTAGCAATTGCCAATTTGTCAGAATCACCACTCACCGTCCTACAAGCATGGGAAATAAACCGTGTTTTTTAATTCATCTAAACTTTTTTTAATGTCCAAGTGGTGAACAAAGTGGACTATTTTTTTTTTTTTTGAACTTCTTTTTAGGTCATAGATAATTTTCTATATTGTTTTGTAGTTTTTATCATTTTATATATTTCTTTATTTTTGTAATTTTCTATAATTTTAATTTAATTTATATAATATTCTTAATATAAGTTATATTTTATTTTTGTCGGGAAAATGAAAAAATAATCATATTTTTATTTTTTGTAATTTTTATATTTCTCTATAGTTCATAATTTTATCAAATCTATAATTATCGTTATTAATTTTATAATCTTTTAAATAGTTTTACAATTTTTTTATAGTATGTAATTTCTATAGTTATTTATTAACTTTAATTTTCAATATTTTCTATAATTTTAAAAGTTTCCATTTTATTAGTTTTATGGTTTTTATATTTTAAACAAAGTTAAAAGAGAATATCAATTTTCTTTTCCATGTGGCACTACTGTGATGTTCAATGTTACAAACATAACGCACAATTTTTTGTTCGAAAATGAAACTATGCATTCCATAGGAATATTAGAATTTTTTTTAAAAAAAATGGGTGACACATATACTACAAAATGTGAAAATAACCTATCGGATTTTTCTATTCGATTTTCCAGTGGAAATGCTATAATCCTAGTACTTCTCGAAGCAGGTTATAAACCAGGGCAGCCACATTCCCACGTAGTGGTGCATCGCAATCACATATAATTTCTTTATCAATTTTGAGCCCTGTTTGTTGGTTTATTTGTTTTTTATAATTAGAGGAAAATGAAATTATTTGACATTAAACTCAAGCTTTTATACCTACAAAGATTATCGGCCCATTTGTTTGCATCTTATATGCAAAAAGTTATTTCAATATAAGTAAATTTATTAATGCAAATTACCAATACTGTGTGCCAAATGATGGTGACCAAATGGTATGATATCTCACATTTGGACCATAAAAGTTGAGGATGGTTGGGTTGGCCCTTTCGACCACAACTTTTATCTTCTTTCCCGAAGTAGTAAACATCCAACTATACACCTATGTTAAACTGGTTTACCCATTTTAACCAGTTTAATGTTTCTATATATATTTTTTCTATTAAAAAAAATGATATGACAATTTCACAAAGAAGCTTATCTAGCTGGCTTCCATATACAAACTGTCTTTATCATATTTGTACCTGTAAAGTACATGGACTGGATCATCATCTTCAGTCTCTCCTAGGCAACTCCCAAATTAGCTTATACAGTTTGTTGGATATTTCCTCATTTGTGATCCCTTCAACCTCTCCACATCTCCATCCTTCAATCGAAAAATGTGTCTAGTCTCTTGAACTCTGCATGAGCTCGAACCACTGCCAACAGAAAGAGTAAAACCGAAATTTACTCATGCTAATCAAATAAATGAAATAAGACATACATGCAAATAATCACCTAGAGCCAAATTACCTGTCTTAATAAATCAGCTAGGGTCTTTGGAAGTGCTTCAATATTCCTCAACACGACGTAGTATGGGAAGGGAAAAGAATCTAGATATTTCGAAACTGAGATTTTAAATTGATTGTTGTTGTCCTGACTAGTTATTACCTCCTGTAGACCAAACAAAGATATGTCAAAAGAAATCAAATCTTATATCTTCAGAGGCAATCTGATACAAGGCGTCAACAGACCTGAAGATCCATGATTGATTCCTGCAGGCTATCAAGAATAAGGAAAGCAACCATTCGCTTACTACTTAAGACATCCCTAACACAACGCTTCAAGTTCTCCTGCATACATAGTGCATAAACACACAAGTAAATAAAACCATTTTAATCAATTTGGATTGGACAAAACTATCAGCACATGATTCCGTTCTCGTTTTTCTTTTCAGCAAGCACCTTCTCATGTAGCCGGCCATCCCCAATAATTAGTACAAGTTGCTGTAGAGGGTTTTGTCCAGAAGGAAGTCTTGCATTTGTAACTGCAGCATCCAGCTTCTTATTTAAAAACCTCAACAGATCAACAACTGGTTCATCCGTGATAGTATTCTCTTGTTTGAATGTCAGACTAGAAATCATCTGTCCCAGAAAATTATTTACAAAACGATCAGTCCTGTTGAAGATGAATAAACCTCTGCTAGATCCAGAAGAGGAAAAAAATTAAAAGAAACGCATATTCTCAGAAGCTTCAGAGTTCAGTGAGCAGTTAGACACACATGTAGTCTAAATGAAAGACACAGCAATAAGGCAAATAATCTCATTCTCTTTCAAGAAGGATAATTCAGAGTACTAACCTTAACACCTGATTCACCAGTGAAGGGTTGATCAAAATCATGCAACAACCTTATGTTTCCTTTCTTCCCGAAGCTGGCAACAGCCAAATTTCCAACTTCCAATTGAGACATGGCACGACAAACAGTCACTAAAGCTTTAACAGCAACCTCACTACAACCACTTTCTGCCATACTATGAGAGTCATCAACTGCAATAATAACTTGGTAATCTCGCTTATTTGGCTTGGTTCGCCTTAGCCATATTTTATCTTTCTGGTAGTGACTAGCTATGTATGGAATGACCTATAATTTCCAAACACGTAGAAAAATAAGGTTTTGCAATAAAAAAAAAAAGAAAAAAAAGAAGAAAGAGTAGGTATACACTCGACGTATCATACACTCTACCTTCTTCATGTTAATCCTTTTGCCAGTCTTATAATCCCCTTGGAGTTTGCTGGCAAGAGTGGGTTCCATAACAAGACGTAGCTGTTCAGCCAACTCATGGGATAGTCTTGTTGTAAGCAGCTCATATCTTTTCCAAAGAGCAGTTGCATTATTTTTTACATCACCTGCAGCTTCTTCAAGGTCCTGGACTTGCCCCATCTCCTCTTCACCTATTGAAAGTCTGTTGAGTTGATATACATCCTCACTCAAGTAAGACTTCTTTACAGAGATCAAGCCCTCTGAAATGTTTCTTTGATCACCATCATCATGACTACAGTCTCCATGGGATAGATGATTTGCTTGCTCCTCTATCTCAGAAACCTGAACCTGTTCCTTCTCCCTATTTTTAATGACGGAGGAAGAGTGCTTAATAGGATGCTCTTCAGGATTTTTCTCATCTATTTCCATATCAATGATACCATCTTCCTTTTCCGAAACAGTATTTTCATCAGGCTTCTTGACATTGACATCAGCATCCATCTGCTCAGCTGTAGCAGGTCCCAGTGCCTGAGCCGTTCCTTTTTCAAACTCAGAGACAAAACCATATTCGTTAGCATTCTCATCCTCAATTTCTTCCTGTGACTCCTCATTACCATCCTGAAGATCAACAGAGATGTTGACTCTTTCTTTCCACTCCTGAAGGGCATCTCCAACATTTCTGTAAGGGTTTGATTGTTTTTTCTTAAATGGAGCATCATCTGGGCGAGGAAACTCTGATTTTGGATGATCATCACCAAACTTCCCACTATCTGATGAGTCAGCAACCATGATATTCAAGTCGGACTTGTTAGTGGAGGGAAGATTTCTCTGAGCAAGGTCATTGTAGACATCACTGCTATTAGCCCAGTTTGCTTCGGGTGCAACATTACTCACATCCAATGCCTCACTGTTTGGCTGAGTCGCAGTTCCCCCATCAGGAACAGGATCACTATTGAGATCAGAAATTTCCGATTCAGAAACATTTTTCTTTGCAGCCATTTGGTTCATCTCAGGATCCTCCTGATCGCCACCAAGATCATCCTTCTCAGAAGTAGCATCCACCATATCATCCTTTTCAGCAGCTCCATCATGTCTTTCACTCTCCATCTCTTCATTAGTTTCATCAACAGGATTTGAGTTACCTTCATCAGTGCCATCTTTAGCAGATTCTTCTTCCTCGTCAGCACCATCATCTTCCTTAACATCAGTTTCATCCATGTTGATATCTTCACTAGAATTTTGATTCAGCTCGTCAAGTTCCAATCCAGTTGGATCAGTAAATGCCTCTTCTTTGTTTAAGTTCATGTCTTCAATGTTCTCATTCTCATCGACATCAGCCTGATTTTCACTCTCACCAGTTTCCTTCCCAAGTTCATTCATTTTATTTTCTTCAGGTTCATCAGCATTACCAGCAGAATCTTCCTTGCCTCTGAACTCCCTACTGCTCATGTCACTGTTCCTAACTGAAGGCCCAGATTCATACTTTTCATTGTTATTTGGATTCTCATCATCATCCTTGTCCTGAAGCTTCTCATCAACCACTTCACTCTTTTCTCCAGTTTCCCCCATAGCAGATTCCAATTGCTGATCCTCAGTATCTTCGTCATTATCCTCTCCAGAGTCATCCTCACTGACACTAAATGTATCAGCAGCAAAATCCTGCTCCATCTCAATTCCTTTTTCATTCTTACTTGGAACATCATTTGAGGCATCTTGTTCTTCACTTGGCTGCAGCAGCATGGAGTGAAAATTTATTATAATTTCTCACAATTAAATGTTATGAGTGAATAAGGAAACTCCAATTTAATACAGTAACATACCTTTTCAGATGCCCCAAGAAGCTGATCTTCATCATTTATCTGGTCGCTGACATCATTTACCCCAGCACCTTCCCCCATACCTGTCCCACTGGCATCTCTAGTCATATCATGACTGGTATCATCTTCCTGGTCTTTCGGTGAAACACCAAATCCTTTGGCAAACAATGCAGCTAAAATATTTGCAAGTCCATGAGTAACTACAGAAACCTGCACAGAAGAACAAAAATCAAGTCCTAGAAATATCCAGCTGGGGAACCTTTTGCTGCTTTTTCTAATAGTTAAAAGATTGTACAAAAGAATACAATAAATTCTATAAACAGAATTGCATAAAAGTTTTGATGGCAAAACTACCAATCCAATTTCCTACACATTTTATTAGGGGATATACCAAAACAGAATGCATAAAGGTTTAGATGGGATGAAAATGTAGTAACTGTGATAGCTCAATCGCTCTAGTTAAGTACTTTCAACATACAAGTTATGCCTCATTACAATGTGGACAGACAGGAAAAGCAACATAAAATAAATCGCAAGGATTCATAATGAACCAACTTACTGTTTTATGCATAACTAAGAAGTCTTCAAGGAAACTATCACTAAAGCTTGATATTAAGTCCAGCAAGGCATGTATGCACTTTAAGAGTGTTCCACAATGCAAAGAGAGACTGAAAACATTCTTGCCAGAATGATTTATCAGATATTCCTGCCACAGACAGAACTAAATCAGAAGGCAAAAACCAAACATATTGTCAGGAGTCACTTACAAACACAGAAATAATGAACTTACTGCGAACTGGATTGTTTCAAGAACCTTATCACATAGTTCATCCACTCTCAAATTTACAGATTTAAATAGGGACTCCCATGCTGTTATACTCGCTGATTGAGCTTCAGGTTGAGGTACATGGTTATCCAGTGAACCTAACTTTTGCAACACGTCCATAACATGAGTAATTGTTCTTTTGAAGGCATCACCAAACTGAGCCTCAAGTTCAGGACACTTTTCACAAGGACCAGCTAGCTCATGAAGATTTTTGCATTCACTCTCCTTGTCAAAGGCTATCCTAAACCATTCGGCGATCAACTTCCCCTGCAAAAGGAACACTTGATTCACTAAAGCTCCCTCTAAACACACCAGCAATGCACAGAATACATTCAACTATTTCGAGACTCTATAATTGACACATGTATACTTCTAGAAATAGAAGATACCTTCTTGAATCTTTCACCAAAATGACTGAGCACGGACTCTATAATTGAATTTTTTTCAAAATCTCCCTTGACAGAAACAGAAAGCTTCTGCTCAAACTCCTGAAGCACTTGGAAGTTATGAAGCACCAATTGTTCCATCTGTTCCGAAATCACACAAGGATGAATGGTACCAGCCAAAGTGACTATAGATCCATCACAACCAACAAAATAGTTGTCCAATAATTCCTGTGACAGAATTCTAATTAGTAACAACACCCTTGTGAAAAGGCCAATACCGCTTAGAAGAAAGTTTTTGCACCTTAGATTTCTTTAAAGTTGGAATAAATTCTTCAATGACACCAAGGACCCTATTTGCTACAGCTTTGACATTTTGACAAGAGTTCAAATGGGTAGATTCTACAGTTCTGAGCAACAGAGACTCTTCAATCAACATTGCGTCCAGATTATCAAACAGTTGCTGCAATATTACCAACATAACTTAGCAGAAGCTTTACAGAAAATAGAACAAGCAAAAATAAAACATATACCTTCTGTTGCCACAAGCTGTTAAAGGTGGCATGTTGACTTTTAGCAAAAACACAACCTCCATTTGTCTTTCCAAAAGAATCCGTGCAAAGCGAAAATGAACTTTCCAGAGCAGTGGCATATTTGTGCAAAGTGTTTAATTGTCTGGCAAAATCATAGGCAGCTTCTCTTTGCATTTGTAGTATAATTAAAAGATGGCTAAGATAAGAAACCGACCGGCTAACCTGCATAAATTATTAAAACAAAGAAAATTTTATCATAAGCTGTTTTTAATCCCCCTTTCCTTATTGCTTAAAGCTTAACCTTCCAGGCAAGAAGGAAATAATTAAAATGGCTGCACAATTGCAGCAAATGAAGCAGATAAATAAGATGTGATTTATCCTTAATATTCAAAAGTAGAGGTATAAACAAGCATGCAAAGAACCAGGTTTCTACCGAGCGGCATTGATAGCCACAAATTCTACCTGCTCAGATGTAAAATCTTGATGATGTTTCAGGCGAATCTGTTGAAGAACCTGCACTGCAGCCAAGCTTTTGAAGTAAAACTCATTAACTCTTTTCCATTCAGACTCCAGATTTTCCTTCGGCAAACATTTTTCCACATTAGAAGCAACATCAGCAACTCCATTAGGTAGCCTAGTTCGTGCCATCAACAAATGCTTTGCATCATACGAGGGCTGAAGGAATAACCAGCTTGAAGGATTTGATATCTACCAAATGCCAGTACAACCAATTTAGGATGAATCATAAAATTTAAACAGCAATGCACAAAAACTACAAAAGTGAAATCAAGCATCAGTTACCTCCATAATTTCAAACTTGTGTCTATGTAGCCCAGTGCTTTCTAAAAGCTTTAGAAGCTCAGACAACGCCCTCTTCTTCCCTTGACTTCTGTTAACATCCATCCAAAGGTCACCACAATCCATAGTCGTTCTACCTATTTTTTCAAGTGTGTGCCACAAACCATTCCACTCATCCTGGAAAGATAAACATGCATTTTGGGAGAAGGAGAACTGCCTGGTGACACCTGCAATGTCTTCAAAAATTAATTTCTTAAGAATTTCATCCGATAATGTCTCCTGAACATTTTATTTAAATGAAACTGTAAAGGAAAGAAGTAGGAGCAAAAAGAAGAAAACCTTCAGAATTAATAAAATGTAATTCAGTTATCTTCTCAAGGTGCAAGTTTTGAAGGGTGTCATTTACTTTCTTGCCCCAGTTGGTATACCACAGAGACCTAGACCAGAGAAATGACCTCAATGTTAAGGAAGTTTTCTTGATGAAGAAATAGATGAATACAAAGAGCCCAAATGGAAAACAGTAAAAGCAAATGAACCTGTATTCATCATTAAACTGTGTCAGATTTAAAACAGAATTTAACATCCTAATGCTCTCAGAGGTATTGTTGAGTGGCTTTGGGCTTTGCATTGAAACAATTTTCAATCCTTTCTGCCCCGCCTCTTCATTAAGAATAAGCATAATAGGGTGCTGCAACATATCCTGTCCAACACATTAAAAGCAACTGAAAATGTTTGTCTCCAAAAATAGTTATATAAGCCTAAACCAAGAACACTGAATGAAAATCCTCTATAACTGCCAAGGGGTTGCAACTTACACTATACTTCTGTATTAGTTTCTGGATCTTCTGCCGAGGCTTTCTCAAGTGATCAAAGGACAACTGACTCTCAAAACGATCCCACCGACACAACTTCAGAAGATCTTTCAGTTCAGTCTCTATTTTTTTTCTATTAGCTTCTATCAACTCCATTACACTGAGGAAGGTACAGATATGATAAGCAACAAAACAAGTATACAAATTCTCAGACCAGGGTTTGGGTATTATGGATGGCAATAATAGAAAGTAACTCACAGCGGTAAAAACTGCACATAGAATCCAAATATGTTGTACAAAATTTTGATATTTTCCTCTTGCCAAGGGCTGCATTAAAATTTTGAAACAAAATGCTTACAATGAGAACATATCAGAGAAAATTGGACAGCTAAAATTGCAACATGGCCTAATTATGATGAAAATGCCAAGCCACTAAAAGAAGCAAAATAATGAAATTATATGCAGTGCAAATGTAAATAATTCTCCAAAAAATTGTTATTAATAGTAACTAATATGAAATGTATCATAACAGATGCAAAAACAGTAAAGGTGTCCAATCTCCAGCATGACTGACCTTGAATATATTCCAAGACTTCTACCACTAATTATTTGTCCCAGGAATGCAAAAAGAAGTTTAAGGCGCTTCCTGAATTCACCTATGCTTGATGTTTGAATGAACTCCTCCAAACTGCAAATGGTATTTGTGTTAGACACCAGCTCTTGCAAAATGAAAATTTACAAATAATAGAAGTCAAAACATGCCTTGCAATTGTAGACTGATCATGTCCGGCAGAATCAGAGGAATGCCTTGGATGAAGAACAGAGTAAAGCGGAAACCATAACTGCAATGAAAATAGTCACAAACAAATATTAAATAAAAATCTTTAAAAAATTTTAGTGATTTAAAAATAAAAAGATTTCTGAAGTTTTGCTTTTTTAGTTTTTCCCATTTTTTCTGAATTTATTACATATAAGAATATATTTTGTGCAGTGTGGCGCTTTCCCAACAGATATGACAATTTGCAACTTTAGGGGCCAAACTAAAAGAAAAAAAAAAATTTCTTTAGGTACCAAAGTAACAATAGGGCACAACTTTGCGGACTAAATCAACCTTTAACACAAAATTATGTTGTGGAAATGGGATTCAGCTAAAAGATAAAACAGCTTCTTAAATATGGCCAATTAGTATGAATATAACTCTAATGAGTTTAAATACCCTTCAATGTTCTGAGCATAATAAATAAGGCTGATTATACACTATAGGAATAATTGGCTTCAACTTTTCATGAGGGAATGATCAGAGCATCCAGAAGAACGGACACCAGATTTTCTTTTTCTATTTTTTTTTTTGGGGGGGGGGGGGGAAGAGGGACGAGAACAAAGAGGGAGGGAAGGGGGTCTACTAGAGCGAGTGTGACTGCACATATGTGTGTATGTGCACATCTCTAAATATCTAGCTCAATATCTCAAATTTTTTTCTCATTCAAATTTATTTGTAGTCCATACATCAAACATATATCCACTTCATACCTTCGCAGCATTTACATCACATTGGTCGTGAACCTCATCAAGCAACACAGGCCAAGAGTCAAACTCCATCTTTTGCCACGAGCACACCAAAGAAATAAGGGGTTCAAGTTGTTCTACCAAGTAAAAAACAAGAGAAAATGAATAAATAAATCACAAATCCAAGAAATGATTTCTAAGACTTAGCGCATTAAATACATACCAGAGAGAGAAAACTTTGATCCATTTTCCAGTAAAATCCGGGTCCTGTTAAGCAGAAACTGCAATCCTGATAGAGCCTTCACAAACAAGATGAATTCAGCCATCAAAAGGAGAGACTAAGGTCTACAAGCAACATGTCTATCACATTTATATACATTTCCCTCCACCAACCCCCCCACTCACCCCACCACCTCATTTTCATAATAAATGCCACAAACATGCAATTGGGAACATATTTAGAAGATCAAAGAAAGCTTTTTAACAAGGCTGGGTGGGGGATATGAAAACCTTCTTTTCACCTTTGGACAAAATCATAAGTATTTTACTGCAAGCTTAACCTTTACATAAAAAATAAACAACCAGCACAAATAGCTCAACAAGCAGCATTGTTATTTATCCTACCTTAGCTAAAGGGGTGCACAGAGGAATAGCCAAAAGCATTTCAATCACATCCAGGACTTTTTGTAGACCAGGGTGATCTTCCCATTCACTTAAAAGAGTGAGAACTCGCTTCTTAAGAGTAATGAGTAACTCCACCATTTTGGCCATTACGTAAGTATTTGAATCCTATGCGAAGGGAAAAGGAAACAAAATAAATACAGTTGAAAATGCTTTAAGCTGAAAATAGGAATACAGAACTGGTGTAATAATAGTAAGATGCACTGGTTTATAAAACCTTGTAAAAATTGTATTTGCAAGCTGCTTTATGAGATGAAGGAAACTTCTCCTCATACTCCCACCAGAGTCGAAGTAGATGCTCCGGCACAAGTTTGGCATCCAAAGTGGAAGAAAATAGACCTCCAAAACCTGCAAATAAGAAACAAGATAAGTTCAGTGTTTCTCGAAACAACAAAATACAAAATATTAACTGTAAACCACACCTTTGATCATTCCAACTCCCAAAGTGTAAGAGCCACAGAAGGAATGCAATCTGTCCACATCAGTGATTTGAAAAGATCCAGGCTGAAAAGAAGAAAATAGAGGTACATGGCATAAAGTTCACATGAGAAAACTCAAAAATCAACATAAAGCCAAAAACGCACTAATACAAAGAGAAGAAAGAAAATCATGATGGACATCCATCTTATGGGAGCAAAAAATTAGAATTACAACTACAAGATTATACACAGATCAAACTTTAAGAGGAATGAAAAGAAACCAAAGTAATAGCTTATGGGGAGAGGGGAGCAGAGAGAACACGTTCTACATAACAAAATTAACGACATTTTTACCATAACTCTTAAAGGAGTTAAATCAATTTGGAACATTGAATATGAACTAAAAAGTCATTTCCGACATTCTATTAATGTATTTCAGTACACTCTCAGGAGAACTTACAGTAAGGACAAGATCACTGGACCCAAACAATTGATTGTGTATATGGATCATGTTAATCAGAATAGATTCTTCCATTAGGCTCCATTCATCCTGTAAATTTTCATTTCTCTCTCCCTCTTCCATCTGAATCAACAGGCCATTAACATTATTATAAGATAAAAGATGGAAGGGAAAAAAAAAACAAATAGATGGTCATAATGGCATAGGAGCCTTACTATTTCAGTGGATTCTTCATCAGACAGCAATTGTTGCCATTCGGTGAAGTTGTCACTTGAAAGCAACTTGCCCAAAGCTGATATATCCACTTCCATCACATTTTCAATTCTAAATGCCCGAGGTCTGAACTTAAAAGATTGACCATGAAGGTCTTCTTGATTCTTCCCCTCAATTTTCATACGCATCCAAATGGTTGCAAATCCAGAGAAGATTTTGTCCAATAGCTGATTAACAATACATAATGAAGCATCAGCAAGACATCATGTACTGGTGCAAATGATCAACCAAAGGGCTTACCATAAAAGATGCATCATCCATCAACTTTGCAGTAGCCACCAAATGTGCAATACGAATAAGAACGTTATTATAAAGAGCAGCTTTCAGTTGCAAAACAGATCCCTATTTCAGATATGAAACCATGTCAGGCATGATGCAGGTTTGACAATGGAAAAATACAATTAAAGTGTCAACAGGAAGCGCAAGTACTTTTTCAGTTTTGACATCACTGGAAATGGTAACCAACTTTTCCAACAAGCTCAACTCCCTTTCGGAGAATTTTGTAATACAAGGCATGTCAAGGGAAGAAAACATAGGCAGCCTCCTGTCATTGACAGAAACTAACTCAGATGGGCAGCCCCTTGGGAACCTCATAAACGAGTGGATCGACTCCTGCAAGGAACTTCAAGTCAGCCAAGAAAGCTAATAAACAAGATTGACAAACAAAGAACCCAAAGAATAAACAAATGGATACATCACCATTACTCTATCCATATTGTCCTCCTGAATTCTGTCAAGATATTTTTTCTGCAACACACTCGACAGAACAAGTGATAAGCCCAGCTTCATTTCATATACAGCCACTTGAATTGGCTGGGCTACATCAATATACTCGGAATATTCAATTGACAAACGATCAATGAAACAGCTGGCTGTCTCCTGAAAAAATCAATCAGACAATAACAAATAAGTATGGTAAAGCTACCTACTGCATTCAATGGGAATATCGTCAAACTATGTCTAAAGATTTTTACCTGCCAGTTGCACACTTTGTCAACAATCTGTTGCAACTCCATGCCTTCAGTATTTTTGACCAAACTCGTAGAAGAATCAACAAGTACAAGAAACTCATCACATTCTTTTCTCAGTGCTTTGAATTTTGCAGGATCAGGGCGGAAAACAATCTGAATAAAAAACAATTCCACAAATGAATATATGGAAAAGAGCAAAATAAATATAAAGATCCAAAAAAAGAAGTAAAAAAAATTCAGACCTTCCGTAGCAGCTTCCTACGTTCAATTTCAAGCTTTTCTAATGCTTGGGACATCCTGCTATCAGTTTCTTTAGATGAAGACCATCCGGCCAAATAATTGCATTCTTGCCGCACCTATAAAAGAATAAGAGTTAAGCCCCAGACTAACAACATTAAGTAAATGTTAATAGCTGCTCATTTCTGATAAAACTTATTTTATAAGACAAGTGATTAGGAATTTTTCACCAAATTCAAAAAATATTTTGAAAACAAAGACGTTTAAAAGTTTCTAATGGTAGTAGCTTACAAGGGAAAAAAAAACTAAAAGAAATCAACAAGGAATATCAAAAGTTGAGAGTTTTAGGTATCCAGAAAGAAAAGATCATTAGGTTTGGCCTTTTGGGACATTCTTAAATGAAAATGTAGGCATCCAACCTAGGACAAAGATGGTATTTAAAATGTTTCTTTGCTTTATGATGCCTAAACTGATCAATAGACGTGTTTACACATAAATAAGTCTTTATCTGGATACCATAGTTCATATTTGAACATGTTATCGTCATCCAACATCACAGTAAGATTTGTGAGAACTAACAAGTTGAGACAGAACTAAATACCGCATAACCTTTCAAAGATAGATCAAGATACCTACCTTCATCTCAAGTTTAGAAGAAACAATCTTTTCTTCTAAATGGGACAATTTCCATGAATATTTTTTGGCAGGATCCATACTATCACATCTAAGCAAGAGTTGAAAACGTAATCCTCCAATATGCATCCAAGCAATACCAAGATCCAAGTACGATTCTATAAGAAAGGATGTCAATGTTAATCCAAAATTACTACTTTCAGAATTGAACTCGAAAGACAACAATGAATAGTCACCAGGAGATGAGCCATTAAGATATAGTCCTTTGAGTAGTGGATCAATGTGTAAAGGGATCAACGACTTCAGACATTGATGACTTGATGATGCAATAAGCAAGCTCACAAGCTCTATACTTTTGTCCTGTCAATAAAAGAAGATGCGGCGCTCAGAAATGGAAAATTATGATACATTTAATGAATAGGAAGTGCCTAAGTAAAAAAGTCAAAATCTGTATCATGCTCAAAACAGCACAGAAGATTCCCATATCTGTAACATGCCTAAGTAAATCATACCGTCACACTGTTAGAAGATGAACAGAGAATAGACTTGATGGCAGCAAACTTCTCAGCATCAAATGATTTTTTATGTGAATAAATAATCTGGAACATTATGACATCAAGATTTGAGCATCCATGTTGAGATCAAAGGAAATGAAAAATTAAACAAAAGTAAGCTACCTGTTGGAAAAGAGAGCGAGCAGCAGAAAAAAGAAAGTTACATATATCCGTCCTTGGGGAAGAAATTTGAGAGAGAACACATGAAGAAACCTTAAGCTTCATAGAAAGCACAGAAAAGTCCTTGATATCATGTGTACTTTGCCTAAAATAAAATGGAAAAAACGTGAGAATGGAAGTCAAAATAACATAATCTTTGAGATTACTTTTGAATCTAAACTTATGAAAAGTAAGCTGATAGATGGAATCCTACTTGCCAGATTAGTTTAAAAAGGAAGTTTAGCTACGCAAAATACCACAATAACAGTCAAAAGCATCTAAACACAGAATATAGCCTCAAATCATAATGGAAATCACAAACAATGAGAGGACAGGAGCAAACAGTTAAGAGAAGAGAGAATTTCCCATCCACTTTATATTTTACACTGAAATGTTGGAAGTTGAATGAAATCTCAACAACAGAATTCAATTTTCCAGGCACCATTCTATGCATATTATAAAGATTCTAAACAGGTTGAGAGTGAAATTAGTTAACTTACAATATTTTGGCAACGCTAGCTGTTCTCACAGGCTGAAAAAGTGCATTTGGTAGCGGAACATCATAACCGTCAATTACTGAGAAATTCTGGAATAAGAAGAAGCAAATCATGAATTTTGAAAGGCATCCATGAAATAAAAGCACAGAGCTTTCTGATAAACATACCTTGACAGGATCAGTGAACTGGCTCCACAGAAATGAATGCCACCAAAACCACATCTCTAATACAAAACTAGAAACTTTTGCATGCACTATAATACAAGGATAGAGAGCATTAAGCTTCCTGATAAGAAACAAAGACAAAGATGTAGACAAAACCATACTGACCTGCATCCACTGATGTCCATGCATCAATTAACCATAACAGCTTTTGATGTGGTACAAAAGATTGCGGAGGCCTTGTTGAATAAGTCAGGGAATGTTTCAGGTTAGAATCCAGAAGGCTAGACAGATCAACTAAACCCTTCTGCCATTAAGGAAGACCAGAAGTTAGGTGTGCCTCTTCATGCTCTTTAAATAAAATGGTAAAGCAGAAAAAAATTACCATTCAAGGAACAAAATGTAGTATGAAGAAAAAAGTTGTCCACTTACTCGTTGTAGGTCCACACTATCAACAAACATGAGCAATGATAACTCTTGAAGTAGCTCCATATCTAGGAAACAACTAGCACAGTCAACTATCGGATGTATATCCAGCCAACTGTCAAAACCAGACCTTGAACACAACATTTCAGAACCAAAATCACATGCAGTAGAGTTTGCCCCAAAAATAGCTTCACCAGTCCCATATTTGCTCAACAATTTGCATTTCTCATGTTCAAACCGTTTCAAAAGCATCTGGATACAGTAAGTTCAAATCCACAAGTGTCAGATAGTAATGCCAAATGATTAAAAAAAAAGGCCTGAATAATAAAGAAACAAAAATAATACGTGAACAGGAAACAACCTGATACACCTCCCCCATTTGATGAGAAACATGGATTTCATCTTCATCACGTTTACCCATAATAAAGGATGACATGCAAATGCCTAAAGAAAGAAGACAAAAAGAGAAATTGAGATGGATAAAGATATAAACTTTTAAGTGCTGAAGGAGCAAGACAAAACACAAAAATTCCACATTGACACCATATGCCGATTACACATGCAAAGTAACAGAGGACACAATTGGGCAAGTATGCCTATGTAGGGAAATTGAGATGGATAAAGATATAAACTTTTAAGTGCTGAAGGAGCAAGACAAAACACAAAAATTCCACATTGACACCATATGCCGATTACACATGCAAAGTTACAGAGGACACAATTGGGCAAGTATGCCTATGTAGGGCTCATAGTCACTACGACAGCACACAACTAAATTAGAGAAATAAGGATTTATGTCTGTGGTAGAATTTTGGGAAAGATTTATCAATCAGGTATGGTTTGTTTCAACTGACTAGAAAAATGAAATCAACACTGCATCTTACTAACCTATTTTAGATAAGATTCATAGCAAGAGTCATCAGTGAACAAGTAATTGAAGTTTGACTCCAAGAAAATGCAGAAGCTAAACCCTAAGATAAAGGGATTGCATAACTAGAATGCTATGAAGTATCCAACATTAATAGTATAAGATCCTAAGTAAAACAACAAAGAGAAAACTTTAGGTCATTAATGGAATCACCACAAACAACATAAAAATACTATCTTAAGCATACTGAAGTTCTTATTTAGAAAATAAGAAAAGCACGATGTTAGCAGGTACAGCTTTAGCAATATTAGACAACTCAAAATCCTATCTCGATGCAACAAGCAACAACAAAAGGAATATTAAACCGATGGAAAACTGTGTGTGCTGAAAAGTTTTCCAACTCTACCTTCCAATGCAATGAAGCGAAGTTCAGGATCAACAGAAACAACAATCTCAATAGGAATCTCGTTTGCTGCAATATCAGATAAGTCCAACAAATCACAAACCCAAGTCATGATAAAGCAAGAAAAAGAGTTTCCACAAAGATACCAGCATAGGAAACAATACCCTTAGTGCATAATTTTCCCTTTGTTGGCCAAACTAACTCACAAAACTGTAAAAGCTGACGCTGTTGATAATACAATTTGGGAGATGGAGGCAGTATTGGGTGACCCCCATGAACCCATAGCAGTGATCTCTCCCAATCGAAACGCAACGATAAAGGTTCAGCAAGATTCTTAGTTTCCTATGCAGCATGTTGCCAAAATGATTTACCCCTCAATTACATCAAAGATAATAAAGTAGCAAATTCTATAATTAAAGAATGAAATAATAAATATGAGAAAAGTTGCAAGATAGACTGTTCAGGAGGCTAACCAGCATATTCTTAACTGCAGTAGGGCAAAATTCCTTCAGCTTTTCAGCATCTTTTAATAATGAACGCCCAGATAACAGCAAGCCCTCAAGCTGCCATGAGATAAGAGCTTCCCAGAACAGTATATGATCTTCAAGGAGATTGGTGTAAAAATCATATAACAAATCAAAAGAAGTAGACCCAACAAGCATTCTTAAGACTTCCTCCTCCAAACTATGAAGAGCTTCCAGAAAAGGTATGAAACAATGTGACTCATCTGTGTATTTATGCCTACTTTCAGTGTTCCATTGTTGATAACTAAGTCTGAGTAGGCCCACACAGCGAACAGCATCATACAGGAGCTTACTTGATGAATTTGACAAATGATCTGATGAAGTTAAATTAAATAATTCTAGAGAAAGCATAGTGGTTGGATGCAAGTTTGTATTTACTTGATTAAGTGATATAAGCTCTTGACGACAGTGAATTATATAGGTCCAAATCGGATGCCTCCTTTCCTGTTCAAGTGAAGTTAAAAAAGATTCGAAAAACTGACCATATGGCTCCAATTGAAAACTAAACCAGCTAAACCACTTAAGATACAGCTGAAAATCATCTTCTGTTGCCTGTTCAATTACCCAGTTTGCAGCGAACAACAACATCTTATCTACAACATTTAAGTTAAATTCCTTTTTGTCATCAGAGTCTGAAGTCAATCTTTTAGAAACATGAGGATAGAGAGTCCTATGTAACATCTTAGAGTTCAATAGATATGTTCGCTTGCATCCAAACCTATGTAACATGTCCTCAACAGGACAGATACCAATAGCAAGTTCATGTGATGCATAGTGTGCTCCCAAGAACTCCAAATATGAGCAATTCTGCTTGACCAAGGCCCCTTTTGAATACCATGTAAAATCTCTCAAAGTTAACGGTATTGGCCACCCTCCAGGTAAACAAAGAGAAGACTCCAGTGATGAATTGGATGCATGCAATTCAGTCACCGACAAATAAGCATTCTTCGCATGATTGACAATATTAATCCCTTCAGCCTCGCCAAAAGATGAAAGATAGGTATGCTCCCAACTTATTTGGAGGCTCCATAGCGGCTGATTACCATTCATGAGAAGGTGCTGAAATAATTGAACCCACCGTGCAAGCTCAAGATAAGTGATGCATACATTAAGACATAAACCTTCATTCCTAGCATAGGCATGTGCTTTGGCCATTGAGTCAACCAACTTAACGCCAGGAATGCCTGCAAGAACAAGAAATCTCTGCACATCTTTCATCTCTAGCTCCTCAGAATTATATCCACTTCCTTCCTCAAAAATCCAATACGGATCCATCATGAATATTTCAACACCTCTGTTTCGCATCGCTCGAGATACTTCACCGAAGCTTGGGTTTACAGTGAGAAACATTCGAAAATTAGAGTGTGGGCGGAGAACAACAGGTTTTCCATCAACAAACCCGCACTCATTTACAGTAATTGTTCCATCTGGTTCCACCAAAGAGTTTATTCTATCAAGAACCTGACAGAAAAAACCCAGAAAACCTATTAGTTAATGAACAAGATAGTAACAAAAATATTACAAGATTTTAGATCACATGACAAAATCTGCATACCGTAGGATTACAAAGATTTGCATTCTCAAGAACAATCCATTCTCCATTCTCTATAGCCTTTATCAATAATCCCGTAACCCATTCGAACTTAACAGAAGACGGCCTTTTCATGTGCTCTTGCAATTTCAATATGGTTTTCATGGTTCTTTCCAGGTCCTCTCTTGCCCATGAAATTGGCAAAACATTTTTTCCTAAATCGGACTTCAGCTGTTCAATAATTTCAATCAATGAAGAAAGAGACTTGTAAAAGCCATCCGAAATCTCAGAGCACATAAAAGAACTTGGCACTAAGTCAGAATTAACATCAGATAAAAAAGCAAGCCATCTGGCAATTAAATCCTTTCTGTCATGTAAGAATGTCTTCATTGAGGTCTCCAATACCATACTGCTATACTCATTAACAAAACGACCAACTTGAGCAACAACCAAGCGAAAATCACGAAGGGCATTATATTGCTCAAAACATCCAAGCAGTTCAGAAATGTCAGTTGCTGATGACAGATTTAATTCATGTAGTACATTGCCAGTAAGCTCAGCCAGCAACCTTATCAATGAAGTTTTTCCAGATGATGGTGGGCCTATCAAGATACACAACCATCCTCGTTGTACACAATGTGCAGCAGCTTCTAAATTGCAACGAACACTGGGCAGAACTTTCAGCTGACTAGAATCACTCAATGGCTGTGAAAATTTTCTTTTAATAGCAGCACTCCCAACAATCAAGTAATCAGGATTGAGCTGCACTCTTGGGAAAGGATTTATAGATGGTTTAACCCCAAAAACCTGTTCATACAGCTGCATAACTTGTCTGCGATCAGCTGCAGTACGCATTCTTTGAACATAGATAAGATTGATGAAGCTACCAACTGGTGTACCTAAAATAATTTATCTTAAGACCTCAGTAAGCGCCTTTTTATTAAAAACAAAAACCCTCAGTAAACATCAAGTTGAAAATTAGCTATTAAAAGAAAACATAATACAAATTACACCTTGTAGGATTTGGCATGACCGAAGCACATCACGCAGATTAAACTCCCAAGGTGATCCATTCTGAGCAAACTTGTGATGCAACATGGTATCCTCATGTAACCGTCTATTAAATGAGATCAAATTTGAAAGTACAGGACATGGAATTGATGGATAAAGTGAGCTGCAGATGAAAAGGTAGTCCTCCTCAACTAACTCATCAATATATACCTGAAATGGCAGAATGTTACATGGTCAGTTCATCATTCATCAACCAGATATATCTTACGTGTACTTTAAGACCAGTGGAAGCAGATCAACAAACCTTAGTGAAACGATTAAGAAAAGACCTCGGTAGCCCCTTCCTCCCACCGCCTTGAGAAGAAGGATTCTGACAAGCGAAAACTCGGAAAGATGCCGGGCAACTAAAAGTACGACCAAGTTCTGGAATAAAAACCTCAGCTCGATGATCCAATATTGCATTTAAACCCTAATGAACAACAACAGTGCGCTTAATTGACATACTTTTACTGTTTACTTTAATTAATTTTGGACATGAAATATAAAATTAACAGCTTTCTTTTGCCTGAAAGGACTTGCAGGAGCTGGCTATTTAAATAAACAACTCTACTGTAACAAAGCTTGGCAACCATACCTCTAAGACAGATTGTGGAGCAAGATTAAGTTCATCCAGCAAAACCCAACAACCCTCCTTCAAAGCCTACACAGACAGAGAGATATTGTGTACTTCCACGTATAATAAAAATAAAAAAGCTTTAAATCTAAAAGTTGTATTACCTGCAATAAAATTCCATCAGACCAAGAAAACTTCATTCCTTCATCACTCTCGACAGGCAAGTCAGACCCCAGCAAATCCATCATGTCAGTCTGCACCAGATGCCCAATTAGATCCACTCGAATACATCATAAGAGTAAGAATTAAAAACATTTAAAGTAATAATAGAAAAATTACCAACCTGCTCAGATAAGTTTATGCGAACAACTTTATGCCCCGAAAATTTTCCTAATGCAACTATCAAACTTGTCTTCCCAACACCTGGACTACCTTCCAATAGAACTGAGAAGTATAGGAACAATTTTAACAGATAAGTACAAAGATATCATTGAAATCACAATAACAACAGCCCACGTAATGTGTCGAATAGGGGTGTGTCTGAATATGTATCAGACATAGGTGTTGATGCAGGTACTTTAGAGAAGACAAATCTAGCAAACGTAGCATGCAACTTATAGAGACATACCTGGCTTTGAAAGTCGCATGGCCCTCAACATTCGTAACGCATTTTTCCGTGTAGTAGGTGCCAAAAACTCAAATCCACGTGCTTCAATCTTTTCAGAACCTAGACACAAAAAGTTGTTTAAGCCGTTGACACTAGGGTAAGGATAAAAGGCCAAACAGTTTTGTGTAATACAACTGCATATTGAAAATGAGTCCCAAGATTATTCTTTTTTCCAGTCCCCAATACGTAGCTTCAGTACTCAAATCATGGAAAAAAAGAGTCTGACAAAACTCTAACTTGACTAGATTATTCTGGTCTAGTATACTGAAGTTCTATCTCCAACCTAAGCCATTGTTTTGTTGCTAACCTCAATTTCCTTAACTGAGTTTAGAACAAGCACAATTACAACAGCCATAATGTCACAGAACCCATTCTAAATGTGAACTTCCAGAATTAAATAAAAGCGTCCGGTACAAGTACAATATTTTCGATTAACTTGAAAGAAGAGAGAAAAAGAAACAACAAATAATAACTAAAATGCTGCACTATTTAGATTGAATAAGTAATCACCTTTTTCAATATAAAAGGGATCAATACCAAAGACATCATTGTGTAGCATGCTATCTGTGTTAACTTCTGTAGGTGCTCCTATATCGCCCCAACCATAGTTCTCCATTTTTGACAGTTTTGAGTACAAAAAATTCTTATTGTCCAGCTGCAGAACAAAAAGTCCAAGCACCATTAATCACTAGGAAACTAGGACTACAGACAGAAAAAAGTTAAAACCAAACATTAAACAACAGCTTTTGAGCAACCAATGAATATCAGAAAGCAAAGCAAGAAATATAACAACATAAATTATGAAATGTATGATTCCTTCTGAACATACAGACTATTGGGAAAAAGTAACATAATAAATTATGGAATGTATAATTCAACAAACTATCGGGAAAAACAATTGGCATCAATTTGACATGAAAAGAGAGAAAAACACAATTCCATCATTTTCCTTACCATTCAGACACATTTCCTATTATAGATGCAATACTTCTACTAAACTTGCTTGTATTTTACAATATAACTAGAGAAAGTATTTCTTCTCTTCTTCAGAAGAGTTAACTTTTAATGAAGGCTTGACATGTAGAGAATTTTTGCAGAATTTGTGATTCAATTTTTGATCCTTTTTTCTTTATCATGTACATGTTTTCTCTCATTACCCAAGTGCACTTCCAGATACTTCATGGAAAAGGAACGCACAGATGGCAAGCTTTTTACTTCTGTTGATACATGCACCCTTTTCCATTAATTGCAATTCTCAATACAATCAACCCACATTCTAACATAGCCATAATCCCCTCAATCTCTCTAACTTCAAGCCTTAACCCACCATAAAACCTTAGTAGACAAGCTTTATTATAGTTCAGCAGATACACGTACCCCTTTACATTAATTGGAAATATGAATCCAATCAAACACATATCCTACATAACCAAAAACCCTCAAACTCAAATTTCAAATGGTAAGAAGCTTTCCTGCACCAGTAATTTAAGTCATGACATATGCACCGGTCATTAGAAGGGAATAAATGTAAACTTGTTTCTCTTGCAATGATTCAAGGTAACAGCTTTAAGAAATAAACAAAGGGACAGACTAGTAAAATCCAATAAACACTGGTATTAACTACTTATGAAAAGTTAAGAAGAAAATATGCCCGAGTTTCAGTTCATTTAATGAACTTTAATGCCAAGCTAACTGAATTTGGTAGTGCTAAGGCCAGCCACTACCATTGTTAGTTGTGGTTGAGAACCATAAAAGCTTACAAACTAACCATAAATCAATGGTACGCTTCTTTAACAACAAAACACAATAAGAAGAAGAAGGCCACATTACCTGTAACAGCTCTAAAAGAAAAGACAAGCATCTTTCCCTCAATTTACAACAATCCTTTTTAGAAAGACCAGTCCCTGAAAATAAAAATTAAGAACAATAAGAGGCAAAAATAATGACAAGGATCATTGGTAACATAGAAGACAATATAACAGGATTAACAAAGTGTCAAAACAACTAACAAAATACAGGGAAATAAATGCTAAGAGTAGGTCAATATTAACCATGAAGGCTAGTCATAATACTAAATAGAAAAAGCATTTTGTGTGAAGTTGTCTGTCTCAGTACTATCAAGAAATTCATGTCACATTCTACGCATCAAGCAGAAGGAGGAATTACAATAACTAATTGTTACTGGAAGAGTATACCTAAACTTAATCCATCAAGCAAAACAAGGAAGGCACCATGAATAAACGCATGCTCTGGTCCCAATTTAGACACATTAACAAATGCTACCCAAGATAGAAGATCTCTGACAGTGAGGAACCTCCCAATTTGCAATTGATTAAACCACTGCAAGGTACAAGAAATTAATTAGATCAGTGAATTACATTGATTCAGCACAAATCAAACACAATGAAAATTATTATTTTTTGGTCCACCGCCAGCCAAGATGATTAAAAATTGAAATAAGGAAAAACTAAATTCCATAGGACAAAGAAATACTACAATCATATCCAGTGGCAGTCTCAAAGGGAAAAATAAAAGGAGTCAGCATAAAAGAAGAGAACAAGGAAAAGAGCAACTTAAAAAGAACATATTCTAATATCATAATTATTAGATACTTTAAAATGCATGATAAGGGTAAGCCAGCCCCAACACACAGAATAGATGAACAGTAAGGCAAAGTATATCATATACATTATAAGTTAGAAAGTGTGCAAATAGGAAGGGGATTTCTGAGTATCATAATTAATAAGAGAGATAATTCTCCAAGCTTTATGATGAAAAAACATGGGAAAGATACTTCAACCTTGCGAAGTTAATTGCGTTATAGTTATCTATAGGCATGGTCAGAAGCCACAAATAAGGAATTATATCAGAGCATACCTCGTAGAAGTTGACCATAGGGCTTACAATATAAGACAGTTCAAAGCGGGATAATCTGCAATATAAATAAAATATTATTACAACATTTCAATGACCTTAGTCGACAACATCTTTTCTTGAAAGCTTCCATACCTATTCAAAGCAATACTCTTAAGCTCGATCAAATCGTTGACAGATGGAACCCATATCTCAGTAAATCGATTACGAAGAGCAGGAGATAATTCCTTTTTACCATAGTCACCACCAGGATTCATAGTTGCAAGAACTAAGAAGTTTTCATGAGCTGTAATATTCTCTAGAAAGTTTCCTCCTTTCTCAGCCAAAGACTGCACAGAAAATACAAAACAAGGTGTAAGGGTGGCAGTTGCAACTAAAGAACAATATACTCCCAGCAAATAGCTAAAAGAAAATATCATATAATCAGATATTCAGAAACACCCTGCCTAAACTATTCTATGAAATGGAAATTACAGGTGGAAGAACAGTTCAACTCAACATACAGAAGTATAAAAGCACCAGGATATCTAATATTTTTTAACTAGCTAACTTGAAATACACTGCAAAGCCCAAAATCTTCAAACAAGAATAGTTTACCAGTTTCCTTTCGGGCTCCAACACACTATTCAACCTTTCCAGCACACTATCGTCAGCCAAAGAAATTTCATCAACAAGAAATAAGTCACCAGACTTCATAGACTGGACAAGAGGCCCATCTTGCCACATAAAAATTGTCTTCCATTTACGATTAAGCTGATCAAGCTCCTGTTTAACCTCCTCTAAATTATCAATATCTTGCAAAGTAACACCAGAATTTGAAAGAAGCCCTTGTCTGTATTTGCTGCTAATTACATTCAGCTGATTAAGAGTTGATGAAGCACGATTAATATCTGAAGAAATATCCTGCAGCCGAACATATTTGAGAAGCTCATCATTATCTTACAGGAAATAAAAATAAGCTACGAAACCCACAGACTATTTCCAACCAAAACAAACTAACCAACTCTTCAGGAAAATTAATAAGGGCCTTCAATGGCTTCAATCGTTCAATGACAAGTTCGTATTCCGAGGACAACCTAGATCTATCTCGAATTGGATAGAAACCCTGTTAAACATTGCATTAGAATCTCAAAGAGAATTTAAATTTCCAACTATAACAATAGCTTGTGAGAAAGAAAGCAAACAAACCCCAAGAAAATCAGACGTTTCAGTATACTGGTGACAATTCAAAATGTGTAAATTTAACCCCAAGGCAATACTCAGTAACTGGCACACTGTAGTCTTCCCACCACCAGTTTCACCAACAAGGAGCACTGGCTCACGGAACTTATAGCAACGTCTAACAAGAAAGTACAATCTTCTCATGCTTTTAGTTAAGATAACACTGCAATGAATGAGATCCTTTAGAATTAAAATGAAATTGAACAGAAATTAGCAAAACCAAGATCAAATAAAACAGGTTATCAGTCCTTACTTCCCAAGACTCTCCGGAACAGGCTCCTCACCAAGCAACTCCTAGAAGAAAAAAGGATAGCAAAATGTGTATTAGATGCTAGAACCTTTTAAACAGCAAGCAGAGAACTATTGACCCAATCAAGATACTATTCCCATTACTGCAAATAAAACAGAGATGGAGACACAGAAACCCATAAAGAAATTCTCAGGTGCAAATGCTTGAAAGAAAAATGCTTTGTCAGGTATGATAATCTTTATACAAGTTAGCAAGCACTAACCTTGCAAACCCATGAAACTAGTGATTATAGCCAGACTAAATGCATTAAAAAAATACTACATTTTACCAGTGCATACTGATCAATAATTAACCAGATTTACTGGATCAAGCTGAAATGATTCATGGTGGATATTCAAAACGAAAGATAAGCAGTAACTTCCAGCATAAATAAACAAATTAAAGAGAAAAAAAAAAAAAACTATGAACAGTAGTAACAATAAGAGGTAATATTCAGCCATCAAGAATTTCAAGAGTTGCATATAGAAAATGTCAAATGTGTATTGGCCAAGCACATTTTAAATAAAATTGGGAATGTAATGCACACGTCAACTGCATGCAAAACACACAAAACTAACAAACAATAAATCTCCCTCAAAATGCTTGATAGGTCACACATATAATGTAATAAATGGTAAATCCATGAAAAGAGCATGCAAACAGCAATGTAAAACAAATAAATAAATAAAATAATATCAAACTTTATGCAAATTATCTAGATCAAGAAGACAAGATACCGATTTGTATAAGTCATCTTTGACAAGTTTGACACGTAGATGTCTCTCCAAAACTTCTTGGACCACGCGTTTCTCATCCTCAACCCGTAGCCTCTCAGCCAAAAGGTGATATCCATCCCTGGCCAAATCTTCATAAGATATCCCAGAAATTCTGAAGCGATCAGCCCAACGGAACAAGTCCCTTGGAGTTATAAATCCATGTTTTCCAGCAAATACTTTGCTGCTTTGGCGATGCAGCTGCAACTCCTTCATAACCTCAACCATTTTCTTGGCATAGCTTTCAGGTATCTGACACCTTTGCTTCAAAATTGTGCTCAATTCATCTTCTGGTATTTCATCAACATGAATCTCCACAAACCGATTGCGAAATGCTCGAGAAAGCATTTTACGCCCACCATATAAAGTAGGTGGATTTTGAGTCGCAAATAGCATGAAATTTGGATGTGCTCGAATTGTTTCACGCAGTTCAGGCACAAAGAGCTCCCTGTTATCATCAAGCAACCGGTTTAGTGCCTCTAGAACATCAGTTGGAGCCAAATTTAACTCATCCAAAACAATCCAGTAACCATTTCGAACTGCTTTAACCAACACACCCTCCTGAAATACAAGCTTCCCATGGGCATCGGTTATGTAAGTACCTAAATACTCCTGCAGATCAGTGTGTTCATGATTATTTATCCTAACAAATTCATGACCAGTGATGGTAGCAAGATACTGAACAAGGCTAGTCTTCCCACTAGAAGTTGGACCTTGTAAAAGAACAGGATATCTTTTAATAAAAACAGCGCGTGACAAGTTCCTTAGATGCTTCTTAATAGTCTCAGTCAGCACATAGTTCTTCAAGAATTCATTAGAACTGGAGTTTTCTTTAATCATTATGTACTGATGAAATGGTACATAAGAAGGTTTACTTCCTCTTAACAGATAGTGCAAAATCCTTTCCTTCATTTTCTTCGCACTTGGCCTATCCAATAAACTAACAAAAAACATATAGAAACCATCATAAATTGCATTCTGAAACCCAAATTTTCTCTCTGCTTTCCTTGTAAATTCTAGTGCCCTGTACAGAGACCTTAAACTGTATTGTGGCTTTTGATTGGCCCCATCTTGCAGCCTTTCCTCAGAATCCTTCTTGGCTACTTTATAAAGACACCTAATTCTTTCTACTAGATCACTACCTGATCCACTGTCACCCAAAAATTTTTGAATAAATATGTCCAAATCTTGGTCCTCCAATATATCATCAACAAAGTATTCTGTAAATCTACTCCGTAAAGCATATGGCAAATCCCGCTTCCCAGCATCAGTTGCAGGATTCATGCAAGCAAATACACGAAAATTAGGATGCCGGTTAATATTACTGACATCACCTCTTTCAGCTAAACAAAGTGACCCATTCTCGCCTTCAAGAACGCCAATAACTCTCTGCAAAATCTCAGGAGGAGCCAAATTCACCTCATCAAGCAAAACCCACTGACCATTTCTAAGCGCAGTCACAAAGACACCTTCTACAAAGGAGAACACCATCCCAGAAGAAGCAATCTGCCTGTGAGCAGTTTCAAGTCTAGCAGAAAAATCCTCCCAAGCTTTTACTTTCTTTTCCACATCTAAAGGTTTTTTCCGCTTTCTTGCTGAACCAGACCTCTCTTCTTCGATTAACTTTTTGAATAAATTAACACCATTCTTAAGTTTACGAAGTAACTTCTCCCAATTCTTACTGCACAAAAGCTCTTGCAAACGAGCAAAATATTCATCGTTTCCCTACATATTCAAAGCAAAGAGGGGTAGAAGTTACATCCCAACATAAGTTACAACAGAAGGAAACAAAATACTAAAACTAAGAATACCTTCAAAGAAAATGCCCTTGAAAAAAGAAATTTAAATTCATTGTATAGGGGAATGCAAATAGACCGAGCATCCATAGGCTTGAATCCTCCTAATAGATCAGCAACATCACTTTGCTGACTTAAGTTCTGGGGGAGAAAAAAAAACAAAGCATAATGATGTAAGTGACAATCTATCATTCACAGCCCCATGTATGTGAATCTGCCTGTGCAATAGATAGAGAGATGATCAACCAGCATACCAGAACAGTAAGTTTCTGCCCTAGCCTCATAGCTAGATTCTGCACAAGTGTAGTCTTCCCTGTGCCAGTTTCACCAACCAATAGAACAGGCTCATTGTACTTAACAGAGCAAGCTATTCTCTCAAGTATATGCAAAGAACTACGAATCTTGACAAAAGGTCTCTTCTCATCATATAACTGCACGAATCACAACATCAAAAAGAAGCAAAAGGTAATCAAAGTCAAAATAACACAATCCAAAAAGCTTGCTACTCACAGTTGCTTCAGTTCGTTGAAGAGTGACTCGTCCAATCCTAAGTTCAGATAACAAATCCTGCAATTAAACTCTCAGTATGAGAACCAAATTGTCATCTAATACTCATATGACGTATCTCACAACAACCTAAGATAATAGCCACCTTAATTATAGGTTCATCGTGAGGATACAACGTCTCTGCCTGATAAGTTGAAACCGCCCACTTCTTTGCAACCTCTTTCATTATAGCCAGCCTGTTTCCAACTGATGTAGAAAAGCTAGCAAAAATTTCCACAGCCTATAAGAATGAAAAAATAACTCACTAAGAACAACATGTAAACTATACCAATAACAAAAATCAGAAGCATATATATAAAATACAAAGCAAAAACCATACCTCCTGATAAATACAAGAGCGTTCAGAGGCTGGCAGAACATCAGACGTAAAACTATAACCCAATCCAGCAATTCTCTTGCACCACTTGAGTAGATCCCTGTCATCAATTGCCAGGAAAGTTTAATCTAGCTGCTGCCATCACAATACAGAATCATTAGTGACCTCTTACCTCAATGAGAACTTGCTGAGTGAACTTAAGGAAACAGATTTTCCAGGATTGAAGTCCACAGATTGGTGTAGATAGACGGAGTTAACCCCTTCAAAAGTTTCTGAAGCAAAAGCATAATTAGTAGCCAACAAACAACATAGCCCAACAACAGAGCTTCTTGAGGCATAGTTGGACCTACCTACAAGCTTTTTAGCAAGAGGCTCCAAATTTGGATACCATGCTGCTACTATCTTTTCTAAGTCAAGATTACTTGGTGGCTCAATCATCACTTTCCTCCACAGGACTCCATTTAAATTCCCACCTGCCACCAAAAATTGCAATGGAAACCATAACTAAAAGTACATGAAGCCTAACGGTCTGCAAAAGATACAGTAAAGAAAATTTCATTATACAATACGCCAAATTCATCGCAAATGCTTATATTTCTAGGATTGTCAAGTTATTTCTAACATAAATTATTATGAGAGAGTCACTATTATAATCACTTGAATTCGATTTTTTCTTTACAAGCTTTATATTGAGATCGTGACCTCCAGATTTGTTTTTAACAACTGACTGCCAGACAGGATGAAAGAGTTTGTTTCAGAAGGCTTGTACACCGATGGACCCTTTAACTATGACCAAGAAACTTATGGAATTGAGCCTTTACCAAGGATAAGAATTACAGATGTCTCTCCAGCAGCATATTGTAACAAGAAAAGGAGAAAAAGAAACCATGAAAACACAAAAAACACAATGAAGCACCTGGTTTTAGAAGATTGAATACTGGCAGTATTCTTTCAACTTAAACCAAGATCAAACTACAAAGATCTCTCCAGAGATAAGGTCAGGTACCCTAAGAAAACTATCAAAAGTAACCAAGGAGCAACACTCCAACAGAACACAGAACTCAACACATAAACAACTGAGAAATTGAAGTTCACTCAGAAAAATATACAGTAAACAGGAAAAAAACGAAAAAAAACAACCAGCAAGTTTTACAATGCAGAATAAGAAAGCATTAACAGACCTTCTATTCCGTGAGAGATATCACTTTTGGAAGTAGAAATAGTTGAAAATAAACGGAAGCTCTCGGCCACCCTAATTTCCTGCACAAGAAGCTCTGTTGGTTTCTAAAAACATTAACTGAGGGATTAAGCCATTTTCTCTATTTGTTCGGTCTGTCACAAGAGTTGCTATTGATGTAGAACAAGATGAAATAAGTTATAAGAAATATGATCATCCTCAAAATTAGACATGAAAAAATTACACTAACTGGTAACAAGGAGAGTGATTTAAGAAAAGAAAAGCAAGACTTTTTCAATCAAGTAGAAGCTGCATAGAAACAGGACTTCATTTGGACTCATGTTCAGCTTCAACAAAGAAAAAATCAAAATAGCAAACAGCCTATCAAGGCCTGATTAACATTCATACAATTAACCAGGTTAATCCAATTAAAATGCTATAACAGTTCAAAGAGAACTTTTCATCCCTGGAGCTACAAGGTCAAACGAGAACAACACTAATTTCATCATAAAATTTTAGAACAGAGTCACATACCTCCCCGAAACCAGTTATAAATAAGCTTGAACCTTCTAACAACGGTAATATAATAGATAGTACATCTGACGGTGCTTTGTCAATATCCTCAAATACAACCCAAAATCCATTCAGAACAGCCTGAGGGAAAGTGGAATTTGAAAAATAAGCCAGACCCCAGAAGATCGGGAGCAAAAGTAAGGAAAACAATAAAACTCATTACAAACCTGAGTAAGTGATCCAGGCTGCCATCTAAATTCACCAGGTTGCTCAGTACAAACATAACTCCCAACCAATGTTTTTCCATCAATTTGATCATCCATGTGAATAGAAAGAACTACAGACAGAAACATACCATGAACACGAAACAAACATAAATGAGCAAGCAGACAAGAGAGAAAGAACAGACTGTATACGAACTTAAGCATCAAGTTGTGTAAGGACATCCACGGGATATTTGACCCGTTTAGGACCACCCATATTAAGAGTTATTATTATTAGTTTCCAAATTATTGAAGTTAGTAACTGGCACCTGTATTTAAGTTATATGCAATTTAAAGGCTAAAGATAATTTAGAAAATCAGGATCTCCAAATTTTCTTGAAATCTCTAGAGGCAGGTCCTTAACATTATTATTGTTTTATTTACGGCTTATGAGTTTTTAGGATTTATTTTTTATAATTGCCTATGTTTAGTAGAAAACAAACATAAGCACAAAAGCCATAGTGAAGAACAACTTCATGAGAGTTCCAGAAATAGTTATAATTCTATTCTATGAAGCCATACTAAACTAGGGTTTGGCCATAGTACAATTAGGCAGCAAATATAATTGGGTAAGACCTGCCTTAAGGCCCTTATAAGAACCCTTAGCTTTCTGTGTAACCAATAAAATCAGAGCACCTGTTTAAATAAACTGATGAAATATTACCTAAGTTCTATCAAGGTACTGAATACTCCTACAGAATAACATTTTATCCAAGATAATTAATACTCCAATATAATAAGAAGCGAAAAATGCAATTTTGACCATTACTCCTCCAAGTTACTAGCCTTGTTGACAACATAATGGAAATAGGTAAGTACGTATCTTCAAAAGTGACTAAATGGTAGGTATTATCTGAGCTGCTATCAGACAGTAGTATGGTTATAAATATGCATAAAGATAAAAACAATAATAAAGAAATATATTAAAAATAGAATACCATGGTTCCCACTATCAGAGGCCATCTTGCTAATAAGGGCAGATTTCCCAGCACCTGCAGGGCCATACAGAAGAACAGGCCATTTTTGGCTGACGGCCAAGAGCACCATCTCAAAACTTCGCTTTGATCTAGAAGTCATGACAAAAGGTATTCCAGCTGACTTATCACCCCTGAATCACAAAATGAAGTCAGCAAAACACTAAAGCCACAAACAACCGTGAGTCCACAAGTTCAATATAACAGCAAAAGAAAACAACAGTTTCAGGCCAATTTCACATACCACTCCACCAGCCTCTGATTTCTTAAAGGTGGCTCACTTTCATGAAATTGTGATGATGTAAAAGAACAAAGGCCACAAGATTGCTGGTAGTTTTCTTGGCTGAAACTAAGTTCTATATTTTCAGAATCCAACTTATTGTGTTCAAAGGTTCCAAAATATGCACCAGCTTTCTCAATAGCTATATCTTGGCAGAATTCCTCCCATCTGAAAGGAGTCAAGACAAGATTCAACAAAAACGCAAAATATGAAAGCTCTGTCCATTATAAAACAGAAACTGTATAAGCTCTGTCTATAATAAACAATTTGTTATGAAGAAAAACATACCGCAGAAAACAAGAATGTGCTTCTTCGGCCCCAACACCAAACTTTGAGACTGCCTTGTCATTCATATTTAAGATTACAGATAGAATCCGTATGCCACACCATCTTATGTCAGAGATATCCTTTTGAAAGCTGATATCACTGCCTTGATCAAGATTTACAACCTCCCTTACGAAGTCCAAGAAACATGACCAATCCCAATATTTAGAGAAAACATTGGTTTCCACAACCAGAAGGCGATAAGATGTCCGCACGACATGCAAGTAATGAGTAATAACCTGATTTAAGTAAAAAAGACAAAGCATGTAGTGAATGGGAAGCAGAACAAAATAGTTAACTTCTAATCTTCTAGCATGATATAAGAAAGACAGGAAAAAAAAGAGTATTATTGAGTAGGACGTCATAACTAAAAGATTTATTTACTAGATACTGAATTAACTTAAAGAACACCTCCACCCTTAAGCAAATTCACCACGTAAAATGGATGTAAATATAATGTTGTCAAAAATATTGATGAAAGCATAACCCCTGACCACAACTTATCTCCACATCCAACAATTTGGTTATGCCTTATAATCAACACAAAGTTGCCAGACATCTGACCATGAATGTTGTACGATATCTTAGCTGGATATGTTGAACAAAAGAAAACTTGTTCTAGTTCTGACTATGAGAAATAAATTAAGGCCAAATATACCTCTGCAGATAGCTCTAAATCACTCCCTTTCATCAAAATGCGCTCAAAAGGAGGAGGAGCAAATTTGAAGTAATTTAATGCAGACCTGGTCCAGAGAAAAAGAAAAGACCAACTTACTTTCAAATGTTGCTACAAATAAATCCTGTAATGATGTATATAGCATAAAAAATTAATTTATATCCATGTGAAAACTCAGACAGCAACCATTTAAAGCACGAATGAAGGAAAATCAAATTCAGCTGTCCTAGCAGAGTTTCTAAAATGAAATACAGCCAAATGATTCAAACAATCACCTATTAAACAACTCAAGGCATAACAGCCAATTTCTAACATAAAGCTTAATTAAGATGTTTGCTTTCAAATTATTGCATTTACACCAAGCAAAAATGCAAGAAAAGACAAACAACCATCTCATAATTTGGCATGCTCACCTATAAGAAGTATAAAGGTGAAAAAGTTTATTCATCATCAGGGGCAATCAGGGATTTACAAGGTGAGGTGGTATAAAGTAGGCCTTCCTCTTCAGAATTAACTAAACTTAAAATTAAAAAAGAAAATTGTCTTCGGGATATGTAGAAATATACAGCTAGATTAGATTTAGATACAAATGTAACCTGCCTAAAGTTATTTTCTGAACAGGCTTAGAACAGAGAAAAATGATGCAATAACATAAATTTACCCCAACAAAAAAGGAGCCAAATCAAGGGCACGGCAGAAAGCTAGGCAAGCAAGCTCATGAAGATCCAAACCCCTCCCATGTTGAATATGGAACTCAATAACATTAATAACTTCTTCATCATCAAGATATCCTGATTCAGCAACACTAGCACCTAAATTTGACCTCAAACTAGGCACAAGCCTTAGCAAAGTCACAGCTTTGTCCACCACTCTTCGTGCTATTGGGCGAAAGCACCCAATCAATGGAATTGTGTATTTAGGGTGGAGAAGTAACTCTGCCAGAGAACTCACTACTTCTTCTTCAGTCACCAGGCATCCCTGTCCCAAGTTCCAACCAAATTCAAAATAGACAATTGTTTAAATTTAAACCAACTATTCAAAATAGCAATAAAAATCGTGCAATGCACTCAATAGTTTTCATCTTCCCTCGTTTATCGATAAGAAAAAATCGTCCCCACCACAAAAACCGAGCAAAAAGAATGAAATCAATTTGGGAAAAGTAGAAGTGAAAAGAAAAATGATTCATGATGAAACGCTGGACTCAACATTAGCATTCAACAACCTACGCTCTTAAAAGGCTAAATAATTTTCTTTTGCGGTTCTTTGCCTTCCTTTCCTATTCTCCACAAATTGATCATCTCCCAACAAAATAAAACAAACAAGGAAAAGGCCAAACAAAACCTGTAGGAAGAATAAATACCTTTTCCACAAGGGACTGGAAGCGCCGAACACGCCCAACCTTAGGACAGCGAGCAAAAAACCTCTGAAGTGACAATTCAAGACTAAAACTCCCGTCCATAGACATTTCTCCCTCAAGACAAAAAAAAATAAACAAACAAACTATATATTAATTACAAAAACAAAACGTAGCTTTTTAATCCAGAAAAAGAGATGCACGGCTCGGAAGCAACGCCGCTTTTCTTTGCGTTTTAACCTGCAAAATCACTTTAAAAGAAAAAAAATTAAGAGTAAAAGGAAAAGAAAAATCAAATGTATTTTTAGTTCATTTCTTCCTTGCTGTGCTACCTCTTGCTTGAGCTACTTGAAGTTCTGTCCTTTCTTTCAGGGTTTAGGGTTTTTCAAAACGAAGCGCTTTTCTATTTATATATTTGAGAAGAAGCGCCGTTTCTACGTAACTTTTAATATTTGTTTCTTTTGGCTTATATAAGGTCGTAAGTTCGGCGGTAGATTTTTCGGAGGTTCTACTCCTACATAAAAAGCTTAGGAAAAGTTCATAAGTGGGTTGAAAACAATTGCAAACGAGTTAGTTTTAAAATTTTTGATAAAATGCTATATATTTTAAAAAATTCATATAAATATTGATAATTTAATAGATATATGGGTAAAGTCTAAGATGTTTTGGTAAATCTAAAAGGTTAGATATTTTAAGAAATCTATAAAATATTGATAAATTGATAGAAATATATTGATAAAGTCTTAAATATTTTGGTAAATTTAAAATTTTAGTTATTTTGTTAAAATATTAGATATTTTGGTAAATTAATATAAATATTAGTAAATCGATATATATTTTGGTTAATCCAAAGTGTTTGGTAAAATATTAGATATTTTGATAAATTGTTAGATATATTGATAAATCTTTAGCAATTTTGGTAAACCGTTAGATGTTTGAATAAATCTTTAGAAATATTGATATATCGCTAGAAATATCGTAAATAAAATTTCAATAATTATTAAGACTTGATATATGGTTTGAGAAAAGTTAAACTATCAAAATAGTCACTTTCAAATTATATTTTGGTCATTTATATTTGAAATGTTACGTTTTAGTCACTTATGTTAATGTGTTGTAACATTTTAGTCACTAAACCGTTAATTGTCGTTAATAGTGTAACAATAAACCGACGTAACACATTAAATTATCATTTTAAACAAATTTTTATGTTAAATTATACAATTGGTCCCTATATTTTTTCGTTTTGAACAATTTTTTATATTCTTCTAACTTTCCTTTTTTCTTTATTATTCATTCTCTTTGTTTCTCCCCATGTTTTCCTCCCTTTTCCATATTTTTTAACTTAGTTTTTCTATGTTTTTCATTTGTTAAAACTTTTTTATGTTTATGAAAAAAGAAAAAGGCAAAAGTTGAAACCAAAATAAAACTTACTTTGCATATTTTTACCACACAATTACAAACCATCGCCTACCTTCGCATTACTTAACCAATTTGGATCTCTCAATAACCTAGTCCACAAGCTTGCCTCACTCGAAGACCTTGCCAGTCATGACTTATAGCAGTCCACGCTTAACAAAGTTCCCCGAGCCCGTTCCCTTAACCTCCTAACCAACCCCCACGACCACCTTATATATCTTACCTACAACATTCTCACCCTCTCGAAACTACATTGTTTCACAAATTCTTCAAACGAGCTCTACACTCTCAATAACTAAAACGACCACCATACGAAACTTACCATCAATTTTACCTAAACCTAAACCAGTTTAGTTCCATGCTTCCTTTCTCTCTTCAATTCATCCATGCTCGGCTTCCAATCAAACTTGCTTGGGAATATCCAAAAAAGTTTAGATCAATTTTATCGTTTGCTTAATTTTATTCGTCAGAAAATAAAAGAAATAATCTACACGATTCTGTAAAAATTTAGAAACAGAAAAAATTTGTTTTGAATATAAAGAATTCAATTTATGTTTATATTTGATTAAGGACATGACTTTTTATATTAATTAACTAGATCCAATTTTAGTTTCAAAATTAGGCTATATTCAAATCAAGATTCGATTAAGAATTATTGATATTCGGTTTTGAGTGAAATTCAATATAGAAACCATGTGAAAGAAACAATGACTTGGTTTATTTGGTGGGCAAAATTATATTTTTGCAAAGAAGAATATGATAAGAGAGAAAATTAAAAGGGAAGAAGAAAAGGAAAATAAAGAAATAAAAAATTTAAATTGTTCAAAAAAATATAGGGACTAGTTTTAACAAATAAAAATATAGAAAAACTACGTTACAAGAAACGGAGAAGGGAGAAAAATAGAGGGAGAAGGAAAAGAGAATAGAAAATAAAAATAAAAAAAGAAAGTTCAAAGAATATGGGTACATGATATCCTTTCATTAGCATTGCATGGTTGATGAAAAGTAAACTTGGCCATGGGTCATCCATCTTTGTGATGGATGGCTTGATCACTATTTGATAGCGATTGACTTTTCATGAAGGAATATGTAATGGTTATCATGAGATAAAATAGGATTATATTGGAAAACGAATATTATCCCAAAGAGATCAAGGATATCATATGAGGGTAACACACTTATAATAAGGTCATTGGGCAAGTATTAATTAGTTGCTTTCGTAATAGTATGTCGTCGGGGAGAGGTCAGTCACGATACTATAGTGGAATGATTTCGTGATTAAATGAGTTCATAATTAATAGGCGAAAAGCTGAAACTTAATTATAAATCATTTGAGTCTTAACTTCATATGTCCAATCAATCCCTCCGCTAGCTCGTTGAAACCAAAATTGAATTACGTGTTTAAATAAAAATGAATGGAATTAATAGAATTAGAGAAATGGGAAATATTTAAGAATGCTTATGATTTTCTTCAAATTGGAGAAATGAAATCATTGAAAATGAACGTAGGTTTCCAAAAATCGAAATGGAAATAAAAATGGAAATGAAAATTTGCAATCCTATATAGGATTACTTAAAAAAATGATGGAAGAATGAGTTTATATTTTTGGACTGTTTTGTAGCCCAAAAATGAAAACACCATTCAATCATAGTGAACATGCTGAGTTGTGATATATTGAACGAGTTTTCTCAAAATTTTACTGGGGGTAAAATCATCAAAATTTTACCAGAGGATAAAATTGTCAAAATTTTACTGGAGTAAAATTGAGATGAGAAAATTATTTAATATGCAAATATTAAAATTTATTTTGAGAAATAGAAAAACTTAATCGAGTTGAATCAGATTACAGAGAATTGAGTCAAAAAGGCTCAGGAATATCTCGTAATTGGACCCAATGTAAGAGAGACCCAAAACCCCTCATATAACATGAAGGGGGAGACAAACCTAGTAGAATATAATGGTGAGCCGTTCAACCCTCTCTTACTCCAAGCAGGACGTTGGTTTTCTATTTAAAATAAACCTCTACAACTCTACAAGGGTTCTACCTTCTATTCCTATAAATAGATGACGCCGATAGAGCTATTAACACAACTGTTGAGAGATTATTATTCTGCCGAAAAATAGAAAGAATTTATTCTCAAATTTTAAATGTATTTTTACAGAATAACAATTTTACCGGTTAAAGAATAGAGAATTTCTTTTTCACCCCCCAAAAGAAATTTTTTTCTAATTCTGTGTTTTGGTTTATTTGGTTCGAGCCCACACTCGAAACAGTTCGTGGTACGAGGATAGCGGAGAAGATCATTTGGTTGAAAGTCAGAAAATATTAAGGATCCACTTATCAGAAAACACAGGTGAGTATTCGATTAAGATTTATTGCTATAAATATCACAAATCAGGAGGAATTTTCAGAATTTTAATTTTTCACTGTGCAAGAAAATCGTTTTCAAACCGAATTTGTTTCCAACAGTTAGGACAGTAAACATTGTATTGAATTTAGTCGTAGTTGTAAGCTATTTTTTATAGTAATCCAAAATAGTTTTAACTTAGTGAGATTTTAGTCTGTAATCCAGTTCTGTTGCGATGCCCGTACCCGAATCCGACAAATGGGTCAGGTAAAGGCATGAATAGTACAATCCCTACCAATAGTATTACCAGTACCCCCATCACGATACTAAATTATTATCCTCATAGCCACACTAAAGACTCCCTCGCCTGATTAGATTTCCTAAAATCCCCAATTAGGATCTCAGCAATTTACAAAAATGGAAGAAAAAAATGAAGGCGCTCAAGGAACAATTATCTTCCCATCAGATAAGGTATGAATAGCAACAAATATTTCTCCGAGAATAGTTAGAAAAACAAAGACACATGAATTTAAGAGTTGAGAGCGATCGAAAAAGCCTAGAGGCAAGCCCTCCAGGAGAATGAAGATGAGACGACTCACTCTACTCACATACAACAGATGGCACTAGGAGTACAAGTGATCCTACAAACAATAGCATTAGCCAGAGCTAATGGTTGAATAAAGATGTGTTCAATGAGTGTTTTATTTTGGTTAGCAAAATTTTGAAATCCTAGACCACCAATATTCAATGATTGGCATCATGTATCCCAGCTAACCAATGCCAACTTTCTTCTATTGTTAGCACTCCTACAAACAATGTTGTGTACCATTTTTTTTTTCAAATTTCTTGTAAGAATCACCATTGTTTGCATGAAAAAGTTTGATATTGTCATGACTACGAACTTGACTAGTGTAACACACCCTACTATGGATTGGAGGCTTGCACTCCATCCTCTAAGTCGACTTCAAACTTTGTCAAGCACACACTAGTACTTATTCTTAGTGATACGTTTATGGAAGAGTAGAATAATTGCTAATATGATCAACAGTCATATCATTTGTGTTTAAACAGAAATGGATCAATCTTTCGAGTACTAATCTTGTGACCCAAGTGAAGACTAAAAAAGTCGTAATATATGTTTGACCATTGTGGCTTGTCCCACATCTGTTTTATAGAAAATCACCAAGTCTTCTTCAAAAAATAGATGTGATAAAGGTGTCCCATTTTTTCTAAGTTTAATAGGCTCCCATTCTTTACGCTTAATTGCATCATGAATGCTTTGGCCAAGACATTACATCCCAAAGCACAAACATATATGGAAATAAGGGATTCTTTCATCGGATTCCTCTTGCCCTGAAATCTTCGGTTAAGGACCCATTAAAATCTTTGTAAAAGATAAAGAAACAAAATGCATAATAACATGGGCAAAATTTTGTGGAATGCATCCATCTATGATTGAATCATTTAAAAATATCGTCTCACTCTATCCTTTTTCCAATCTACGTTAATTACTATTCACCCCATTTTCCCTTTATCAATCCTCCATCAATTGGAGAACCTTTTTAGGCAATTAAAATATTATCAGCAATACATCTCTTGGGTATGAAGCTCACTTGATTTTAGCCAATCCATAATGGAATAATTGGCTTTAAACTATTGATAGTTGTTGGTCACTACCTTATAAAGCACCGATGACAAACTAATTAGCCTGAAATGTGAAAAATTCTTAGGATCACTATTTTTAAAAATAAAGACTATTAAGTTTTTGTTTAACTCCAAATTGACGATGCTTTTGCCAATGACATGTCGCACCAAGTTATAAATATCATTTCCCAAAACCTACCATCGGCGTTGGAAAAATTGTGTGTGCAAGCCATAAAACCAGTGGTTTTTGGAGGAACCATGTCAAAAAGCATATTTTTGACTTCTTCATTCGAAACCCTCTTTTGAAGTGAATTCAAGATATTTGAATCAATAATGAGAAATCTACCACTTATATAAATTATAAAACTAAGAAATAATCGCTCTTTTCAAAGTGACATCATCGTATCACTAGTCACTGCATAGATCTTCTTTTCTCGTAAAAGTTCTATTATAAAAGTATTTCGTATTTTAGTCCCCCTTGTGGAATTCACTCACATCTAGCCTTCCAGTTCCATGGGACTCCCTCTAATTCAAGGATTTTCTCAAATTTCGTTCTAAGGTCATTGTCAAAATACGAGAGTTTTTGGACTCATTTTTCTCTAATACCATTTGGATTCCCTTGAGCATGCCATAATAATCTTTTTTCTAGTCCTAATATTATCAAACAGTTTTTATTCCATTTTTTAACAATCGTGACAAATCGTAATGAAATATTATTGAATTATTGCCTCATTGATTTAATAAGCTCTCCAAATAGCTCATGTGTTGGCCAACCTAAAAATAATTGAAATAATTTTTTATGGCTTGTCGATTCACCGACTCCGGCCTTTATAAAAAAAGGTTGAAAAAGCCTCGATTTGCAACCATTCAAAACAATTTCGTTCTACCTTTTGTTGAAACAGAAGTTGGACAAACTAGAGAGATTACATAACAAATCCAAATTGTAAATGAATCAAAGAGATAAAAAGAGAACTGACACGCGATATTTATTAACGCAATTCGGATTCACGAATCCTACTATACGGAAACTCACTTAGAGAATGGTTTTGCTCAACAATTTATTCAGTACAACTATTAGCAAAAGCCTAATTTACACTCCCCCAATGAATAATTGCAACCCCAAAATTGAACCTAAATTGTTACAAATTACTACCTCTAAATACAAAATAAATCGACGACCTAGCTATTTATAGCTTTTCCCCAACATTGATGAATAGCCAAGAGATAAGAAACTATCACTAATTTAAACACTGATTTTATCTAAATATTTATCCTGACAAATAATCCCATAAACAACATCATAATCATATATCCCATGGTTGCTACAAATGCCCTTATCCGAGAAGATAAGGATAATCTCTAACAAATCAAATAGTTTAAAATTTTCATGCTACTTCAAAATATGCGTGATGGTGCTGATAGCTCTGAAGTATTGGGCACAAAAGTCACATATTGTCAAGTGTTGTTCCATCCCTTATTCTAACAGGTTATGGAACAATAGAACAGTCATAACTCCGATAGAGATCTATGGTCTAACTTATCTCTTTCTAGGTGATAGATCACAGTTCCGGGGTTAAGCGACTCCCAATCCAAATTGCTCTAACCTTTCAAAGATTATACCCTACTCCAAGTAAACTTCAAACCTATGAACCCCGAATCCCTGATATTATCGACAAACATGAAATTTCGAAACCGGTCATAGCCTCCTGAAAAAATTGACCCCGTCATCAATCAAGAACGAACTAAAGATCCAAAATATATAAAAGTAAAAAAAAAAACTATTTATGAAAACTTATTTGATAACATATTAATTATAAAAGTTCAAAAATTATATAAAAGTTAACTTTCTAATTTATCAAATATTATTATAATTTATAAATTCTATAAAATAAAAATTATATACAATTACATAGAATATAATTAATTAAAAAGCATATACAATTTTGAAAACTTAAAAGAGTTTATAATAAAAGATAAACAAGACTGTCGAATTAATGTCGGTATATGACTGAGCCTAATCCAGTATCAGAAATACAGTGAACAAAAATAATTTATCACTTTTCACAAGACATGCACATTTTTCTCTAATAAATATTGAAAATACTTTACATGCAAGAAGTCAAATAGTCTAAAAGAGTGTTTGTTCATCATATAAAATTACAGAAAAGACTGTTATTACATATTTCATTGGCCTATAAAAGTGGCACTCTTTTTCTTTTTCGAGTTACAATAAAACACTAACAATGACCAAAGAATAAAAGATTACAATACTTGAATAAGATTCAATTTAAAAAATAAAAATAAAATAAGAAAAAGAAACCCCTGAGAACCCCAACTATTAAGCTTTGACCCTACAGCAAAAACCTCCAATCTACTATATGAAAAGAAAAGTCTATTATAATTACAGAGTATGCACATATTTAGGCAGCACATAAATCCTGGGGTGTGCAAATATTGCAACAGAGTGAAGGGGGGGCAAAGGGATGGCTTCACTCATTCCGTATGCTGTAACAAGAACGAGAAACCAGAGTGTCCACGAAGCAGAGGTGGTGGATCGATTTCAGCCACCTCTGTTTGTTGCATTGACTTGGAGATATCATCCATAGAGAATGGAATGCTACAAGAGAAAAGACCTAAATGTTACAGCAACGGGCGAAGAGCAATACTACCAATAAAAAGGTTATGTATGTGATGATAACTGGTACCTTGAATCATCATCCAGTAAAAATGAACTGCTGACAGCATTGTTGGAGTCCTCAGTCATCTTAACTCTCATACTCGCAATTACCTGCAGCGAGAACATTTTTGGGCAGAAGTAGCCGTTATATCAAAAGATAATGTTTGAGGTATTGACTTTTGTAACAGATAAAGGGTAAAGGACAGTTCTATATGTAGACACAAAAGCAGGAACTGGTGATGCAATCGAAATCGTGAATTATATGGTAAGGCAAAGACCATAACAAAACTATTAAGAATTTGTAGGACAAAGCAAGGTTCCAGGTAATTCAATAAGAATCCAGAAATGCTGGCAATGAAAAATGTATGCATGCACACATATCCAACTGTGAGAATCATGTTGTGCTAGCTCTGCACTATCAGAAAGATTTGAAAGGTGAGGAATAAAATGACCAGCATTTTTAACTTACATCTGAAGATACACTGTGTGTACCATATTTGTCATCCCAGTACATTGTACTTATCCTGTACAGCTGCTGTATGCTAAGCACCTGGTATTTGAAAAAACCAAAAGGAAAAATCAGAGAAATGAAGTGAGAAAAGGAGGATTTAGGAGGTGCAAAAGGTGTGTAAGCAACTCACAGGGCAAAGATCATTGGTTATCTCTTTCAAGGTCTTTTTGGGCTTCTGGTGTATGACCTATTTTGGAAGAAAAATTCAAATGAAAACAAAGTTTAATGAGAGATTAAAAAAAAGAAAGAGCAAAAGTTTAAATGCCATGGTAACAGTGTAGCACTAAAGACAAACCAGGAAGCCAACTGCTTGTCTAATATGCCTCAGCTCATCCCAAGCTGAGCCTGCAAACTGAAAGTAAAGCAAGCATTCAACATTTCTTCTATTAAAAAATCAGTAAAAAATTGAGGTGATGATTGCTTGTTAGAGTACGGTGTTGCTACCTCCTCAGTTGCATCATGGCACCATTGTTCCAGCTCAGCTAGCCCAGCTTTAACGTACTCCCCATTGCTGAATGAGCAACATTCACGCCGCAAAAGAAGGCTGCAAAAACATGTTTAAAATGTAAATAAAAATAGTTTGATATATGATAAGCAATCAAGAACAAGAAGATAGAACCTCAAAGTTTTGGTACTTTTTTAGTGCATTTACCTATTAAACAATTGAACATTAATGAATGAAAATGTCTGAGTGAACACTTTGCAAATTAAGAATGAAGGAACCTGCAGGGACAAGAGAGCAAAGAGAATTATGTTGCCATAATGGAAAGCAATTCACTTTTGGTCAAGGCATAACTGGCCCTCACTCACATAATTGGCCCTCATTGTCTTCAAGTAATTGTTTAAAGTTTTCACTATGCTTTGCCAGTGCGCAATAAGAGCTTGTTGAGCCACAGCATTAGCTTGAGAACGTCCCTTACCTAGGCTAGCCCGGGAAGTTCTGGGTGCCTGCATTGTAATCGTAATGGACATGAATAGGGAGCAAAAATGATTTCGTTATTGCAAAAAATAAGAGTACTTAACAACACAAACCATTAACATGGCTGCAAACAAAGCAACAGTGTTGGGTCAAAAACCATTTATTTGAACTGTTGGCTGTCAGTTTTACCTTAAACCACAAAATTCAAACATATCTACAATCTATCCTCGTTCTTAATAAATATGCTAATTAGAAGAAACATAGAATGTGCAGTGACAAATAAATCATAAGGGTGAGCAAAAGTGTAGTTTAGGTTACAAGAAATCCACAAAAGAGCTGGTTACAGAATAGAAAAAGCAGAAATCGATGGAAAAAAAAGAGTAGCTCAGGTTTGATTGCATATAAAAGACCTCAAGTCTCAATTTTGAAACTTGAAAAATGAAGCAAATTATAGTATTTTCTCCTATTATTGTAACTGCTAAAAATGTTAGGCAGAATTGCTTTATATACCTGAATACATGATGCAAGCACTGGAGATATCTCCTTTTTCAAATTGTCCCTTATCATTCCATATATCTTCTCAAGGAAGGCTGTCAGTTGCTGTTTGAAAAGCAAAGCTGGATATTTTGCTTCGACTTGTCGTAGGTCATCAAGACCACCAAGCAGCCGGCCATTAAGAAATGAGAAACCAGAAGTTTGTGGAGAACCTCGAAGTCCCTAAGAGGTTAAGTCAGAAGACAAAAAGGAAAAGAACTAAAAAACTCGATCAAGCTGCAGGTTGAGGTAAATGTATGACAGCAAATATACTTTAAAGGTTATCCCTACTTGAGACATCCTTCCAAATAGAGAAGCTGAAGTTGATCTTCGCCTTTGAGGAGTTAGGCTTGCTGCACCACTTGCTTTGAGCGTGCGTTGCAGCAGCAATAGTAGAGTGGATGAATTTGATAACCAATAGGATAACAAGTCATTATTATCCGCCACCTAGAGTAAGGCAATATTTTAAACATGAGTATTTATACAGCAATAAAAGAAACAAAAGAAAATTACTGCTTTATAAATTATCCCATTGAAAAATTTCCATGCAATCTGTCTTGAATCAAATTGATCAGCCACAAAATAATGGTTGATTTGTTAATACCTCTATTGATGCCCCTATGGTTTGAATTATTCGATCAAAAATACTTGTTCTTTCAACTTCAAATGATCTCCAATGGAGCAGGCATTTATATATTAGGCAAGCAGCAACTGGCTTGCCCCCGGAGAATCCTAAATCTTGAGAAATACACTTTATTAGAAGCTCCTGATTCTCCTGCACCAATCAGAATAAGGCCATTAATTGTAGTTCATCAAAGCCTTCCAGAAAACCAAAACAAAAAATCTAAACCTCTTGATAAAGATCATTTTCATGTTAATAAGTAAGCATCTTTCTAATGGCCAAAGGAAAGAGGTATGCATCTTTTTCAAATTTCAGAACTGACCTGTTGCTTTTCATTAAGAGACTTTTGGGGCTTCTCCTCAGTCTCAGTTAACTGTGGATTTGGTAGCGCTTTCTTTATTTCTTCATTCACAACATTACCATTCTCAGGAGTTCTCTGAAATTTCAGAAAATAAAATACATAACATAAACCTCCATAATATACAAGGTATTTAAAAAAAAAAAAAGACTTCTAAGCAACCAGTACCTGAAAAATTGTCGTCTTGGGTCTTGCTGCCAAAGCTCTGCCTGTTGGTGACATAGAGAGTGCTTGTTGACGGAGTACCTGATTCTCTGATTCTAAATTAGAGAGCTTCTCTTCTAGCCTGAACCATGGGAAGAATAAAAAGTTGATAAAGGCTTAAGCTGTAAATCATGTCCAATCCTAGTCATGCAATAGACCATTATATACACAAACTGTTGGTGTGAGAGCTAGCAGCCAAAGATATTTAGTCAACCTAATCAACAATGTAACGCATGCGCAGATTACAGTAACTCCAAATATAGTTGACAAAACTATGGCAAAAGGACCACCATAAGATCGAATGTCTTTGCTGCAAATTATCCGAATAGGTAATAGCAAGAAAAGAAATGGAGACACCATAAACAAGCAATGTAATCATAACTGATCCTACTGAAACAGTAGTGATCAACCAATGAATTTATTTTCAATATCATGGTATTAGTGACAAACCTCTGCACTGAATCTTGAAGCTGATCTACTTTCTTCCCATCATCTTCAAGCTTCTTAGTCAGATCCACATTTTTGGCCTGCTCAGTGGCATGAGCTTGCTTTGCCTCCTTAGCTGTTTGCTTTTCAGCCAGTAGCAAAGCCTGTACGGATTTAGAAATTCGTTCATCAGAGTCAAGAGATGCATATTTGACACCAAAGGCCAGGAAGCCTCCTCTAATCACCAAAGGTTAAGGCAGCAATGTTTTTGAGCAAGCATCTGGTCAAAGGATAAGCTCCTTCAAACTTAGATCACTTGGACTTCGTTCCTCTTGTCCAGATAAATTTGTGCATATACAAATCAAGAGAATCCAGAAATTGTCTAAAGAAAAAGTAAAACACCTACAGATTTACATTGGAGCTAAAGCATTTGAGCAGTACAAACCATGCAAACTCCATACAAGTAGAAAATATGATGCAACGTATGAATATAGGGCTCTCTCAAATGCTTTCTGATATACCATCCTTGAATACTAGCATAACCAATTTTTTTCTTCAAATTACGAAATAGAAAATTAAAATAATCTTTCAGACTCAGCATAATCAAACAGCCACACTCTACTTAAGGAAAAATTATATACCATCTCAGACAAGAATGGATGAATACCTTCAACTTCTCAACTTCAGATGTCAACGAATTTATCTTTTCTGTATCTTGAACAATAACAGGAGTTTCTTTGACAACAGGAGGTGCTTCCTCAATGGCTTTTCGTGCTGCCTCTCTTTCCTTGATAACCATAGATTTAGCTTCTTCCACTTGTGATTGCATTTCATGCAGTGCATCTTGCAATTTTGCAATTTCTTGAGCTTTTGCCTCCTCAAGATCAGTCTGCATTTAAGTTCAAATAAGAATAGCATAGACTAGTAAACTATAAGAATACCACCTACAGCATTAAACTATTCAAGTAAAAAGATAAAAGGCTTTGGTAAGCAATAATATAACTACGCTACCCTCAATCGCTTTTCAAGTTGCAAACGCCATGTAAGTTCCTCCACCCGCTTCTCTAGCTTGTCCTTTGCCGCCTTCAAAGCTCCAGTTTCTCTTGCAGCCTAAATAAATTTAGAAAAATCGGGTTTAGCTTGGATAAGCAACCAAATATGTATTAACATTCACATGTATAAATTAAGCAGCAAAAGACAAACCATTTTGAGCTTTCTGAGCTCTCTTCTAGCAACTCTGCACCTCCAGCCACACTGTGAAACTAATACAGCCTTCTGAAGACTCTTATAATAAGAATAAGCTTGGTAGCAACGCCAGTGAGCCTGCAGACCACCAGGAGTCAAGAACCAATAACATTTATCATAACTAAAGAGTTAAAGCCCTTTTAAGCACCGATATGTTAATAGTAGAACTTCCCATATGGTAAATACAGTATCCTTCTATGTTTTCAATAAAGATGTCAAGTTACTCTACCTGTATGATAATGGCAGCTTTAGTCTGCTTCCTGAACCTAAACTCATTACGAGCAGTCATCGACCTTAATCCCGTCTGCAATATAATTGCAGATTTCCTCATTGTCAAATAGGATTTTCTGTCAATGTGTCGGCGCAAATTCTTCTGAATATTCAAAGCTCCAGCTTCTCTCCTCAGCTCATCATATATTTTGCGTGCCATATTACCTACAAATTGTGGAAGGAGATTAAATCAGAACTCCAAGCCAGGTCCATAAGGAAAAAAAAAAAAAGAAGGAATGAACCTAATAACTGAATAATTGAAAGGGAAATGTTATACTTTCCAAAAGCAGCGACAAAGAGCTATTCTCCTAGCACAATTTTGAAACTTGGATTTGTTTTTTACCTCATTTATTAACAATTTTCAACACCCAATGCATCAGGATGATTAATTTTGTCACTATCACAAAGCGAAAAGAAAATTACAACAAAAACTCCCAAAAGTTCTAAACATACATCTCAGTCAGAATAACTGTCACTGTTTTCACCTCTAAAATTCTTAAACACAGCTTACACACATCTAGACGTTGAAAAAGCCAGTACCATGGAGACATGACCATTTCTAGCGGGAAACTATAGAAGGTAGGCTTTAACAGAGTTCAAAAAAACACCTCTCAAATAAGACTGCAGACTGATAGCAGCCCCACGTAATGAGATGAATTCCTTGCGAGCAATATATGTACGAATCTGTCGCTGAATGGTCCTGGCCGCATTTCCAAGCACCTCTGCTCTCCTAGCATCCAACTCTGCCATCTGACCTGCTCTAAGGAAAATCTTTGTCTTCCCCACCTGCAAATACACATCATCCAGGAAAAAAAAGGAGACAAAAAACACTGTTATACAAGGCCGCAAAGAAATGACATTTCTTGAAAGTGAGCAAAAGACATTAAGAACTTAAAAGATGTCAGCAAGCCCATGTTAACCAAAAGCACTTGATACTTCTGCAAGAGCTTTCACAATTGCAGCCATCCTTTTCATTTCACAGGGTGAAGGAGGGAGCATACCGCATTTCCTTCCCTTCGGAAAAGTTGGTGACAATATTTTATCCCATTTACATTCTTTTTCTATAATATATAACTGGAGAGAGTGCAGCAAAGATACACTTCAATTGGGTATATCATTTTCTGAAGCTAAACCAACTTCTAAGAACCCTACAGATTATGTACTTTCAATGTATTGGCCAAAAAAAAAATTACTAAAACTCCAATAGAGAATAAAAATATTATTTTCAGCAATGAAATAGAAGGAATTCAAGAGAATTTAACTGCTTATTAGGTAAATTTACAAGGATCGAAGCTCAAGTTGCAGATGAATAAAGTTAGGAAGAAAGGTGACTTTCTCTGTAGGTTGATAACATTTTCCAAGAATAAGCAAGCAATTTAAGGATCCTATTAAAAAAATTCCAGTTAAGTATGGTAACCAAAAGAATAACTATCACCAATCACAATATTATTTTGCCAGATTTATTAAATAACAATGGATACACAATAAAATGAAAATGATAAAAAGAGATTACCTGATATCCTTTCAGTCCCTTCTTATCAAGTATCAGTTGACATGCAACCTTATCATCGTAACTGAAGAAAAGAGAGAATACCAGATGAAACTCTATTAGTTAGTTGTTGTTCAATCAAAGAAAATCATAGCAGATCTTCTAAAATGTATACAAGCATGAAACACCTAGAACCATTACTCAAACTTACTTTCCTTCCAAAACATCTGGAGCAAGTAGACCAAAACGATTGAGAAAATCGTAAAATGTACGTCTGGTAGGATATCCAGCACAGCTGATCCTAATTGCTTCAAGAACACCCTAGAAGAGAAACAAATACAAATTTTAGTCAAGACAAGGTATGAAAACCAAAATATAATGAACCAAGAGAATCTTGACAGGTAACACTAAGATTCAACAATGGCATTAATAGCATATAAATACTTACACCACAGCGTAATTGTTGAATGACATTGAAATTCTCAAAAATAGCAGGCTTCAGGACATTATTTGGTTTCACACATCTAATGTAGTGAGGTTCTGTAGCACTCAAGGTCTCCATCAGAGATTGAAGTTGTAGCTGCAATTTAGACAAATTGTTAACAATTTCTCATTATCAGAGCATAAAAAAAATAACAAAGTTGTGATGCATGGCAAGTCTTTCAAAACCATTCAAGCTTAGTGAACAGCCAATATGCTATCCAAAGTAGAGCAACCAACATAATGAAAAATGTTATAAGCAGGTGGAAGCACTAAGCATATAAACCATGACCCAACTGGAGAAATAGAAGATCATAAAAGCATAAGTTGACTGCTAATGCACTGGAAGTAGTAAATGCTTGCCATGTCTTAGCCAACTCGCTGTCATGATTTAAACATGATAAAAAGCCAAAAGATAGTCAACCAGGAAATTCATATTTTTAATCAGTTTTCATATACCAGTTTCCACGAGTTTACCATATTTCAAGCTCTGGAATCAAAGTAAAACAGAGCACCATTAGCAGTTAACTAAATAAAACCCTACAGTAAAAGAAGTCGTATATAAGCTGGCCCCAAATTTAACAAGATAGGAAGGATGAGCAAACTTGTTGGGCAAAGGAGTAAAATATGTTACAGCCAGGGCATTAGCAATATAAGCAAGAAGTCTATCATATCTATATGCTACAAGCAAACTTACAGATAAGGAGAAAGGACAAGCAAATCTCTGTGAAAGAAAGTTAAACCAACAATAGGGCATCTATAAATGGAATGTTGTAATCACATAACTCTGCAACTGAACAAGAGAGATTGACTATGATAAAATACCTTGAAGCGCGATCCAATGGAAGAAAATTTTGATGACTTTGATGATTCTTCTGGAAGTGGAGGAAAAAGACTTCTCACAAAAGAACACTCTGATGCAGTCAACAGAGCTTGATGCTCAGCCACAACATAATCTTTGTTTTTGTCCAGAAACTGATTTGCTTGATAGGTCACCTAGTCAGTGGATAAAGACATCAAAAATTGTGAACAATCTACAGCCAACAAGGATAAGGTTCATATGCTAGGAAAAAAAAGTTTACCTCCCCTGCATAGTGTGAGATAGTAAAATCAGTACGGGAAAGCTTTGGTTTGATAAAACGCTTATTATTTTTGAAAGTCTGGTACAACTTCTGTGCAAAAGTCTCATGAGTAGACTTGGGGAACATGCTGCATTGATGAAAATAAGCACAAGAACATTGGCCAAAGGAAAGAATAAGAGAAAGTATAGAACTAAATAAATTAACCTATCATAGATTAAAATCATTTTGAACCAAGAATTATTAACCAAAGCAGCATACCAGGCTTCATCTAAAAGCGCAATTATTCCTCCAGGCTTCTGTTATATATTGGATTACACAAAATAACATATTAGAATAAGGGGGAAATGAATACGACAGAACAAGAAGATGCAAAATCTATTTACTGATACAAAAGTATCTTGCAATGAAATAAAAAATTGAAAAACTATATGAAAACAAACTATAAACCTTTTCAATTAGGTCCAAGACATCTTGATTATCAACAAACTCGATGTAGCTCCAATTAATTTCTTCTTTTGTATATTCTTCCTGCTCCATCTTGAATACATGCTGCAAAAATATATTACAATGGATGATAATCAGTCTTACTAAATCTCCAACCCATGGCCAGGCCTATTTATGAAGAAATCTAACCTGATTGAAATGTTGCTGCAGCTTTTCATTCGTGAAGTTGATGCAAAACTGTTCAAAGCTGTTTTAAGCATCACAAGTCAAGCTTGTATTGGAGTAATATTACTATTACAAAAGCAACTTCCAAGTCTGCAAAGTTAAGGTGTTACCTATTACACTTAAAACTTTCAAAACCATAAATATCAAGAACTCCAATTATTGACTTTGAGTTTGGATCCTGTCCAATCGAAACATTAATTTTATCCACAAGCCTGGAAACAAGAATGTAGATAGAACAATTAATATTTAACATATACAAAAAAAATAAGACAATTTTAGTTCAAATCATTAAGCAGGAAAACGGAAAAGGGCACCAGTTTAATTAGTACTATACCAGTCAAATAACCGAGAATATACTGTTTTGGCCAAAGCATCCCTGCTGGCAACTGCATTCTCAGGGTCAAGGCTTCTTGTGATAATTTCTTCTGGAGTTACCATGACACGTTTGATGAGGGCATCTTCCAAGCTCTGGGCATCACACCTATTAATGATTTTGATTGATGAGTAGGAAAATATAACTGTTTAACAATCATTAAGAGAATGCAACATACACGCTGAGAATATGGAAATGTTAAAGATAAATACCTAAGAAGTTCGGCGGTCATATTAAGGTGGAATCTAGACTTTTCATCCTTGACGACTGAGGAATCTATTTCCTTTCCCTTGGCAAAATTAATGTTCCCAAGGTGAAGAATCGCAGCAACTACTCTAAAAATTGACTCCTGAAATTTAAGGTGTATCATTTGTATTAATAAAACATCACAAAAACACAAATGGCCTGAACTCTAAAAAGTGATATAGTATCACCTGTTCTTCGTCATTGATTCCAACAATATCCATAGCCCTTCTGGTTGCAAGATACTCGTGAGCATCATTTACACCATCCAACTCATAGCAACTTGATTGATTTAGATAATGGAAAGTTTTTGGGCTGCCCAACTTATATCTTTCAATATCCTGCAGAATTTCGAAAATAAAAAAATATATATATTTTACAAATACAAGGATCTATGTTGCTCAGACTTGATTACGAGTATCAGGTGTTGGTACATGTCTAGCTGTTGACTCATCAATTTCCTTGAACTTAGGATAACATGGGAAAAGGGTCCAAGAGGAGGATAAGGCTGCAGGGACTAGTTTTTGGCATACAAACATATATATAAATAAGGTTACACGATTTATTTGTTTGAACATGAGAGTTAATTTCAAGTTATGTGATAATTGTAAGGGATGGTGAACATATCAATATGTTTTCTTGCATATACGATAAACGTAAAGTCAACTTATTGAAGGGGAACTATGAAATTCAACAGTTGCATATTTTAAGGAGATTTGGAGGTCTACTTGTGCAGAACTGGGCTCAAAAGGCTTAATTCGTATTATCTCAAGGCCCAAAATCCAACCTCATTGAAAACTATACTTTTGTTTACTTCCTAACACAGCAACAGGTAAGTACAAAAAAATAAATAAATAAAAATAATGCAGAGACCGGTTTTTTCAAAAAAATAAATAAATAAAAATAATGCAGAGACCGGTTTTTTCTCTTTTATATGTGAAACCAAGAAGAAGACATGACCAACCACATATTTTCCTTCTTTCTTTTCTCTCTATTTTACTCTCTTTTTCTTTTTTCTTTACTAATTGATTTCTTGTTTTTCTCACTTTGAAAGTTCCCAATGATTTTCACCTCTCTCTCCTCTTACCCATGATGTTAACAGTAAACTAGAGATCTCTATTGGCTTTGGGGTTCAGATCAAAACACGAAGACGAGTTCAAAGGTTTTACCAACATCAAACACAGATATCAAATCATATCAAGGTCATTTTGTGTCAACACCCATCAATCTCACTTTTTACCGAGTCCAAGCAACAAAGCAGGGGATCACTAGCAATATTAAAACTGCTTGATGAAAAGAACATAAACATCAAATCAAAACCAAAACATGGCAACACACCTCAGGTGGTGCAGCACACAGAAGGTAAAAGCAGTGGTAGTTCCTCTCAGGATCAGAGATTTGGCAAACACGAGATCTTTCAAGCAAATAGGTTCTGATTGCTGCCCCAGATATCCTTCCATTCTTGTCAAATTGGATTTCAACAAATTTACCAAAACGACTGCATTGGGAAGTCTCAAATAAAATTAAGGAAACAATGCCAAGAAGAATACTAAATATGCATAATCTGTTGTAATCGAAATCAACAAATACTCTAGCAACACTATAAACTCATAAGTTATCATATTTCTATAACGCTACAATAACAAGTGCACACCTTGAATTGTTGTTCCTAACCGTCTTAGCATTGCCAAATGCTTCAAGAACTGGATTGGACTGCAATATTCAGTAGCAGAACAAGAAATAAGATGAAGAAAATTGCGATCAATTTTGTTCTCCAAAAAGAAAATGTACAGGTTACCTCCAAAACTTGCTGTTCAACTGTGCGCCCTTCTACTCCAGATCGCCCACCCAAGAATGCAAGATATCTCATGAGCATTTTTGTGGTCTCAGTTTTACCAGCACCACTTTCTCCACTAACCAGAATAGAATTGCTTTTGCCTTCATTAATCATTGCCCTAATTTTTTTTTATGAAACAGCACAAAGTAAGAATTAAAACAAAAATAGAAAGCAAATGTCTACCATGGGATGAAAGAGATTGATAACTAATCACCTATATGCAGCATCACCAACTGCAAAAACATGGGGACTTAGTTCTCCAAAAGTAGCTCCTTTATATTGTTCCATCATATGAGTATCATAGAGATGAGGTAATCTTTGAAATGGATTTACTGCGATCAGGATATTGCCGGTGTACGTCTAAGACAGTAAATGTATTAACATGGTAAGAATATGCTTCAAGTTCTTCCTTTAGTATCTAAGTACCTCTAGCTGTTGGTACATTTATATACACACACATATAAAACGAAATACAAGTATTGACTCACATAGATCTCATTAAGTTCATATCTTGTAGCCAAGTTTTGCAAAACTCCAGGTTCGTGCAAATATGAAAGCTTCGTCATGTCATCTACTCCACCAGGTGGTGCTTCTGTATCTTTTGGAAAAGCTTTTGATATATTTGTGACAACCTGCACAAAGCAATCCAATTGATTATATCTACATATATGCACCACAACCATCAACTTAGCTAACAGAAAAACATAGAGAATTTCCTCAGTTATGACCCAACATAATCAGGAAATAAACATATTGTGCCAATGTTCATTCTCATTTTTTTCCTCTTTCTTTTCTTTTATTTTTATTCACAAGGGAAGGCATGAGTGATCTTGTTTGCTCCAGACTCAATATGCACTTTGGCCACCTTTATCGTTACAATAATAATTTATCATTAGGAATTCGGGGGGAAAACATGTGTAGACTCAGACTTAAAACCCTCTCTTATTTTTATATCTTTTATATTCTTCAGCATTGCGGGCAAACTCTGACCAAATCATTCTTCTTTACTAAAGAAACTACATTTTGTTCCTATACTTCTAGATAGAGCATCATCTACAATAATAGTATTTCATCAGTTTCTTTTTTCCATTTTTTCATCTAAATTATGAGCATCAGTAGCTTCAAAGCAATAAGTAAGCACTCCATTGCTCGAATTTCCACTTACAATTACTTACCATGCAAAAACAAAACAGCTCCATTAATACTAATTAAGAAAGAAAAGATAAGGGAGCACTTACAGTTTTTCCATGTGGGGTTTTAACATGAATCTCATTTCCATTGATACGAATAACTTCTCCATCAATCCATGCTAAGCCAGGATCTTCAACCCATACATGAGAACCCATAATTATGTTATCTGGGCCAGCCTGAAAATTGAATTTTCCAAAATAGGAAGTCAGATAGAGAAACTTGAACAACATGGAAGCATAGGAGATATATATCAAATGTATAGCCTGAAAGTCACAATGATCAAGAAAAAGAAAAATCTAAGCTCAGGATAGTTAGAATTCAGAAGAACCTAAAGCTAGAATGGATAAGAAGGAAAAATCTAAGTTGAGTTAGGGATATTCAGAGAAGATAATAATTCGTTAGTAACATTCTTTCAGAAATAACACATAGTTAACCAGAAGTCAAATGTTATATAGAAGTAAAAAAGCAGCAAAAACCATTCATGGAGAAACTATAACTTTTAAAAATAAATTATTCTTCGAATTTTACAAGTACTTTTAACTTGGAACATAAGGCAGTAATCCAAAAGACATCACTTCCTTACACAGATAAGTGCTCTCTGAAACATTAGGTACCTTCTGAACACGAATACTAAATGATAAACTAAGGTCATTGAAACATCAATGTTTGCTTCTAAGCACATTAAGCTAACTCGCCTATGACTACAATTGGCTGAAACAACTGCAACATAAACTGAAAAATGCAACCATCCAACCTAAAAAATTGAACATAAAATAACTGGCAGCTAATTCAAGCTAATCCCTCATTTATTTGCCTATTCAAACCAATTCAATCACCAAATGAATCGAAATACCCATTCAAATACCTTGACAACACTGCAAATAAATCATTGACATACAAGTTTCAAATGCTATTTGAGATACATTCATCCCAGAAAACTGCCTCCTCCTATGCTCTGTTAACAAACCCCACTTCCCTTCGAGCTTACAGAATTATCAAATAGACAAATTACCCACTTCCTCAAATTAGAATTGCATGCAAAGTCAAGTCAAGCAGGGAAAACAAAGTCCAATTTCAAATTTCACAAATAGCACACGCCACAATCTTGTATACTCAAAACATTCAAGCAAAAGACTAGATTTTGCTAAAAGCAAAAGTAAGAGGCAAAAGAAAAACAGAAATATATTGAAGTGAGCCAGTCCTTACCATTGAAAACAGCAAATAAAAGCCCTGATGTTTCAACTCATTCAAGTACGAACTCTCTTAGAAAGCCAAAAAACCCCCCAAATAAACTTTCAAACCCAGAAATCCTCTGTTTTTCTTCTCTTCCTTGTTCAAACCCAAAGCTTGAAAGACCTTGTATATTCAAAATATCACCCCCTCTCTAAACTCTGGGTTTCCTTTTATTTCTTGTTTCTTCCTCCTTCCAAACTCTGGACAGTCTGTTTTTGAAAAAAAGATATAGGTTTTTTGAAGTTTCAAAAAAAGATCGAATTTTTTGAGTTTCAGTTTTTTTTTTTTTAAATTCCTCTCTCTCACTTCTCTGAATCAAAGCTATTTGGCGTTTGTGTGGTCAGCTGAGGATAGCAAGGTGTGGGGACAAAGGGTGGGTCCTACAGACCAACCTCTACCTCTCTCTCCTCTCTGCACCGTGCTTTGAGGACCTGTCTGTGTCTTTTTTTTTTCCTTCTCTTTCTTTTCTTTTCTTTTCCCCCAAACAGTCTTCAAAAATGAGACGCCAGCTTCAATATTTTGGCTAAATTTAAATCCAGGACGGTCACTGTTTACTAGTGTTTTTTTAAATTGCCTTTGTTACGAGATTTGCCCATACTTTTTGCCTTTTATAACTTTATTGCCATTTCCTACAACAAATATAAATCATTTAATATTCAATAAAATAAGATTCTGTTTAGTTGATTTTTATTATTAAATTCAATAATTAAAAATAATGGATAAATTGTAAAAGGAATACCGAACAAACACAATCTCAATAAATAAATCATTTTGAATTATTGTGAAACTAGTTTCTATTCATTTTATAATATTTTAAACTTATAACATTATTTTTAATTTGAAGCCATTGATGAATTTTTTTCAAAAATAATTAAAGAATTGAAAAATTAATATAAGTAAAAAATATTTAACTAATTTAGAATAAATTATATTAATATTATTTGATCTTAAAATACTTGATATTAAAACAATACAAAAATGTATGTGTAGTTAAATTTTAAAAAACTATTTTAGAGTTCTCAAATTAATTTTGTTTTTATTAAATAAATCAAATATATGTGAAATAACAATTAATGAAATATAAAGTACATGTAATTTGAGTATTAAAATAAATTGGTAAAAATTGAAGAATTTATATAGTATAAATTAAAACACAGAAGGATGTTTCTATAATTTAACCATTGCTTAAATATAATGAAAATGTAAGTGGAAGCCCTCGATAGTTAGAACCAGAAACAAGAAATATCTTTCCGTTAATTAATCCAGTTTATAAAGAATATATAAGTTAAACTCTTTTTAGTTCGATTGGTATGAATAATATTACCATTATAGAAAATATAGATTCGAATACATTGAAATGTAATTTATAGGTTAGAAAATAACTAAAATGTTTACTAAAAAAGTTTTTAAAAAAAAAAAACCCCCGTTGAATGCCTTTGCTTTTAGTTTATTGGGTTTTTTACACAAATAAGGTGAAAAAAAAACAAATCTATTGAAATAGGGTGTCAAAAAAAGTATTTACCAAAATGGGTTTTTTTTTATTGGAGCCTATTAGATAGGCGTCAATGAATAAAATAATAATAATAAATTTTTTTATATTTTTTTAATAATTTTTTAAAAAAAATACGGGTCAAAATACGGTCGTCGGGTCGGGTCGGGTCGGGTGGCGCCTATCAGGTAGGCGCCAATGAAGGTGCCTCGTAGAGAGGCGCCAATGAATATTGTAATTTTGTATGAATATTGTAATTATTTTATAATTAAATTTGTATTTATAGTTTTAGATTAATATTTTGTATGAATATTGTAATTTTTTGTATGAATATTGTAATTCTGTATGAACATTGTAATATTATAATTTTGTATGAATATTGTAATATTGTAATTTGTATGAATATTGTAATGTCGGGATATATTGTAATATTGTAATTTTTGTATGAATAATGTAATTATTTTATAATTAATTTGTTAGTAATTTAGGATTATGTTATAAATTTTGTGTTTGTAATTTTGTAATCAAAAAATGAATTCAGTTAATTTGTTTCAAAAATCAATAAATACTGTTAAATAAATACAAAATCAAATAAAATTTAATTATATAAAAGTTACATTATATAACAATTAAATTAGTTAACAACAACTATATGATTAAAAAAGTCGGTTATAATTAAACTTTTAATAAAATGATTTTTAATTTTTTATAATTAAATTTTTAATAAAATGATTTTTAATTTTTTATAAACTTTATATGTAAACTCACCAAATATTAAACTAAACCCAACAACTTATAGCTTAATCCTAAATTACTAATAAATTAAATTTTAAATAATTACAAACACACAAATTTATAACATAATCCTAAATTACTAACAAATTAATTATAAAATAACTACAATATTCATACAAAATTACAATATTCATACAAAAAATTACAATATTCTTACAAAATACTATTCCAAAACTATAAATACAAATTTAATTATAAAATAATTACAATATTCATACAAAATTACAATATTCATTGGCGCCTTTCTATGAGGCAACTTCATTGGCGCCTCTCTGTGAGGCACCTTCATTGGCGCCTACCTGATAGGCGCCACCCGACCCGACCCGTTGACCGTATTTTGACTCGTATTTTTTAAAAAATTTATTAAAAAATATAAAAAAAATATTTTATTCGAAAAAAATATTATTTTTTTATTCATTGGCGCCTATCTAATAGGCTCTAATGAAAAAAGTAACCCATTTTGGTAAATACTTTTTCTGACACCCTATTTCAATAGATTTTTTTTTCACCCTATATGTGTAAAAAAACCCTAGTTTATTCTTTAACTGGTTAAATTTTTCGCAAGATAATACACATTTTTCCATTTTTCTGGTGGCGGATATATATATATGAAAGCCAGAACATGATAGGTTTTCAAAATATATATATTTCTTTTTAATGTTTACTTTGCAGATTTACTTGTATTTGTTTTGATATTTTGTATAAATTATTTAGGGTAAACTATAATGTTCATTGAGTTATTGTTATTGTTTTATTTTGATACCCAACTATTAATTTTTAGATTTAGACACTAAATTTTTTTGAATCAAATATTTTGGTCACTCAAAGTTGATTTGGGCTTCTTGTATTGTCTAATAATAAATTTAACCCTCAATATTTACATATTATATCAATTTGATCCTAAATATAAACTATTTAACAAATGTAACCCTCAATGTTTACAAAATTTATCATTTTAGTTTGAATTCTAGTAAATTCAATAAATTGATTTTGGTCTTTTACAAAATTATTAATTTAAGCTTCTTAACCCAAAAATCTTAGCTTTAGGTTTCAAAATTTTATCCTACTTCTATATAAAATTTCTAACGTCGTCTTTGGCATAGATTAGTTTTTATATACCTTGTTTACCAACCCAACACGTGAAAATTGGAAGAAAAAAATGAATGAAAAGAACACCGTATAGTAGTAATATTTAAAACATTACAATTGATGAAGCAAAGTTGATTACAAATATCTGACAACAGCTGTAGTAGCAAACCAACTAGCTTATAATAAAAAAATCACCAAACAACAGATAAAATTAAGGAAATGGATTGTTTAGTTATAGATAAAGTTATGTGAATTTTTAGAATTCAAACTAAAATGACTTTTTTATAAACATCGAGGCTAAATTTGTTAAATATTTTATGTTTAAAATCAAATTGATATAATGTGTAAACATTGGAAGGTTAAATTTGTTATTAGACAGTAACAAAAGCCGACCAAAATATTTTATTTTAAAAATTTAATGACAAAATAAAAAAATTAATAGTTTCTCAATTATTTACTAATACAAATGTGAGAATTTAAGGTGGATAGTATTTTTACACAATGATTTGTCTATAAAATGAAACCATAATTTCCACCAATTCTATCTTATGTGTTGTGTTTTTTAAACTAAACATTTACAGTGTATAATTAATATTGCATAGAATAAATTATGAAATTCTGTAAATTGTAACAAGAAATTACTGAACAATACCTTTATGCATGGAAGGTAATGGAAATGTCTTTAATAACATAAATTATAGGAATATCTTTTGTATAATTAAAAGTTTTATGCAAGGGAAGATGCACATAATTGATAAACACAATATCAATTTAATTCATTTATTATGTTAACAATTTATTTAATATTATAATTCAATAATGGACTATTTTAGCATATATTTTAATTTGGTAAGAAATAAATATAATAAGTAATTAAGATTTTAAAATAAAATATTGCATATTAATTCATTGACCATGGAAGGCAATGTCAATGCCTTTCATAATAGGAAATATTGAAAACTTTTGTATAAATTTCATTGTTAGTTTTAAGGAAATATCAATGCATTAATTATGTAAGTAATGCAATTTACTGTAATAAAGGTAATTAACCATATTAAATGTCATAATATTTGTATATATTTTTATTCAAGATACACAATTTCTTTAAAAAATTAAGATACATAGTCAAGCTGTTTTCTTATTATATATATTTTTGTTAGAAAATCAATATAATAAAATAAATTGGTTCAATTATCAATAATTATGTTTTTATTTTGAAATTAATATACAATTAAAAGGTTAGTACTACTCATATACTGTGGTAAAAACACACCGCATCGCTTATATAAAAGTCTACCACTACTTCTTCAGAAATTCGAACTCGAGTAAATTTTATTAGTGAACAATCCTTAATTACCAAGCCAATAATTATGTTCAACATATAAACACTATGTCATTGATTTTAATAAATACAAATATATAATTTTCACTCGATAATGGATATAAATCAAAGTTTAATTATTGTTGAGGTGTATTTTTTCGTCACATTAGATCGTCAAATTAAAATATTGTAAATATTTGTTTAATGTATTAAAATATTAAAAACATGACTACATATCAGGAAATGAAAATAAATTTTCTTCAATAATATTTATATAATATTGGGACAACTGTAAAATGAAAATATAAAGTTCGTAAACAACAAAAATATTCCAATAGAAAATTTAAAAGTGAGATTAAATTTTATAAGGAATAAAATTAATTCCTTGTATTGTCTCATTATTTTACACTACTTACAGTTTAGTTTTCTCAACAAATTTATATATAAATTTTAGTTTAACCTGTAATTTAATATATGGATTTTAATTTAGAATAATTATACACGTGAAACTTGAATTGTGGTTCATATGTATAAATGAAACTTTGATTCAATTGTATACATTTAAAAAATAAATACATACATTTATTTTCATATTAAATTGATATGATTGTTTGTGCATACAATAAATCAACGTAAAATTATGCTAATTCAACAATGTTATTATGATTTATTAAATTTGATTCAAATCATAATTTCAAGTATAAAATCTCACAAAATCAAAATTCATGTCTAACTTTACACATTAAATCAAAATTATTTATCTCTTTCTCAGAAAATACAAACTCTTATTAGATATTTAATTTTCCTTTTAGTATCTTCATCTAATTATAATCCATGTGATAGTTAGATAATAAGTCTTACGAATATTTAGAAACCGCAAAAATAAAGAAAAATTACTGAAGAATTAAATTGAAAAAAAAAACTAAAAATTATTTATGGATTAAATTGAGATCAAAAAATGGATAAACTACATATAGTACTAACTTAACTATACAAAATTTTCATTTTAGACACCCAAAATAAAATGTTTACAATTTAAGCACCCGCGTTACATAATTCAGTCATTTTGATCGCTCTCGTTACAATCACAAACGACAAGCTGATGTGATAATTAAAAAAATCAATATAATAACAAGTTTACACCTCAAATTTTACATATTATACTAATTTAGTCATAATTTTAAAAAATTAACTATCAAAATTTACATATATTCTCAATTTGATTTTAATTCTAAAAAATCAAATAAATATATAAAAATAAATATTTTCTAAGAATATAATAATAATTTTAATTTTTATACTGATATTAATATTAAATAAAAAACTTCCCCATCCCATCGCTCCCCTGAAAAATGATAAAATTACATTTTAACTTTCATAAAATTATAAAACTTAATCCTGGCCCCCCAAATTTTTAGCTTCGCCCTAACTATAAACAACTTACAAACTCTTTTATTTGAAACATTCAATGCTTCAAAATATGGTTGAGAGAACATATGTTATTTTAAAAAAATATTTCCCATGATAACCACATCATCTTAGTATATAATAAAAAAAAGGTGGGTAGTAATTGACATGTTACATATTTTATAACTCAATCATAGGTAGAATTGAGATGATTCATATACTTTGAAGAGTACTTAAAAATGAGATATTTATAATTTTAATGATGCAAGTTCAAATTCGGATGACGATGAACTCGGTCAATGACTAATGGATGAAGATAATAAGCATAAGTTAAATATTAAAGATAAAATAACCAAACAAATATGCACTAAAACAATTAGGTAAAATTGTATATGATGTTTATTTTGTTTTTAGACTAATAAATTTTATAGCAATTAATATTTTTTAAAATAAAATATATAGTTGTGTAATTACAAATTTAATCACCAAATATGATGTAGAGAATCACGATGTAATTATATTCTATCAACTAAACACATTTAAAATATTACAAATTTTCGTAATTATAAAAATTATAAATATTACCTTAATAATTATAATTTTATTTAATTTCTCTGTGTTATTTAAACACACTCTTAAATAAAATTAGATTGATTTTTCATGGGTTAAATCTATTGATGTAAAAATAATTGCATGGTTGGGGTGTTCATGAATTTCATCATTGAGAAAAAGAAGAAGCTTTAGACATGGACGATACTAATTAAAAGGCAAAAATATCTTGACCTTTTAATAAAAGACAAATAAATTCATCTTAAAAGTTAGCATTCCAAATAATAAATATACAAATAAAAATAATTCCCTCTATTTATTTAGCAACATCGATCGCATAAAACAAAAAGAAAGTAGCATTTTTAATGCTAATCCTTGTCATATTCAAAGTTTAAAGTTAAAGAGAATTTTTACCTCTTAATTGAATTCGAGTTACATTAATCATATTTGTTGTTCGACTTTTACTTTATTATTGTATTTTACTAAAGAAAATTAAAAATTATTTAAATGTTAGATTTAAGTGTTAAAGAAATTCAATAATTTTTCAGTTGAGTCTTAAATTGAGTATTTTGAATGAAAAGTTAATTATTCATTTAAGATATTCGACCTAATTCGGTTTAAAGTTAATTTGAGTATAATGTAGTTATCGAATGTTAGAATTTTTTAAAAATGATTAGGATTAAATTTTTATGAATTAGTCGTAAGGATTAAACTTTCTAAAATATCAAACAAAAGTCAAAATTTTCGAGTTATGATTTCCATTTTCATTTCAAGTAATATTTTATTTTATTTCAAATATTTTTAACATTCACTTAATTTTATACGAGACGAAATATAAAAAGCCCTAAATAAATATCTTCGAATAAACTTAAACCTTATATAAATATTTTTTAAAAACTTAACCTTTATATAAATAACTTCTAAAATATTCCCCCCATTCGAGTATTTCACCTAAATTAACTTGAATATTTAGAAAATATTATATAAATTGAATTTGATGTTAAAATTATAAAGGGCAGTCTCGTGATTATGTCAAAGACAAGGGTCGTTAAAATTGGTTCCGAAACGTAATCTTTCACGACAAGACAAGACAAGGGAAACCCGCCCATCTTTGATGCAGGCCTCGAATGCATTGCAATAAATAGTAAATTAAATCTTTTGTGAATATTTTATGGGTTAGTCCTTTAGTAGTGTACAAAGTAAATTTTCATATTTTTATAAATATTTTATTTTAAAATATTAAATACGGTGAGGAATATTATACTTGGACGAAATCATTATGCCATTGCTCACATGCTGTGGCAGCCACTGTTGCTACCCGAATATCAATCGGTCTTTAATTTGAAATGACCAAAGAACCCTTAAACCTATACTTGTTCGACTAAATTAGAGAAGCTAAGAAGGCTATAATCGTCCTTTCAATAAACGTTATCTTACTCCATTGGAAAAGCAACGTAGGATTGCAAAGAAGTTTCATTTTAGTACATTTAGAGAAATTATATTTAAATTCAAAATTTAAAAATTTAAAAATTTCGAAACATTTATAATATATAAACTGATACGCAATTAAAGAATTAAATGATTGTTTTAAAGCAAATGTAGTTATTAATTTTAAAATATTAAAAGTAAAATAGATTAATATTCTTATTTTTAAATTACAATTATATCAAAATTAATATTAAAATGAATTTTTATAAGCATTGAATTAAATTATTATGGAGAAAAACAATATATTTACCTAAGTTAAAATTCGAATATAAAATTTCAAAGTTTTTAATATTTTAATAATTTTTATCGTGGAACCTTAAAATTTTGAGATGTTTTTAGCAAAATACATTAATTGACGAAGCATAAATTAAATATGCAAAATATTTAACAATTTGCGTAATTAATCGTATTCATTATATATTATCATATTTTTGCTTTGTATTGTGATTTAATTATTTTCATTCATCGTTTGACTAGAATTGTTTCGATAATTACAATGCAAGTAAACTAATATTTAAATGATAGAAGATGGCAAAACTAGTTCATAACAGTTGGGGATATATAGTGGCAAATTACACGTTATTGAGAAACTTATGCACATAGTTTTAGTTGTGTACGCTAAATGTTTCTGGTTTCGGCGAAGACATAACTATGCAACTTTACTAGTTGCTTAATTTGCTACGTTAAAAGATAACACGTGTATAATAATTAAATTCAACCCATAAAATATAACATAATTTACTATTCAACCAAGGTATTTCTTCCACAGTGTAATACTTTAAAACTTTAATAAAAATTTAAAAAATCAATTCAACCCTTAAAAAATATCCTATTAAGTCTTTAATGACTAAAGAGATAATTAATTAGACCATTCCATTAATAAAAATTATTAATTGATTGGTTTAACTGTTAAACATATTGATGTGATAGGCGATAGTCGCAAAAAATTATACGTGACATCCCATATAAAAGGATGCTGACTTCATAATTTTAACTAGTAATGAAAATGTATTTGAAGTTGAGATTAGAAAATTAAGCTAATATTTTTATTAGATAAACGAGTAACTTTAAATAACTTAAATTTTCTATTTTTTTTAGAGTAACATCTTATCATTAAAATCAGATACGTACAAGCTCACCTAAGCCAAGGATCGAAACTATCTCGGATCAGCTGGTCCACTCTTTACACCCAACCTATGGTCCAATCTAGGTGAGAAGCCCAGAGCAACAACAAGCCCGTACCAAAAAAGAGAATAGAAAAGATTAATGTATAATGGGAAACATATGGAAAGTGGAAACCATAAAAATAAATGAACCGAAGCCAGCTTCAAACCGTCTCGAGCGGATTAAAGAAACTGGTGCCTGTTTGCAAAACCAGTTGCGAAACCCATACTCTGGTTGACTGATCGTTTATTTTCCTGACACCAAGCCCTATGCATCTGTTTGCAACACTTCCAAAAGCCCCTCCCCGACTTGAGCAGCGTAGCCTTGCTGCCTTTCCTTTGTCGTCATGTTCTGCGAAAATGGGGGTAATCCTCAACCCAGTAAGCATCCTCATCAGAACGGAGACCCTGCGCACCGAGAAGATGAGATGCTTCATTCTCCGATCGGTGCGTGTGCACGAATAGACATTCCTAAAAGCCCATCGCTACGACCTTAACTTCTTCAATCAAAGGGCAACCACAGACATGTCCAACTCAGTGGAGTCGAGCTTGCGAATAATCGAAAGAGCGTCTCCCTCTACCAAGATACGCTTTAGACTAAGATCTGCCGCAAAGCGAAATGCAGCTACGCCCGCAACAGCCTTTGCCATAAAGGAATCCATAAGATAAGGGGCCCTCACCATGCAAGCACCTATTACATACCCCTCCGAGTCTCTAATAATGACACCAATACTACCTCTGCCTTGCGAACTTAGGAAAGCCACATCAAAGTTTACCTTGTAAAACGAGCCAAGAGGAGGAAGGCAGCGAGCCGCCGACACCATCGTGCTAATAGAGCTCACGAACATTAAGGGCACATTTGGTTCGCTATAATGGAATAGAGGCATAATAGTAATTCAATTGTTTGGTTGAATGGAATGAAATAGAACTGTAATAGTATTTTTGTGTTGGGTTGAATGGAATAATGTTGTAATAGCATAATGAAAAAAATTAAAATGATTAGAATACCCTTAGCGAATTTTTTTAGGTAAATGATTATTATTGTTATTAAATTTTAATAAGATTATTACTATAAATAATAAATAATTTAATCATATTTTAACATAATTATTATTAAATATAATTTAATAAAATATATTATTTAATAAAATTCTTAATATTAAATATTCTTATATGAATTTACTAAAATCATAATATATAATATTATAAAATATAATTTAAAATAATTATTATTAAATATAATTTAATAAAAATATATAATTTAATAAAATTCTTAATATTAAATATTCTTATATGAATTTACTAAAATCATAATATATAATACTATAAAATATAATTTAAAATAATAATTATTAAATATAATTTAATAAAAATATATAATTTAATAAAATTCTTAATATAATTATTCTTATATGAATTTACTAAAATCATAATATATAATACTATAAAATAATATATAATCTACTTTATTATTTTTAAACTACAATGCATATTTAATGTGTTAAAATATCATTAGTGAAACAAATAATTTAATTATTCTACAATAAAAAAAATATTAACAGTAATAAATAACTTGAGAATTATATTTTGCATAAACATAATATTCATATATTAACAAAAAGTTACATGAAATTAATGAAATTCTATGTCATAATCCATATGTTATACAGTTTTACAACATCAAAAAGTTAGAACATTCGAATCTGCAATGTTGTCTTGTCCCGTGAATCCCACTGTGACATTCGAATCTGCAAAACCACTGCTATTAGATATAAGGACGTCAACATCATTTGAGATTCAAAAGGGAAAAAACTGCGTTTAATATCAATATAGGAGAACATGTATTCAAACAAAATAAACACCTTCTCACCATCTTCCCAAGGATATAAACCATTACACCCCTAAGCATGAACAAGGATTATGGGTGTAACGATAGGTTCTACACTTCTACTCATGAATCATGAACTGAATACTGATGAACACAAAGTCAATTGGCATTGGTCCAAACTATGATAAAGATGAGCTACTCTTAGCAACTAGGAAAAATATGACATAAAAAGACATCAACTTAATATTTTTCCCATGAAGCAAAAAAAGAACATCTTAACACCATACATCAATGGCAAGCAAGACCAAGTCATTTTGCCTCTATATTAATGGATTTTCCAGCAGCAATCTGAAACACAACTCCATAAGTTAAGCTATCATAAAGATACAATTATGGCTATAATAGTGCTACAGAGCTTTATAAACTTTAAAATACAGCAGCCAAGTACATTGAATAATAACTTGAGCAAAAGGCTACAGAAGAAAAAAGCAAACTGATTTCTATGATAGAGAAATCAATGCCCATATTGATAAAAAGAAGGCCAACAACCACAGTAATGAAGAGACATTTAAGCCATCTAAGAACAAACATAGGCATCCATGTTAATCAGATTCACCAATCTGACCATGTAACAACTTATAGAAAGATATAGAAAAAAAACGCTTATGAAAACAACTAAACAGGAAAAAAATACCTGCATATATCGCACAACAGTACTAGTATAATCAACAGCTCTCATTTGGGTCAGCTTTCTCATTCTTTTCGCAGCAAAATTGTCACCATGAGCTGAAAGAAGTATTTAATAGAAAAAATAAAATAATTTTGTCAGAACTAAAATTTAGATAGCCTAACTTCTCTGAATTGTAACTCATCTAAACAGGCAGTTGAGAGTAGCCATAGACCTAGAAGGGTTACCAAAAGATAAAGCTCATGGTAGAAAATGAACATCAGAGTGTAAATATATAAGGCTTAGAGCCAATAAAAGCAAACTACAATAAAAGCATATAGTATAAGAACATCAAATATCCCCACTATTAACTAGGCAGACAAAGTTATACAAAAGCAAAAATTAATTGAAGCCTAAAGAACTTGTTTGTTAGAATTCCAGCAGCAAATATACCTTCCAGAAGAATCTATAAAGTAACCATAAACCTAGGCGCGAAGCCTCTCAACCTTAAGCGTAGTCCCCCCGGGTGTTCTACTAATCTCTAGAAGTGCCTTAGTATGAACCAACTTGAACATTAAATTTCAAGAGCCAAGTAACTATTTTTCGATAGAATTATTACAATACCCACCAATTCGAACCAAAAGAAACAGAGATAATTACCCTACCGTTATAAGGCGGCATCTGAGGAGGAGCACCAGGGTGGTGGTACTCCGAGTTAAGAGTAGTGGAAGAAGCAGATGGCTGCCGCATCATTTGCGGAGGCAGAAGACCTCTCTGAAACTCCTCAGCTTGCGGGTGCGGCTGGTTCTGCTACTGCTGTTGCTGTTGCGGATCAACGTACATTATTGTGAAAACCCCAGAGATCCTAAACACTTTTTCATGCGGTGGGTTAGGATCAAGGATGCACAAAACCAAACCACAATAAAGTAAAAAGATTACCTCTGCAATCAATGGAATGGAAACGACGGAGAGGATGAAGCTTGATGACTAAAAAAAAAGATTACCTCCATTCCCTCTATTGTTTGTTAGTCGCTGCAAGAAGCGAAAGAAGAAGAAATTGTAAAAACCCTAAACAAAACTGAACTAGTCTTACCCGAGAACTGCAAGAAATTGTAAAAACTGACCTTTGGGAAGATGAAGGTGAATCGATGCTTGATTTGGGGATATGAAATCTAGAGCTAACTTTTTGGGGAGAATAAAGCAGGATATTTTGGTCTCAAAACTTTGGGGAAAAGAAATCAGTAAACAGTGAATACCAATTCGTTGCCCCCACCCCTGAATACCTATTACAGCTGCTGAGGGAATAAACAAGTAATAGCAAAACGGTGGAATAGTAAATGGTGAACCAAACAGTGGAATAAGCGTGTAATCACTGTAGCGCGCGGAATAGGTAAAGAATAGAATGGCTATTCATGCCAACCAAACATGCCGTAAGAGACTCCTATTCTCGAATGCGAGTATTGATAAGCTGAATAATCTGGGTTGTTGTAGAAGTCACATGTTCATGTACTGATTTATTTCGAACACGACACAAGGAAAGAGATTTACTCCCAATGAGTTGCCCGCATTGCATAACTCACTAGTGAAATTGTGATGCAAGGTGTGCCCTCTTGCAATGAGATACCAGTGTACTGCCAGAAGGGAGAAATTTCAGCAGTCCAAAAAATTATGAGCAAAGTCCTCAACATCCGAAGTAGAGCATCTGGGATGTATTGGTGATGCTGAGAGATGCCTGTAGTGTAAATTGCTTTAGGTGGGAATGAATTTATTGCAGATCCACCAATCAGTCAACTTCATCTTAATATCACGGCGGCCAATAACACTAATGAAAATTACGCAATGGTCTCATTTGTGAAATATGTGAAAAAATCCATATATTTAATTCTTAGTGGTCAAATGAAGCAGATGGAATTTAGAACAACCACGATGAATAGGAAAACTAATATTAGAATATATCTAATCTAATAATATTTGATTTTGTAATTTTAAAGTTTTGAGTGAATCTTTTAATCATTTCAGTTGTATATAGGCTTCAATCTCAATTGTTGATGTAATTCAATCACAATCGTTAGTTTCAAGGAAACTTAACTATAAATAGAAGTTTTATAGAAATACATTAAGAGTATTTACGCAATCATCGAAATAATGGTAAGATATTAAATAAAAACATATTAAATTCAAAATATTCTTCATATAACACCTTATCATTTTCACACTTAAAATTTTACCAGATAAGTTTTATCATGAATTATTAAATGTGTATAAAAATTAAATCATCGAACAATTAATATCTAGTTGATATAAATTTTCAACAAGTTATCAAATATGGCCTAATTCATTTCAAATAAAAACTATTTATATTAAATATTTAACTAAATATAAATTAAAAGATAAAAAGTATATCAAAATAAATATAAAAATGAGTAATTATTTTAACGCATAAATCCTAGACAAATCAATATCTTTTAATTAGTTTTACAAATATAATTATAAGTCAAATTTAAACACAAATAATACATATTTTAGAAAAAATATAATTAAATGAAATCAATGCCAACTACAACATTCTTTTTGTTATTTTAACTTTTCTTTAATAATAATAATAATAATAATAATAATAATAATAATAATAATAATAATAATAATAATAATAATAATAATAATGGGCAATTTACCAATATAAGCTTTTTTTCTGAAAAATTACCGAAATGGGCCCATTATTTAATTATTTACCGGAATGGTCCATTTTCCCAGAATCGCGTCCACGCCGTAGCGATGTCGGGGATCGCCAAAGAAATCGTGTCCGCGATTTGTCCCATGCAAGAACAGTGCTGCAACGGTAAAAAATTTGACCGTTGCCCCCCCAACGGTAAAAAAAAAACTATAAATACCTCTCACCCTTTTTTTTTTCACAAACTAATCCCCTCTCAAAATTCCTCTCAATTTCCTCTCAATTTCCTTCAAAATTTCTCTCAAATCCATATTTAATTTCAATTTGCTCTCAAATTCTTCTTAAATTTCTCTTAAATTTATTTTTAAATAATTTAAAAAATATTTTTTAAATTTTTTATACCGTAAAATTTTGTACGATTTCAAAGAATGGTCAAGAATTGACTCGTCTTGATAATCATCACATATCGGTGGAACAAATGAAAATGGTAAGTGTTAAATATAATTTTTAAATATTATTTAAGAATTTTTATTTATACATTTTTAGATAATTATTAACTTATTATTTGTTATAAAAGTCTGTAGATCGGGTATTGGAATGCAATATCCGGAATATGCATGTTCCTCCATCACCGTTGGTAGAGAACTACCTGCGGGAAGCGAGTTTTTGGCACGTGGCGACAGTATACCGGGGATGCAAGGTGGACCCGAAACTAATTAGTGCGTTGATCGAGAGGTGGAGACCCGAGACGCACACATTCCATCTTTCATGTGGAGAGTGCACTATCACTCTAGAAGATGTGAGTCTGCAATTGAGATTATCGGTGGACGGGTACCTAATCACCGGGCCTGCCCAATCTAGCAATTGAGGGGCAGTGTGCTACGAGCTTTTGGGCGCTATTCCGGAGAAAATGGAGGGAGGTAAAATCGAGATGGGCTAGTTACGTGACACATTCCCTGATTCGGAAGAAGATTCAACCGAAATTGAAAGAATCTGATATGCTCGGGCATACATTCTTCAATTAATTAGAGGTTATCTGATCCCTGACACGTTACGGAGCTGCGTACATCTAAAGATGGCCGCTGAAACTCGTTGATTTTAGAGCAGCCAGTGAATTGAGTTGGGGGTCTGCCGTCTTGGCAACGTTATATCGGGAGATGTGCGAGGCGACGCGACCGAGGAGAGCAAAAATCAGAGGTTGCCTGTCACTACTGCAGTCATGGGCACGGTCTCGCTTTCCATTTTTACGTCCTCGAGTGGACCACCCATATACATTCACACTCATAATGAGGTAAATTTTATATTAGATTTTACAATTATTATGTAGATTTTTAAAAATAAAAGTATGCTAAAAATTTATTTAATTAATTGGAACTATCCGGCAAGTTATGCTCGATTACCTACCTCTCTTAAAGATATACGGCTTCTATTGGACCAACGGTCGGAAGCACTAGTAAGTATTAAATAAAATAGATATTTTCATACATACGCTAGTCGATTGGTATTTAGTATTTAGTATTATGTATATAACTAATATTTCTATCATGTTCATATAGTTTCAATGGAAACCATACGAGGATCCGGTAATTCGGGCAATAATTCCGGAACAATTTTTACAAAATCCACAAGCTTGGCACGTGAAAGTCGTGTGGATCAACTATGCAACCGTGGAGCTGCACCAGTCAGACAGAGTGCTATGACAGTTTGGATGTAGACAACCGATTTTCGTGGATCCTGAGGTGTTTGATGATCAACACAAAGTCGAACTTTGACAATTGAATACGAATTTGCTGAGATACTGGTTCGAGTACATAGAAATGTGGGAAGATCGGTATGAATATATACCTACTCGGGAACCAATCATCGTTCCGGAGTTAGCGTGCGTTCCAGAATACATGCCATGGTTTAGAATCCATGGCAAGCCGCATTTACTGACGCCAGAGGAGAGGCAGCGACAAATACGTGCTGAAAGGAAAAGGCGCGGGCCTCTAAATCTAAGACGACAACACGACGAAAGCAGCCTCTCAACGAGGCCCAGACATTCATCCGGCTCATTATTAGCAGCCATGCAATCACCAGGCGCAACGAGAGCACCGACACTGTCACCCAACACAGCAGTTCAGCTGATGATACCCACACAATCGCCTTTTCAGATGATGCCAGATGCATTTCTTAGTCTTTATATGTATCCTAACCCTTATATGTATCTTTTTCCGAGTCCTATGGCAGGTTGGAGCCAAATGCCCAGTTCAACTTCATTTCCTGTTATGCCGAGTGGACCGCCGATGTATAGGCTAGCGGCGCACGAGAGATCGCAAGAGGGGCCATCAGGGAGATCTCCTTTTTACCAATCCCCACCAACGTATGGGTTTCAAACACCGTCACCGTTCGTAATGCAAACACCTCCACATACACTATTTTTTGAATGTGGATCATCGTCTCAAGTCCGACAACCATCTGCTGTACCGAAAGAACCAGAATCTTCGCCGAAAGAACAACAATCGCCGCCGGAAGCTAGAGAAAGGAGGAATCCAGCGCATAACCGTCGACGGCGGCCATGTGGCACTGAATCCCCCGAGCATAGACATTGATTGCCATATTTAAATTTATTTGTACAAATATTTTGAATATTTTGATATTATTTTATGTAATAAAATAGAAGTTTATTTGATGTAATAAAATAAAAAAATTTTGAGTTATTTTGATATTATTTGATGTAATAAAATAGAAGTTTATTTGATGTAATAAAATAGAAATTTTTTTGAGTTATTTTGATATTATTTGATATAATAAAATAGAAGTTTATTTGATGTAATAACATGAGCTTAATTAATTTGTACAAATAATTGAAAAAATATAATTTATTTACAATTACATTCAACTATTCCGATTAGGGCATGATCGGCTTGTATGGCCTGGATTCCTACACCATCCGCACAACTTCTATTGACTGACTATTTCTCAGATATCCATATTATTATATATTCTAGTCGAGCAAGGTCGACCCTTTGGTTTACGATGCAATTCTATATGCGGTAACAACTTAAAAGGAGCAAGAGATACGGGTTGCCACTTACGTTCATCTGGGACCGGTGGGAAAACGTGTCTCCAGACGTTGTACATGTTTTCTAATTTGTACACTTCGTCCACATAGCTCATCGGATCCAAACAAAGATTCTGACAAGCTGTAATAACATGAACACATGGATAACGAAGTGCATCAAACATCCCACAGTCACAAGTCCTATTTCACAAGTGTACACGATATTGTCCACCAACAACACATTGGTGCGGTTTGTCAAACTCTGTCACGTGAAACCATAAATTGTCTCGATCGTGACACACTGTGTGCATGGTGTTTGCCCTCGCATTGGCCTTTTTAATTTATTGAACTACCTTACTACACCATACATGGCCTCCCTGCATCTAGCCTGCATAACTTGCTACTCGCTTTGGAAATAACACCGCCAAACGAAAATATGTCTCTCGTACAACCGATGTTATTGGTAGATGGCACATTCCTTTAAGAACAGAATTTATGCATTCAGCCAGGTTCGACGTCATATGGCCATATCGTAGGCCGCCGTCGTATGCTTGTGCCCACTGTTCGAAACGTATGCTACAAATGTAGTCTGCCCCTTCTTGAACGTAAAATTTCCAACATCTCGTGAAAACGATCTTTATTTATTTCATACCCTGCAAATATAAGATCATAACGAATAATTTATACCACTTCTACCAATAAAACTAATTCAAATTAATAAACGAAATAACACAGATATAAACTAAATACCCATGTTAGTCACTTTTCGTCGTTTGCTCTTAGCTGGATATTGCCTGTAGTAGTTCGAAGCAACGTGTCTTAGGCAATATCTATGGTGTGCGCGCTACCATAAGCTTCCCTGACGATCAAATGCAGCTAGTATACTGGCGCCCGATCTGAAATAACACAGATATCAGGTTGGGGGCACACATGCCTCCTTAACCTAGAGAGAAAGAAATCTCAATCATCAGACGACTCCCCCAGTGCTATTGCAAATGCAATTGAAAGAATCCTCCCACCGTCATCCTGTGCCATTGCAAGTAATAGCCGATGAGTATACGTACCGAATATAAAGGTACCGTCAATTTGTACCAATGGCTTGCAGTATGGAAATACGTCTCGACATTGCTTAAAGGTCCAAAACAGGTGTTTGAACACTTGGCATCCACGTAGCAATCGGCCGTTGTATTACGCATGTTCCGTTTCAAGGTCTGTGATGGCACCTAGGACGTATCTCTCTAGCACCTGACACCACTGCCATATTTCATTATATGAGGCGTCCCACCTACTATGTATCTTCTCCAACGCCTTTTCTTAGCTATCCAAGCCTTGCGATAAGAGGGCGTGTACCCCATTTGGCTACGAATATTAGAAATTAACACCGGCACTGAAGTCTTGGGATCTGCTTTAACCGTGGGCAGTATCAAGCTAGCTAACATAGCTAAATCCATATTGGGATGATCTTGTGAAACACCTATAAATCGAGTACATTAAATAATGTAAAATTGCATAATAAAAGTATTATTCAGAAACCGTCAATATTGTACCTGCAACACATGTATGTGGACCTCTTTACTTTTTAATCTCCTACAACCCTGTCCTTTTCCTTAACGAAGCGTAGATTTTCCATGAATATGTGCCTTCTTGGACCGCACACTTTGCCTCAAACTTATCAGATTTGGATTTAACGACGTGGTAGTTAACGCCGTTTTTGATGCTATGTTGTTTCAAAGCACCCATAAAACTATCCTTGTTGGTAAACTGATTACCAACTTCAAATTCACCGAAATCTACCCCCGAACTTGTACGATCACACAACCGGTGTGGTAGATCTAGAAACTCTAACACATTATCTACAGACAGATCGACATTATGCATGTGAGCTGGAGGTGAGTATGCTCTGAATCGTGGATTTTCTTCTTTATCTAAACTCCTTTCAGCATCTTCAAGTTCTGTTAGAATAGGCTCCGGTTCAGAAAATAAGTCAACTTCTGCACCATCTAGCTCGAGCTCTCGAGGTGGATCCACATCGGAGTCATATTCTAATCCACAATCATCTGCAGCGTATGAGGTCCCCTCACCGGTTGACGTCGTAGGGAGTACATCATCCCTTCTTCTGGGCATTTGATAAAGTCCCCAATTGGATGTAGATTGCCACCCACTAGAACTTGATGCCGTTCCCCAGTACATATTTCCAGCATCAAACATCGAGCCACCGACGTATATGTCCCATCTATAGACAGAGTATCTTGCAGGGGATGTGCATTCTACACCGCTACCAAACATGGACTGTTCCGTATTTTGTAACCCGCTAACCGGGTGTCGGCCAGGGGTCGTGTATACATCACGAACACCGGTCGCAAGTACATCATTTGGCGATGTAAATTGTACATATAACTCAATATAAGGTGCTCAACTAGCAAAATGAGTCTGCACCATTGCCTCCAAGTTACGAGCACCTTTTATGTCGAACGAGTCATAAGTCACCGGATCAGCAGAAGAACAAAATCGGTATGTAATAGACAGAACTTTCATTGGCGTCGTTCCGAAAATTTTACGCCTAATTCTTTTACGAAGTTTTGTTAAATCTATGTTTTGGTTAAAAACCAGTCGCACCGTATTCTCCGAAAAAAAATAACACCATTCTCGGTGTGACAAACCTCACCATCGTAGTAAATAACAACACTAATACGTTCACTCATATTTGAAACTCTAACCTTCTTAGCCTCTCTAAATTGTTTCTGTTGTGACTTATGCATTCTGAGAATATTTTCTGCATAATTTATAGCTTCATTTCAAACATGTTATCAGAGCAAAAGCGGCCCACGGTAGGCGATTTCACAAATTCTTCTCAAATAGCATCATACTAGAAGCGATTTTATACTATTTGCTCAGAAACGTCAAAAAAATTATTTCTTTCATGACCAACAGTAGCAAAATCGTGACCACGAGGGCGCGATTTCACAAATTCTTCCCAAATAGCATCCAGCTAGATGCGATTTTATACAATTTCCTCGGAAACGTCAAAAAAAATTATTTCTTCAATGACCTACTGTAGCAAAAGCGTGTCCACGAGGGCGCGATTTCACAAATTCTTCTCAAATAGCATCCAGCTAGAAGCGATTTTATACTATTTGATCAGAAACGTTAACTCGAAATTATTTCTTCCAGGACTTAAAAACCCTAAAAAACCTGAACCCTAAACCCTAAAAGCCAAAAAAACCTAACGTGAGAAAAACGGCAAAATTGCGTCCCCCGGAACGTGCTACGTGGCATGAAACGTGAACGCGATTTGACGAAAAATGGACCATTCCGGTAAATAATTAAATAATGTGCCCATTTCGGTAATTTTTCAAAAAAATGTCTTTTTGTGTAAATTGCCCAATAATAATAATATAATATAATAAATGAATAACCCGCCGTAAGCCTCAACTTTTCGTTGTTTAAAAGACGGAGCTGTGAAAAGCCCCTCACTCACTTAGATCTCGCGAGACTCCCCACCAACCATTTCCTCCCCGATGGCGGCTTTTTCGTTTTTGCCCTCCGCCCATATTGCGCCTAAACCCACGCTTCATTTCGTCAAAGCCTCCACTTCCGATCTCCCCAAAACCTCTCCATCACCACCGTCGACGAAGCCTCAACTCCCATCCCACAGGCCCCATCACAACATCCGCGAAGAAGCTCGTCTCCACAACGCCGCCACCGTCACCACCAACCACCCTCGCTTCTCCGCTAAATACGTCCCGTTCACGTCCATCACCGATCCTTCCTCCTCCGATGAATCCTACTCTCTCGACGAGATCGTTTACCGATCTCAATCTGGCTCCCTCCTTGACGTCCAGCACGACATGTCCGCCCTCAAACACTTCGACGGCGCTTACTGGCGAAACCTCTTCGACTCACGTGTCGGAAAGACTACTTGGCCGTTCGGTTCCGGTGTCTGGTCGAAAAAAGAATGGGTATTACCTGAAATCGACGATGATGATATCATCTCTGCTTTTGAAGGTAACTCTAACCTCTTCTGGGCTGAAAGGTATGGCAAAGACTTCTTAGGAATGAATGATTTATGGGTGAAACATTGTGGGATTAGCCATACGGGTAGCTTTAAAGATTTGGGCATGACTGTTTTAGTTAGTCAAGTTAATAGGTTGAGGAAAATGAATAAACCAGTAGTTGGAGTTGGCTGTGCTTCTACAGGGGATACATCAGCAGCATTATCTGCTTATTGTGCTGCTGCTGGGATTCCTTCTCTTGTATTTTTACCTGCTAATAGGATTTCCATGGCTCAGCTTGTTCAACCCATTGCAAATGGTGCATTTGTTTTGAGTATCGATACTGATTTCGATGGATGTATGCAGTTGATTAGGGAAGTAACGGCTGAATTGCCGATTTATTTGGCGAACTCCCTGAATAGTTTGCGGCTTGAAGGACAAAAAACGGCTGCTATTGAGATTTTACAGCAATTTGATTGGGAAGTTCCAGATTGGGTCATTGTTCCCGGTGGAAATCTTGGGAATATTTATGCTTTTTACAAAGGATTTTCAATGTGCAAAGAGTTGGGACTTGTTGATAAGATTCCAAGGTTGGTCTGCGCCCAAGCTGCGAATGCGAATCCGTTGTATTTGTATTTCAAGTCTGGTTGGAAAGACTTTCAGCCTGTGAAAGCGAAAACAACATTTGCCTCTGCCATCCAGATTGGTGATCCAGTTTCCATTGATAGAGCAGTATATGCCTTGAAGAATTCAAATGGGATTGTTGAGGAAGCGAAAGAGGAAGAGTTAATGGATGCCATGGCACAAGCTGATTCCACTGGGATGTTTACTTGCCCACATACAGGGGTGGCATTGACTGCACTGAATAAGCTTAGGAGAAGTGGGGTTATTGGTCCTACTGATAGGACAGTGGTGGTGAGTACAGCCCATGGGTTGAAATTTACACACAGTAAGATTGATTATCACTCTAAGAAAATCAAGGACATGGCTTGCAGATTGGCAAACCCTCCTGTGCAAGTCACTGCAGATTTCGGGTCGGTAATGGATGTTTTGAAGAAGTATTTATTAAGTAAATCTCATTAACTTGATTGGCAAACCCGAATTTCGGGTCGGTAATGGATGTTTTGAACAAGTATTTATCAAGTAAAGCTCATTAAGCCGATTAATATGAGCATGATTAGACTTGCTCATGTTGTGCCTTTATATTGCTGTGTTTAGGCTTTATTGTTGTTGTTATTTCAATGTATTTTTGTTTTCATTAGGATTGTAGCTTTGAGGAGAGAAAACAATAACATCTTAGCAAAGCTTACCAATTTTGAAGGGATCTCTACCATTTGAATTTAATGGCATTTTAAATCTTTATATTGCTTGGTTTAGGCATTTTGATTTGTTTTTTTCCGTGGCCTATTAACACGGTCCGTTGATTCCTCAATTATTGTTCTTCAGCAAAAGTTCAAACGACATCCAAAATCCAAACAAAGAAAAGACATTATATGATTGATTGCCTTTTATTTCACACCAAAAAGAATCCCAAATTTACAATAATATCTAATACATGAAACAACAAAAAATCACCTACAACAATTTGAATAAATACATACATTGTAATCGTACTTAATGAAAAAATGACAAAAAAGAAAAAGAATCCTGTGATTTAGCTTCTTCTGTGTATGTAAGGGTGAGAATGAATAACTCAAATCAACAAATTTTCAGGAAAAAAATACTAAATGACTCATAGGGTTCTGCTTCTTACACAGAGCTTGGGCCTGGATCAAGGCCGAGATTAGACCTCCCTTTGACAGAGTTTATCTTCTCCAGCTTCAAACCAGCCCTGAACCTTGCAATGAAATGATCAGCTTTGGTATTCACATCTGGGCTTGGACAAAACAATGGGCCTGCCATCGATTCTCCGCCGTCGACACGTCCGGTTTTATTTCCATCCGCAGGGCTCGATTCACCGCTTAATGGATCATCCAAATCCGGTGACCCACTCCTTGAACTGTTGATGCTTTTTAATCTGACGAAATCACCATGTACTTCGAACTTCCACGCCGGCATTTTAAACGGTGGAGGGGGTGGCGGCGGAGGGATTGTATTGAACGGCGATTCGTTACCACTTTCGACGTTCTCTTCGACATTGTTGACGTTTCTTATCTTGACTGGCAAAGGAGATTTCTGGATCGTCGTTACAGGTGGTTTATTGGGTTCTCTTTTCGATGCACGCGCTTCCATTGACGGTGGCAGCGTTGGAGGTGGAGAGGTTGAATGATGCTTTCTGGCTTTGTTTTTCTTGGAAGAGAAGATGTTATAGAACGACGGTAGTGGTGGAGGTGGCGGCGGCGGCGGCGGCGATGGGGGTGGATATAAAGGAAGTGTTGCAAGGTTGAAGAATTCATCAAGGTTTTCCACGCTTCTTTGCCTTTGCTTCTTCTTTTTTCTTCTTAACGAAGTTAAGAATTCTTTAGTCACTCCACCTCTCTTTTTCTCACTCTTCTTACTTCTCTTTTCCGACCCAGATATTGGCGGCGGCGGCGGAGGTGGAGGCGGTGGATGAGGTGGAGGTGGAGGTGGTGAAGCTGGTGGCTTAGTTGGCGGCGGTGATGATGGTGATGGAAGAGAATACTTGTTTGTTACCTCACTGTACGCGTCTTCCTTACGTTCACTTCTCTCCCTAAGTCGAACATCTTCATAAGCCCGCTTAGGTTTCCTTCTAACAGCCTTAGGAGGCTGCGGTGGAGGCGACTGAGGCGGCGTTGGAGGCGATGCTGCGGCTGCTGCAGGTGGTGGAACTGACACTAGCTGCGGAGACGTACGATGAACAGTATCGACAGCTATATCCTTTAAGTTATTTAAGTAAACTTGTTCTTCATCATGCTCCCGCCTCGACCTACTCCGGTAATTATACAACCCAGTATCATCATAAAACCTCCACCGATCATCGCCGTTCATTGTCCAAGTAGATTCCTGACGTAGATCTGGATATGAACTGCTGCTTCTCATCCTCCGCAGCGAGTTATACGCCGTCCGATCTGATGACAATGCGTGATCGTAACTCCATTGACCTGGAGTTGAGCTTCGAACATGATGGTCAACATGTCTCGGTGTCGAAGAAAACTTGTAATCTTGGTAAGAAGAAGTTGGGGTCTCATTGGCATCATTGTCGCCGTTGCTTTTGCTAAGAAAAGCACAGATAATGGCGAAAAGTACGAGGACTAGGTTGAGGGAATCCCATGATTTTTTAACGAGTTGTGGCTTGAATATTTTGGAAGTGAAAGACAAGAAGGAAGGGATGATGATGAAGATAAAAGCGAATGCGACGGCTAATAAGAGGATAATAATAATACCGGTATTGAACAAGAGATGGCGGCGGCGGAGGCGGCGGTTGTCGGTGGTTCGGAGCCAAAATGGGGTCATGTCTTCATCGAATTCCTCCATTTTTTTTTTTGGTGAGATAAGGGAAGTTTTGGCTAAACTTTTTTAAGCTTTTTGCTTTATCGTTGCTTGCTTTGCTCGATTTGCCTTTTGGGTTTGGTTTTGGGTAATGCCTTTTGTTTTTCGAGTATGCTTTGCTTTCTTGCTTATATAAACCAATGATTAAGTGTAGTAGAGAAGACATGTAAATTAATTATTTTTATTATTTTTATTTTATGTTGAAAAAATTGAAAGTCTTATTATTTTTATATTGGAACATGAGAGAGAGTCTTATTTTAATGTAATAATGTTGGCTATTTTGAAATTAAAAAATTACTTCAAAGGAGAAGAAGAGAAATTAATAAAATAAATATTATTACAATATCTAGTCTAGGATAGAGAGAGATGATGGCTTCACATGAAACACTGGCCTGTCCTTGTAAGAATGACACCCCAAAAGCAAAGAATAAAGTGTATTCCCCCTTGCAATAACAAAAGATACGTAACTAGGTAAATTATCTTATTTATTAAAAAAATTAATTTATACACGGAGTGAAATGTTTATTTTGTTAAAATTCTTTCATTTTATTTTTAAAATTGGTTATTATATGTTAATATAAAATGCACGTAACACATCAAATATAATTATTCGATTATTCTATCTGTTACATTCTAATTTTAATAATAAAATGAATGAAATTTTAATAAATAAGACTAATTTGATATTTTTAAACAAATGAGATAAAATGCTTTGTAACTCTTAATATATAGGTCTTCATGATACTTTTACAATCTTTTTGACACTTGTTCTTTTAGTAAAAATTTCGAGTTTACAATTTTGATTTGATTTATAATTTTTTAAAAATTATTTTATTAATTAAATGAGATTTACATATCATTTTATAAATTAATAGCGAAATTTTGTGTATATATACGTATTCTCATTGTCTTAAATATAGTTAATGCAACAAATTTATACTTGCATGTAGCAAAATGATTTTAGTTTAGAGATGCAACCCACTATCATTTAAATAAATAAAAAAGATGGTCCAAGGTTACTACTCCCATGTAATCCAATTTGTCATAAGAAAGTAGAGATGTGGATGATTATAAAAGTTTCACGTTTTAAATTTAGTGGGAAAAAAATGAAAATGTGAAATAGAGTGAAAAGTCATAAAATCCGCGTATGACAACTAAGGTTTACTAAAGGGAAATTAATTAATAAATGAAGATTTGGAGTGACGTGTTAGCATAAGCATTTTGCAAGGAAAAAGACAATGGACAAACAGCAAGGAAAGCAGCCAGCCGCTTGTATCAATCTAAACAAAAGCGCGTTCTCTATTTTTTCTCTTTTGGGCCAAGTCTTTTTACTTTCTTTTCTCTGTGTTTGTTTCTTTTATCTCGCAAGTAGAAAGGCCACAGATGAGCAACACAATCCTCCAACGCTGGGTAAGTTGCCAACCAAAATAGGTAAAACCATATGCACAGAAATTGGGGTAGAAAATATAGCTGGATACACTCCGACTACAACGCATGAGCCATCAGCCAAACATTAGAAACTAACAACATGAGCAAGGGTGGGAAGCTTACAGGAGAAGATGAAAGAAAGAGAGGATTGATTATGAGAGGCTTCAATTAAAAAAAAATAGTAATGCTATAAGAAGGTTCACCATAACCTCATTACATCAATTTAATTTCATCAAATTTTTTAACTTTCCAAGCACATTAATCTCGAAAATGTCACATTGAGATACATTTAGGCCATACATTAATCTGAATCTAAGTTAAGACTCTACTAAAAAGATCATCATTTTACGAGAGACCCACTCAAAAACTCTTTTATTTTTCTATAAATATACTCTCTTCCAAGATCAACTATTAATTATCACTCTACTAAAACATTATCCAAAATATTTAATGTCTTTTCACATCACTTATAGTGTGAACTGATACAACAAACTACATTAACATTTTGTCTAACTTATTATAACAATTAATAATACATCAAAATTTATATAAAATGAAATATTTTAGAAATAATTAAAATGTGATATAATATAGAAACACAATATAAATATATAATTTTCCAAATTTTACAAAAGTAATATTATTTTTTCCTTTGACATGTATGTAATTTAGACGGCTGTTTGTTGCTTTTTCTGCAAGAAATTACAGCTTCAAAGTTATGGCAGCATGCAAGTTTTGTTTGGGGTTGGGAATTCTTAAGGCATAAATGATGGGCGGGCATTGGATTTATGTGCAATTTTTGCTAAAAAGTTGTGAATGTTTCTGGGAAATGATATTCCGTTGTACTTGACTTGGCAAATTGGTTTGAATTTTTGCAATTTGCTGCCAAAAGTTATTGGTCTATTTCTTATACCAAAACCTAAATGAATGCTGGTTGCGACACAGCTTATTCTTATTATTATTGTTTTAGAGTGGATCGATTCAAAGAATGGATTTTCAATTAAATTACACAATTTATCTTATTTAGCTTAATTTATTATTTAATTTTAAATATTTCTATATACATACACGAAACACACTTGAATAGCGTAGTTGAAAATTTTTAGTCCACATATTAACGTAGGGACAAATCAAGTTTCTAGATTTTAGATAACGTATGTGTCAGAATTAATAGAATAGAGATAGCTAAGATTCAGAATGTTTGTGTGTACGTGTTCCTTTAACGTTAATACATTATTTTAATATTTATGTATTCAAATAAAGAAGATGAGTTCGATTGATATTGTTCTTCTCACGAAAATCACAGTAGGATAAATCAGCATAGTGTTTAAGAAAATTAGAAAGGAAAAGGAAGAATGAGTTTTTCAAAGAGTATTGTGTTTTCTTTCGGCGTGAAAAATGAGAAAATCAACTCTCTGTTCATACTAAAAATAGAAGGGCAAAACGGTAAAAAGTGTAGGAACGGTTTTATTTCCACCCAAGCCAAATTTTAGATTTTCAAAAATAATAAAACTATCTTTTGAAAAATAAATATTTTAACACTGATCAGAACGGGCGAGTGACGACAATGAATGCATGTGATAAACCTATGGCCCAATTACTTAAAAAAATAAGAAGTAAAATTATATAAAAACTCTCTTAATAGCTTGTTTTTAACCAATGTAGGATATACCTACTAACACCAACTATTTGCATTACAAACAATTAACACCTTCTCAAGTTTCACTTACAATTTCAATGGGGGAGTGATTTATAAATATCAATTTAAATCTTATATAAAACTAATGGTAGGCAAGAAGAAGCATGTAGTGACTTAGCTCCCAAAAATGATAAATTTAAACCCTTCAATTTTTATAAAATTACAAATTGATATAACAATCACTTGTTATTCATTTTTAGCCTTTGAAGTAAATTTCTAACTTCTTTCATCTAATATTTTCTTGACAAAAAAAGTATTGATTAGAAATGTGGAAAAATAAAAATGGAGGAGATCAAAAGGTGGATTCTGTAAATATTTGCCATTAAAATTAGTAAAGGGGGAAAGCACAAAGTGAAGGGTAAATTTCCTAAAAATGTGGCTTTTTAGAAAAATTATTGGATTAGGTTGGTTTTTTAAAAATTTATGGGATCAAGCTAAATAAATGAAAACACGTCCAAGTAGATTGGCAGGAAAATGCTTCTAGCTAGAAGCATTTCCCTTCTGCTAGGGTTATTTTATTTTAGGGTTAGGATTTAGATTTTTGTTAAGGTGGAGTTAGAGTTAAGGTTTTATAGGTTTTAGTGTTTAGGGTTTATCGGTTTACGATTTTTTATACTTTTAATTTTTTTATATATTCTTTAGACTTTTTTTTATAATTTTTTGAGTTATAAAGTTAAAAATTATTTTTAAAATTTTAAAATTATTTAAAGTCCAATTTGGTGTAATTTTAAAAAATGACAAGTACCATAAAGGTATTTACAATAATCATATTTACACCAATCCAATATTTGAATTGTAAAATTTATTTCGATTCAAAATCGAAATTTAAACTACTCGATTCGATTTAGTTTGTATTTTTTTCTGAATGGAACTGAGTTTGGATCACCTGTAGTTTATGGCAGGTTGAGGTTGATGATCATAAGGCGACCCCCTTAAATGGACAAGATTTCGTGATTTATCGGGCATTAGGCTCAATGATCATAAGGATGTACACTCGAGTGAGTTCTTCTCTTTCAACTTCACTCGATTCTGCATTGAGCCCACCAAAATTTCTTTTGAACCAATTAATATCTATTTGGACTCCATAAATCGTGTCTGAAACCCTCCCTAAAAGTTGCTTGCTTACATCTCTTCAATTGACTGTGACAATTGATCCAGTCACTACCGTGCCATCCACAGGTAACCCAAGCTGTAACTGCACGTCCTCGAGTGTGATAGTATACTCACCTCATAAAAGATAGAATGTGTGTGTCTCGAGTCCCCACATTTCCACCAATGCGCTTACAAGTGTGGGGTCCAATTTACACTTCTACCCATATGGGCCACGTGCAAAAATTCAACATCTATCAAGTATGGTTCGATTAAAGACAATGGAGGAGTGAGTATATTAGAAAGATACGTCTCCAAAATCCGATCTTCCAACTATATATAAAAAATATATAAAATATTAAATTTCAATATAACAAGAAAATATTTAAATTAAATTAGATTAAATATAAAAAAATCTTACTATTTCCAATTGATCGATCAAAACGTGCTTGTCATCCGAATGAATTAGAGATTTTTCCATCACTAATTTCAATAAATACAAAATAAATTGTAATACAAAAATTAATTTTAAAAAAACCTTAATACAATTTTAACAAAGAAAGTTGAGGAATAAAAATTGAGTGAGAAATTTTATAATGTGAGAGAGAGATGAGTTGAGATTGAATTGAAAATGAATAGAATTAGGGGTTTAAATAGGAAAAAAAAAGTATTCGATGGGTGTGGGGGGTTGAACTGCTATTGAAATAGTCGCCGGGGTGGGAGAGCTATTAGGGTGGAGTAGTCGTTGTGAAAAATGCTCCTAACTAGAAGCGTTTTCAGTGGATGTGGCAGAAAGTATGTTTAGTTGGAAGCATTTTCTTGTCAATCAGATAACTGAACGCATTTTCGTTTTTTGGTCTAATCCCATAAATTTTTTAAAAATCGGCCTAATCTGATTTTTTATTATAAAAACGACATGTTTAGATAATTTATCCCAAAGTGAAAGGTTAAAAGAGAAGTTAAAAGAAAAGTGGGTGGGGGAATATATGCCCGAGGGGCAACCTAAATCTATTGAGCTATGGGGTTTGGTAAGACTTTTTAGTGCTCTCATCGGTGGTTAAATTAATAGTTAAAATATTTCCATGCCCCTTTACTTTTTTAAGTTTAGAATTTAATCTTTCTAATTTAATTACTTTTTTATTCGAATTTAAAAATGTAAATTAATTTTAATATTATTAGAATTATTTTATTAAGTTTAAATTTATCAAAATAAAAAATTTAATTTCTAAAAATTAAAATAAAACGTTTAAATTCCAAATATCGGGTAAGTATAGTCTCTTCTCACTTTACTCCTCTACTATAAAATACAAGCTTTATATTTTAATTTTAGCCTTAGGTCATGCCTCTTTATTGACTCGAAATACGTTGAATTCAAACCAGAGGCGGTCCCCAAACTTTAATAAAATATTAGTAAATTGCTAAATTGACCCTCCGAAAATAATAGAATTTTAATTTAGTATTTTAAAAATTATAAAATATAAGTTAATACAAAGTTGAAATTAATTTTAGTCATCATAAAAAGCATAACTTAATTCCAAATCCCCAATCTTATTTTGCCCTAATTCCGTTTTTACTTTTAAAGTTAAATATTATTCAAATTAGATTTGGTTGCTCGGTAATTTTCAACTGATTCTCATATTAACTTCAAGTCGAATCATGTTTACTAGTGTTCAAAGTTGACTAATATTAATATTAATTTGTGAGATTTAAATAACAATTTTACTAAATTTTACTAGTGCAATTTAAATTATTATTATTTTCATTTAATAAAATATCTTAATTAAAATTTATTATTTGAATTTAAGTGATAGATAAAATGATATTATAAAAGTAAAAATAAAACATTAAAAATCAAAATTATAATGAGAGTGGTGCAATGCTAATAGAACTTTTAAACTCCATAAGAAAATCGCTAAATTAACAATTGTTCTATAAAAGTCTAGTAAATATTAGAAAATAAATATCTTGTAAAATAAAAATATATAAATATTAATCTTTACTGTACTGGAATACTATTGTAGTGTATAGAGGGTGAATTTTACAGAGAGAATCGATACTTAAATCATTTGAAAACGTGAACCGATCAAAATTGACCTAATTCGAATAAGTTAGGCTTACGGTTGTGTCATTTACATCGACACTTGTATATAAATATAAGCTCAAAATATTCCTTTCACTGATTTGGTGGGAAAATGGTAATGAATGGGAATATTTGGGGAAATGCGAATGTGCTAAAAAGAATCCCCAAAAATATCAAGCTTACCCACATTCTCAATCATCATTACAATTAATAACATCAACACTATGTCTATGGCCTTTTTCCCACTATCATAATCCACCGAACAATGGCCCCAAAAAACACCCACAATAATGGAGTATTAATGAGCTTTTCCAAAACACCATCATTTTTCTTATCCCAAACACTACTTAAACCAACTTTCTGATTGATAAATGCAGATAGAATTTCATTGTGATTGTAACTACTTCACCATTGATATTATAACACAGTTCCTTTCATGAAAGTTGCAATATAGACTTCCTGTTTCTTTACAAGCCTAAACCGAGCTACAACGCAGACAACTGAAACTTTATATGATTCTTGAGGTTCCTAATATGTTCTTTGTTTCTTACCTCCTTTTTTTGGCCCCATAACAGGTTTAGTACTCTTGTCTCACCATATGTTTGAGGAAGCACTATATGCAGTGGTAAATATACAGACTGCAGTGGCAAGAACTAGAAGATAAGAACTACTATTGTGATTATTACAGCAATTGTACATATCATTGCCTGCAAAAAATAATGATGTGGAATTAAATATCAAAGATAAATGGCCTATAAAGGGGACGCATATTCTTCGTTACCTTATATCATTGCAAGTTCAACTAAATAATATTTTGCAGTTTCTTCAATTACTTTCAGATTTGGTCCTTTCACCCAAGTTTCAGAAGTTGACAATAATAAGGGTCCTATATAGTTTTAGAAGAGTATCTTGCACACCAAACGCAATTCAACAGCGGGGAACATAAGGAAATTTGTAATTGTGATAATCACTTCTACCAGATTACATTAATGTGTTTTAGTCAAAGTAAACGCGCACTAGAAAACTGTTAAGGACCTTGTATGCAACTAAAATAACCACAAAACTAAAGAAAACACCAATCTCTAAATTAGCACTTACAGCTATTGCAGAGGCAGCAAGTCCAGCTCTCTCCCTAGGATCTCTGTGGTAGTAGCTTCTAAAGTAGAGAATGGTAGCATAATACCACATGAAAGGGAAAACAAATCCTAAGAGAAGTCTGTAAAAGAAAAGCAGACATGCTCAGGAGTCCAAAACAAGAAGATGAGTTGAAGGAGGATGGTGGGGAGCAAGGGAACTCACGAAAACCATCCTATTCCACAGCCAAAGCAAGGAAGAGGTTTATCGTACATTCCCAGGAGCGGGTCTTCTGCATCTCTTATAAGTGTATATTCATCGTTTCTGCCTTCTACTGGTTCTGTTGAGTGCTCTGTATTCACCAAAATTCTTACCACATCAATGAAAGTAATCAAAATGAACATATTACACATAAATTTTACTCAAAGAGGCTCAATTGAACACATTCATTGGTGTATTGGAGATGTTACCATGAAACATAGCAGATATCATGGTTTAAATTTCAGGTTCGAGTGAAATGTTGAACTGAAACAATTTTGAACCAGAACAGGCATCCAAAACTCCAAATTTTAACGAAACCTCCAACAATGGCTAGTCATAAGAGCTCCTACCATCCATTCATATGCATGCAATTAACAGGTTCATAATATTGCATGAGCAGGACAGTAACTTTTATGATGCATGACCAGTGATTCAATTCTTTAATCTTAAGAAATCATGACATATTTGTGCTCCTTTGACAATCGAGAACCAAAAAATACTTTAGTTGAAGTGAACTGATTATATTCATGCAGTGGGTTTCATATTGGTTGAATTTGACAATTTGCTGATACAAGAGCAGCTACTGCCGGTATATTCATCGGACAGAGAACTCCCAGCAAGTAAAATCAAATCTCATTAAAGCCCATATAGGCACTTTTAATCGCATGTTCTAGTAGTTATCATAGATTTGTCAATGTAATGACTTCATGGATTGCTCAAGGCTTTCCTTAAACTGTCGATGATAACAGTTATTAGCACAAATAAAGGAGACTATTGACATTTTTAACCTCAAGTAGCACATTAAATACGCTTCTGATTTAAAAACTCAAAGAAGATCCGCAGCACTTAACTTAAATGGTCCTAACTAGTAAATACTATAGCTGATTAATCTGTAAATGACCACGTATATAACTGAATACAGGAGACAAAATTCCATAAAGCTTTGTGAACAATATAATTTCACAGCCAATAAGCAATTTTTGAGCAAGCAGTGAACTATTATACGCAGAACTAAAAGATGTAGAAGGAAGAAGATCAGTACTCCAATCCATGTATTTGGAATATCCAAGTCTAACACTTAGTCGATGGGCTCAGCTCTTCACGCTGCCCTTTAAGGACCTGCTTAAAATATTCAGAAGTATATATAATAGAAGTAAAAAACTTGATTAGGCTCATAAATCAACTTTCTGAATAATAAATGGAGCCACAATGATTTTGAAAGCAGGAACCAATAGTTCATATTCCTCAAGGATTTAAAGTTTATTAAGTTATATATCAATATTTTCATTGTGATTGTTACTAGTTGATGTGTCCTTTGAAGGACCAGCTCTGTCGTGAACAGGGAAGAATGCCATATTAGCAGCTACAATAGCCATTAGAAAGGTTTCATTAAAAGATAAAGAAAATGCTAATATCCCGATACTGGATACTGATTTTGACCTATGAAACTGCTATCTGGTCCTATCCCCCCAAAAGAAGAACATTACAAAACCAAATTTCAAGAAAACCAACCAACCATCACCCATTTAAATAGCTGCAACATATTAGGACCATTTAAGAATCATTTTAATTATGCTTAAAAGCAAGAGGTAGCAAAAAGTTTTACTCGAAGAGGCTAAATTTAACACATTCAATGGCCTAATGGAGATGTCAGTCAGAAACATAGCAGAGTTTCATGGTTTAAACTTCTGAGTGAAATGCAGAACTGAAACTATTTGGAACCAGAACAGACATTAATGAAATGCCAGTATTGGTTACCCATTAATGTTCCTAAATTGGTTAACCCCTCATATGCATGCAAAAGAAATTAACAGATTCATCATATTGCATGAGCAAGACAGTAACTGTTTGATCTCTAGAAATCATGATATGACAATTATTTTTAGTCCTTTAACAATTGGGAACCAAAAAGGCTTGACTACAAGTAAGCTGCTTATTCATGCAGTAGATTTCATATTTAGTTCAATTTAACAAATTACAGACACCTCAAGGCTTTCCTTCAACAGTCACTAATGACAGTTATTAGTACGAATAAAGGAGACTACTGAGATTTTTATCCTTCAAGTAACAAAGTAAATATGCTTCTGATTTAATCACCCAATGAAGAGACAAAGTACTTAGGATATGATCCTAATTAGCAAATATTATAGCTGACTAATTTGTAAATGAACATGAATAACATCAAAATACAGAAAAGATAGCATTCCAGAAAGCTTTGTGAACCATACGATATCACAGCTAATAAGCGATTTGTGTGAAGCACTGAACTGTTATATGCAGAAAAAAGGAAAAGATGTTGAAGGAATGCGATCAGTACTCTAATCCATGTATTCGGAATATGAATATCCAGGTCTAAAAGTCAGTTGGTGGTCTCGGAACCTCTCTCTGCCTTTGGAGGACCTACTCTGTCAAGAACAACGGAAGAATGTACCACCATATTAGCAGCTACACAATAGCCATTAGAAAGGTTTCTTAAAAAAAAGCAAATATCTCAATGCTGAGTACAGATTTTAACCTATGGAACAGGAAATACATGGTTCTATCCCCTAAAAGAAGAGTATTACAAAAACCAATTTTCAAGAAAAACTCGACCAACCCATCACCCTTCACTTGAAGGATTGCCGGAACAACTAAGAATTAATTTAATTATGCATAAAGACAAATCAACAAAGCTCTCCTTGCTTAAAAGCAAAGAAATAAAGAGGAAGCAATTCTGTTAAAATCAATTTTATTTAATCAACACTGACCAAAGAAAAGAACCTTGAAATCCATCAAAATAACGCCCCATAATAACCAATTATCCCACTAAAACTCAGACCTTGATTTCTAGAGAAACTAATTCCAAAACCCTAAAAAAACCCAAACAAGATACAAAGCACAACAATCACTCTACAATATCAAAAATAGTAATTTAGCAATTAAAAAAAAACAGAGCAATTGATTATGAAACAGTAAAATGTAGCAGCAAAAAGAAAGGAAGGGGTGAAAGTTGCTTGCCTGTCTGTCAAAGTGAGAGAGTGAAGGAAAAGAAAAGGAATTTGACAGAAGAGAAAAGCAGAGCAAATCAAATTTTAGTTGAGAAGCGATTTTCTTTCTTTGCTTTTTCATTTAGTGGGTTTTTATTGATGTCAGCGTTACCTTATTCATCTTCCCCATTAAATAATCAAACCAAAAAGACATTGGTTTATGGGGAAAAGAGGGAAAAAAAACTTAAAAAGACACTTTTTATGTACTGGTTTTGATGTGTTTGGACTTTGGATCGATCAAATACCCATTTTGTATGGGTGTGCATCCATATATCAGATATAAACCTTAAATCAAACATGGAATATAAAAAAAAAAAAATTTTATTCAATTTTTATTTTTTCTAAACTAAACTAAAATATAATCATTTAATTAAATTAGCTAATTATTTTATATTTGCATATAAATATATATTTTGAGAGACTTAAGGTGTCATAAGGCAAAAACAAATAAAATTTAAATAACCAAGCATATATATTAGATCGATTTATCGACAAAAATATTAGACTTGAAAAATAGGTTTGGTCAAAACAAATTAACTTAGTTTTAAATATGGGTCGGGCTCGGGCTTAAACATTCAATGTCTGAACTTGGCTCGGCCCAACCCACTTTTTAAATTCGTAATGATTTATATTATGTAATTTATAATACATAAAAATTAAATTTATAGTAATATATGATACTACTATAATGTAAACACACAAAAAAAGATGATTATATAAAAAATATAAAATTATTAAATATTAAAAATAAAATAATTACAAATATAAATGTATATATTTTTAAAAATTAAAAAAATATCTAGCTTATGAACACCTTTAAGATACACCAAAGCATTTATCTCTCTCAAAAACCAATTCCACCCCAAGGAAATTTCTATAAAAATTCATAACTTGTCTGGTTGTTGTGGCTTCAACTTCGAAATTAAGTCATCTACCATATTAACTTCACAAAATACATATTTCACCATAACATACTAGTTTTGATAAGGTAATGGATAGGATTGATTTAAGTAGTAATATGAAAACAAGATAAATCCAAAGATTAATGATAATATGGAGATAGCTACACTAATTAAAACAAAAGAGATATAGATAAGAGAGAGAACTAAATAAAAAAGATGTGAAACATTGTTCCTCTTTGAAATCAGATGTTTCCCAAAAGACAATCAAGTTTAGTTGGTTAGGTTACAAATGATAAGGTATTAGTCTAGTTTAGTAAAGGTGTGAATATGTTGGAATGTGGCGTTTAACTTAATTTATGTGAATTAGATGTTTGATTTGGTAAGTTACTTAGAAATGTATGATTTGGTAAATGACTTAGAATTGTATGATTTGGTATTTGCAATGCCTGATTGAATGGTATTTTGAAGTATCTTTGAATGGCTGAAATGGTAATGTTGGAATAAGTTCTAAAAATGTGTAATTTACCAAAATAGAAATCTATTGGATTGTCCTCGGTATCGCGATACCAATCTTGATCTATTTTTTTAAAATTTTACAATTTGATCCTCAGGTTGGGAAACTTGGCTACTATCTTCGATATCTCGATACCAAACTTGAGATATTGCAATACCCACCTAATGAGAATTGAAGTATGGCTACTGCCTTTAGTATTGCGATACCCAATTGTTATATTTGGAAAAATTTTCAATTTAGTCTTAATTTGATCTCGGGTTATTATTAAGCTTTCATAAACTCGTATAACACCCAAAAATGATTGAGTATAGTGTTGAATGTGTGTTTTGTTTGAATAAATACAATAAATTGTATAAATTAACTATAACTGATCGTAATTGCTCTGACAACGAATGTGACACGCTATAACTCGGATCCGACAATCAGGTCGGATTAAGGGTGTTACACAAGTAGTCCACTTCCACTGCAACTTGTTTGTATCCTTTGTTCCAAGCATTCTCAGTCCCATCTGCAATAGCCCGTAACTCAGTATGAACTATGAAGCATATTAGACACACCAACATTTCGATAAAAACCAAGGCAACAGTTCCTCTTATTGTCTCGAAGCACACCTCCTGCTGAACTCGTGTTTCTGTTAGTGTTAACTACCCCGCCTATGTTAAGTTAACCCAACCAACATCAAGTGCTTCCCACTTGATTAGGCTCACTGTACCATTCACTTGTCTATGAAGCTCAAACTGGTTGCCGCAATGCCCAAGCCATTTGACTAATAACCATGTCCTTATTTTTATACTTAGCATAAAAAACTAAGCAGTTACGATTCCTCCAAGCATATTAACAGACCATGGAAAAAAAACACATCCTAGGTGGTTCGGTCATAACTACAACCATGCTTCTTTTGGAGATTGCTATAAATCCACTAAGTAAAATTGCAGTTGAAAAACCAATGCTTTAAGCTAGCAGGAACCAACTGCTCCCAAATGCTTCTAATAGCAGAACACTCACGTAAGACATGACTAGCCAATTCACGTGTACACCCACAAATTGAACATGAAAGGCCTGTCTTTGATTGATGACGACATCTCTCGGCATTAGTAAAGATCCTCTTCCGCAAAGCAAGCCACGAGATTACTTAATATGTTCCGGCACCACTGCTTCCCATATCATATTACAAGCATTATCCCTCGGTTCCCAAGCATTTTCCATCAAGTTTCTATAAGCATCTCAAACTGTGAAACTATGCGAGCACCCTCATCTCCAAATGCACCAATAACACCATCATCCTTGTTTGGAGGCAACACATTAGCAATATAAGCCAATATATTTTATGGAAGCCAAGCAAACAAAATGTTCCATTCCCATTGTCCATCAAAATTGACCATATCCTTCAAACGGTCCTACCCCGATATAATGATTATGAAGAGGGCCAAGATCTGCAATCCAAATATCAGTCTAGAAACGGAAACGGACTGATTCTGCACCACCCAACGAACATACAGTCAGTTCTCGAAACTTGCCCTATTCTCTTTTCATAAAGCTGATCTATTATTCGGATTGATTACCTTCGGACAAACACATACCATCCTATATTTCCGATAAATTTGTTAAATTATGATCAAATTGATAGAATGTATAACTGTTGCAGGCTAAATTTGTTAAATAAAAAATAAATTGACAGAATATGTAAAATTTGAGAGAAAAATTTATTATTATACAAATAAAAATTATATGCAATTGCAAAAAATATTAATATTATGATTAATTGTCCTTAGTTGCTTACTTTAGAGATGAATTGATTTTTCAATATCCAATTTGAGAGGAATTAGATAGAAATTTTTTTTACCAAGATTATCCTTTAAACAAAATTGTTAGGCAAGACTGGTAATTTCCGAACTTTCTTCTTAACGTTAGGCTAAATAATATTGTTAAGTGCATGTCATCACATTAAACAATGCAAAATTAAAGAGAAACAAATAGGTGTTTTAGTCATGTGATTAGCTTTTGAGTATTATTTTTATTCATACAAATTTTAAATATATTTTATTAATTAAAATTCAAATCAGACATAAATTATTTTGTGAGTCTTTCTTTTTATATTAAATTTATAATACATCGATATCGTGAAAAGAATTACATAGTAAATATATTTATTAAAATTAATTGATGTTTTGACTACATCTCTAAAATTAATTATTTATCATTTTTAGATTTAAATATCATTATGATTAATTTTGTATTGACTTATTATATAAAATACAAAACACCCTCATAAAAATATAGTTTAACGGAACATATTTTAATAATTTCAATTTCAAATCTCTTGATAAATTTTTTATTGACTTATTATATAAAAAGACAAAAACACTTAAATAATTTCACTCTTTTTTAAAAGGTCGATAGCTATTGGTCCCTATAATAATTAGGATGCAGTCTGAAGAGTGAGAGGAAACCTAAAAAGGGCAGAGCGATAGTCGATTACCAAAAGTTGGAGCAACTAGTAATCAAGAAGGTGAAGCAGATGTGATCATGGAAGTTGTTTCAGTCCCAAACAGGCCTCGGTCTTGGAAATATCGTCTCATGGGTACAGGTCTGCGAATCGACGATAAAACAGAAGCATCAACTAAAGAAGAAGACGACGATGACTTAGATTTACTTGATGAAGATATTGTGAGATCTTCGGTAAACGACATATCGGCAATCAACTTCTCTAATCGAGTTAATCAATTGCTCATAAAAGATGTGGAACATACGGTGGTAATTAAACTATTAGGAAGGAACATTGGATACAAAACTCTACAAAACAAGATTCGTTCTTTATGGCGTCCGAGTCAACCGTTCTGATTAATGGATATCAAAAACGGTTACTACCTAGCCAAGTTCCAAAACCTAGGAGATTTTGAAAGGGTGTTAAGTCAGGGGCCCTGGATAGTCTATCGTCAGTACTTAACTGTTCAACCCTGGAGCATTGAATCCAACCCTTCGCATCCCTACCCGAATATGGTCATGGCTTGGATACGGTTACCAGGATTGCCTAGACACATGTACAAAAGAAAAATAATCTGGGAAATAGGGGGAATGATAGAAAGGGTTTCAAAATTGGATTTTAATACCGATAATGGAGTTCGGGGAAGATTTGCAAGAATGGCGGTTTATGTCAATCTTGGAAAGGCCCTGTTACGGAACGAAATTAAGAGTAAAGGAAGAAGAAAAAGAATTTGAAGAAGAGAGGAGAATTTAGGAGAATTTAGAGATTAGGAAAAATTATCATGTATATTCAGCATAACCGTATAAACATGCAATGCATTCAATATAAAGAAAAACAAACAAACAGAATGACGTGGACCATTCTGTTAAAAACAAAACGCCAAAACGCCCCGTTTCACTTAATCTTCGCAAATGTCTCCTGCTAACTTTTCTGCTCATAACAATATTCCTTTCCCAGAAAACAGCCTTGTCCTTAAGGCTGAAAATGAGGAAATTTGGCTTGGAATGTATGTTTCTGCCATGGTAGCCGGCCTCGATGTAAAAAATATGAACGTTTAAGCAAGTCAAGATCATCTATTCTGCTAGCAGTTCTTCCCAAATGTGCATGGACATTTGCATATCGAACAGTTCCTCTAAACATATCAGGTCGTTGATCATAATCAACATGCAGTCCACTGCTGCTATCTTTCCATTTTGTTGCTAATCCAAGGTCAACAAGAAACAACTTCTTCTCTTTTGGTGTGGATGGTTGACCAAGTAAAAAGTTCTCAGGTTTAACATCCTCATGCACATAACCTTTGGAGTGCATCTTCTCTAGTATAGATAGGGACTCAACAGCTATACAAGCTACCATTTCTGCAGACATCGTTTGCCCTGAAGAATTCCAAACATCCCATAAACTGGGCCCTAATATGTCCATAACCATCACATAATAGTCTCCTTGCTTTCCTTTGTAGTGCACTTTTGGAACTCCGTGACTACCACCTAGAACATTGTAAACTTGTCATTCGTAAGGAGGACCATAACTACAACATTTGCTGTTTCTATGCTCAAATTTTAGAGCTACCTCCATGGCTGCAGAACCAGTTGCACGTTCATTTCCACCACTAACACGTCTTCCAACAAAGACCTGACCAAGTCCACCTTTACCAAGCTTTCTTTCTATCTTGTACATAGGAGATCCCCCAACTTAGACCCTCTCCGAAAAATGTGCAGTATTTCCCAACGGGGCACCGAATGTTGCGCCCTTCTGGTACATGAACTGCCCTGTATCTAAACACCCCGTTCCACTTGAAACTATCGCTGTTGCACCAATGCTCGTGTTCAAGGCGCGTGCGCCCTTCTGGTACATGAACTGCCCTTCCAGGTTCAGCATTACCAGTCGGATCTTGTTAGCATCTAGAGTACCATCGGCCTCAAAGAACTGTTCCAATTTGGTCCACCATCTCTTGAAATCAGTGCCATCAAACCTAGGGCATTCCAGTCTGTTACCTTTCCCCGAAGCTCCCAAAGCAATTGGTTACTCTCTCAAATGCACACTGCCTCCTGCAGTAATGGACGCATCTGTCTGCATTTGATGTGGATCAGAATCTTTTGGTAGGAACCCAGGAGGAACCCCCAAAACCCTCTTATCCTTATCAGCTGCAGCAGTTACCGGTAAACCAGTTGGCGGTGGCCCGAAATACTGAACGAACAATGACTGTAAATCACCTCGTAACTCCGTTCGAAGCTCCTTTAGTCGGGATTCCATCTTGACCTCCAGATGCACGAGTTTCTCTTAGAATTTGGAGATTTCCTGCTGCATATTGCTCACCTCTTTTTGCAACCTCGTCGATACGTCTCCGCCAGCCATCGAAAGGGATCGTCATAGCTTTGATACCTTTGTTACGGAACGAAATTAAGAGTAAATGAAGAAGAAAAAAATTTTAAAAAGTGAGGAGAATTTAGGAGAATTCAGAGATTAGGAAAAATTATCATGTATATTCAGCATAACCGTATAAACATGCAATGCATTCAATATAAAGAAAAACAAACAAATAGAATGACGTAGACCATTCTGTTAAAAACAAAACGCCAAAACGCCAAAACGCCCCGTTTCACTTAATCTTCGCAAATGTCTCCTGCTAACTTTTCTGCTCATAACAGGCCCTTACATCTCAAGTTCTAATCAATAGAGTACTGCAAAGAATCGAATATGAGTACCTTCCACCGGTATACTTTTCTCGCGGTCATTATGGACACACACAGGATATCTACCCAAAATCGATGACTGAACAACAAATGATGGAAAAAAGTAGTACTAAACGAGAAAGAATTCAGGAAACCATACCTGAACTAGGGAAAAACAAATTCACAACTAGGTCCGGCGCCTATGAACCATGGATGATTGTTGAAAAACGAAATCGGTGATGGTCAAAAGAGAAGAAGACCATCAACGGCGTAGCCAGAGAAAAGATGCAAGAAAATATTCGGTTACAGTTGCTAGAAACCTTAAATGATAAAATGGTATCGCATGAAAATAGGCTCACTAAAGAATTCAACATGACACAAAAGGAGTTAGGGTCTGCCGAGGAATCTATAGCTGCACAAACAAGAACCCCCCACTGGTAAGGAGATTATAACTACTCCAGGCTTAAACAAACAGAATTAGATCAGGAAAAAAAGGTCTAACGCACCCTCTAAAGGAGACCAGAATGGGCTCTCAACCTAGAGAAACAAAGCCAACAAGGCCTAATGCAATTTGAACTTAGAATAAGAAAAGAAAAAGAAACAGATGTTGGCGCTTGGGAAGAAACACAAACCGCGATCACCTTGCAGACTCGACCTTCAAAAGAAAAATCAGGGATGAGTGCGACGGAGGTCAAAACAAACGGTGCGATGGAAGGGAGACAGATCATAGGGGAAACCCATGGTACACAACCAGCAGCAATTTTGGACTCACACCCTCGCCATCGCTTCAATGCCGAAAGTCTATTGGAAGTTGCGGTAACCTCGTCTAATGGAGTATTAGACTCAATTAAACAATCAATGGTGATCGTAAAGCCCAATTTATGCCCGGGCCCGTACCAAAAGAACCAAATAATTTACAAAAAAAAAATTTAACCCAGGCAAACCAAAACACCAGCCCAATTTCCCACGGCCCAAATGGCCCAAAACAAAAAAAAAATCTGGAAACCCTAGCCCTAAGTGCGCCGTACCTAGGGTCTTCTGACTGCCTAGCACCGCACGTCCCATCACCCATCACCATGCCCACTTGCCACCACCAAGTACCTGCAAAGTAGACCTGTCCATGGGCCGGGCGACCCGGCCCGGCCCGACGGCCCGCCCGAAATATGGGAGGGTTCCGGTAAAAATATAGGCTCGAAATATGGGCTTGGGCAAAAAAAACGAGGCTCGGGCACCACTTTTTTGGCCCGAGCCGGCCCGAATATAATAAATATATTTTTTAATTTTTATTTTTTAATTTTTAATTTTAAAATACTTTTAAAATATTTTTTTTATTTTTAAAATAATTTTTAATGTTTATTAAAATGGGTCGGTAGTAGACTCAAGCTTATGATATTTTTCTGGTCGGGGCCTGGTAAAATTTCAGCCCATATTTCGGTCGGTGGGCCCGCCTAGGAGGCGGCCAAAAAAATTTTGCCCTACCCGCCATGGACACGCTCATCGCAAAGCAACCAAAGTAATGACAGAAATAGTAGAAAGAAATAAAAAAAATGAATACTTTTTGTATTTTAGGGGGGAATCGGTTTAAAAACCGATCTTTACATCTGTAAAATGGGGGGACGGACATTAGAAAAAAAAGAAAAAGAGATCTAAAAGTTTATTTTTTTCGATTTCATTTTGAGAACTATCTCACTTTGTTATTTATCTTTTTCATTTTTCTTTTAAATCTGTTTTAAAAACACCTAATAACAATAAGTAAAAGAGAAGGTTTTACCTGAATCTGTTTGCACCGTCAGAGACCTCTCGTCGGCGTCGGATCCGGGTTCAGATGAAGATTCGAGGCGCCCCCTTCTTGCGGCCTCTTAGCTTAAAAAGGCTCCGCCTTTATACGTACCGAAAGCCAGGGTTTAAAAAACCCATCTCGCGCAACTTTGGCCACTGGCCACAGAGGCGGCGCGACGGAGGCCTGAAAGCCCGACGGTCGGAAAAGGGGAGGGGTTTTTGAGAAGAAAAAACTCATTTTTTTCTGAAAGGCTAAGAAATGAATTTTTTTTTTAAAAAAATGATTTATATATGCCTACTAAATGGCGTTTTTTAGGGCTGGCCACGATAGCCCTAAAACGACGTCGTTTTGTCCATAACCCGCATGAGCGATCCGATCCGCCAAAGGATCCGCGTGTTTTTGTTTGTGGGGATATTTGCGCAATTGGTCCCTCCGCTTTTGCAGTAAAATGCAATCGGGTCTTCCTGTTTTTTTTATATTTTGACCCCGAAAATTTTGTACTTGTTTCAATTCGATCCCGCGAAACGCTGTGCACAAGGGGTCTAGAACATTTGCTCGTTCGCCCCCTAATGTTTCCAGCGCATTACAAATTGGTCCTTTATCCCATATTTTTATTTTTCGAATGCTTACCTTGAAATTTTATTTAGTTTCCAATTTAATACATATATCCCCTATGTTTCATAATCCATATATATATATATATATATATATATATATTATATTTTATAATTTTAAAATATAAAAATACATGCATACATTTTATAATATGTGTATATACTGAACTTTTTTTATTGTCATAAATACATATATATAAACATATTTTTATATTTTTTATATTTCATAATTTTATATACATCTATATACATATATACATATTTTAATTTACATACACATATATGTATATATACATACTTACATATATTTTTATATTGCATAATTTTAAAATATATATACATACATATATTCTCCATATTTTTATAATTTTATGTATATATACATACACATATACATATATATTATATTTTATAATTTTATTTATTGCCTTTATTGTTTCGTTGTTGCGCGTGATGTTTACTTTTTACTTATGTGCCCGTTTTATTTAAAAAAAAAACATTTTGATTCAACTCGTTTATTTGCTTATTATCATACATAGTTGATTCGCCTCTTTATTTATCTTTTATTTACTGTAGCTCGTGTTATTCATGTTTGCATCATCATATTTATCATTGTTTTGCCATGCATACCAACGATATAATCTATTTCGCATTTTTTACGACTTCGTGCTTTATTTCACTCGATATATCAAATATTTGTTTTAAATAAATAGCATTTTGTATTTTGAGATTTGCAAAAAGTCGTATCCTAACTTACGGGGTTTCGATTTTCACAATAAATCTAAATACACGAATCTTTTCAAACTCAAGTTTTAAACGATCTCGGGAATTAAGAAAATATCGTGTCCTAACTTACTGGGCATGATCCATTTTTTAAATCTGAGATAGCTAAATATCTTTTAAATAAGTAAATTTTTGGCATTCATTCGCGCATCGGGAATTCAAGACATTGTGTCCTAACTTACTGGATATAATTCTCTTTCTCGATTAAAATGAAATATGCCCTTTTTCCGAAAATTTTCAACATTTCAATAAAGGATCGTTTTTTAAATATCTTTAAAGTTTTCAATCTTCGGCACTAAGACATTAATTAATAAACTAGGTACCAATTTTGGGCGTTACGAGGGTGCTAATCCTTCCTCGTACGTAACTGATTCTCGAACCCGTTTTTCTGAATTTCGTGGATCAAAATCATTGTTTTAATAAAATCAAATCGTTTATTAAAAACAACCACTTTTCGAGGTGATTCGACATCAAAAAGGATTGGTGGCGACTCCCGTTTTCGTTTTCGTTTTCAAAATTCAAGTTGATCCCGTTTTCACAAAAAAAATGGTGTCAACAGTGATGTTTAAAGAATCTGGTACCCTCGGCGAAAAATATGATGAGCGTTTAACACATAAAAACACTATGAGGCGACGGAAGAATACCCTTACAGTGTGTACTAGTAGGGGGAAAATGAATGGAAACTCAAAGGGCCAAAAACTCAAGAGAATTATTCGAGAAAAAGGAAGCCCATTCAAAGTCACATCTCCCAAAGTCCCATTGGCAGAGTTGATCACAAACATGGTGGAACTGTTACAGGAACAAGTCAAGCAATGATTTTTCAACAAAGTAAATTAGGAAGGAATCAGATATGAAAACAGCAAAAGCGTCACACGGTAGCAAAACTAGTTTGGGTATGATCTTTCTAAATTGTTTATGATGAATTCTAATTTTAATTTATCACTTTTCGTTTGGAATTGTCAAGGATGCTCAAGTGCTAAATTTCCACGCATTTTTAGAGAGTATAATATGGATTTTAGACCATACATTGTAGGCCTTTTAGAACCAAATGTGAGTGGTAGCAAGGCGGACGACATAATTGCTAAATTAGACTTTCACCACTCTCATCGAATTGAAGCAATAGGCTTTTCCGGTGGAATTTGGGTTGGTTGGAGGGATACAATCCAACTTGAAATAATCCAAAATCACCCCCAATTTATCCTTGTAAAAATTCATAATGGGGGAATAATACAACCCATCCTAACTGCTGTTGTTTACGAAATCCCCAACCCCATTAAGAGGAATAGTTTATGGGAAGCTTTAAAAGCAACCATACCATATGATAATGCCCCTTGGATTGCTTTAGGGGATTTTAACGCGATACTCTCCGAAGAAGATAAAAAAAGTGGCAATACTATAGGGAAAAGGTGCCCACACTTCGGAGAATTCATTGAATCTAAGAACCTCTAAGACCTGGGTTTTCAAGGACCCTCATTTACTTGGCAACGAGGAGGAGTCTTCGAAAGATTGGATCAAGCGATAGGTAATGAAGCTTGGTGTTAACCGTTTCCTCAGTGCTTAATAACACATTTCACTGGAATTAAATCTGATCATAGGTTGTTGTTTGTTAACATTAACCCGAACTTTAAACTCCCTAGAGGAAGGCCTTTTAGGTTTCTCGTTGGATAGGCACAACACTAAGACTTCCCAAACATAGTTAAAAATGCATGGAACTATATTGAAGACATGTACAGTTCCTTAAATTAGCTCACTGCAAGTCTTAAAGTCTGGAACAAAAATGTATACGGGTACATTGAATTTCACAAACAGAAATTAATGAAATCTTCAAGTTCGATACAAATGAAACCTTAAAGATCATATTCGTACTCGCTAGCTCAGAAAGAAATGAACATTAGAGAATGACTCGAGAATATTATTAGTCATGAGAAATTATTGTGGAAGCAAAAGTCTAGGTGCGACTGGCTCAAGTTAGGGGATAGAAATACAAAATTCTTCCATAGCCGTACAATGCAGAAAAGGAAAATTAATCGCACTAATGCACTCCATAACATAAACGGAGACTGGCTGTATGACCCAGAGGACATAGAAGAAGAAGCAGTTAATTATTTTTAAAAATTATAAGGTGAGAAACTGAGCAGATTGAGAGAGCTACCCAGCATCACTTTTTGATATGGCTCCCCTAAAAGCTCATGGAAGTGATGGATACCATGTTTTTTTCTTTCAAAACCAATGGGATAACATAGGAGGAGCAGTATGTGCTTGGGTCAAAGAAGTATTCAATGGACGACACATAGATCCAGAACTTAACAACACATTAATCGTTCTTATCCTAAAGATTGCTGAACCCGAAGAAATATCTCAATTTAGACCAATAAGCCTTTGTAACGTCCTTTACAAACTAGTCATGAAAATAATAGCCAATAGATTCAAAATTATTTTCTCTAAAATTATCTTACAAGATCAAGCTGGATTCATCGCCGGGAGGAACATCACTGAAAATATTATCATAGCGCAAGAGATCATCGACTTGGAAAAAGCTTACGACAAAGTCCGATAAGGCTTCATTGATAAATCTATCCAAGTTGTCGGAATTCTAGACTATCTACGGAAAGTTATTATGTCAACCATCACAACGGCTACTATGCAGGTCTTATGGAATGGGGTATCCACTGAAAAATTTAAACCTGCAAGAGGAGTAAGATAAGGTTGCCCTTTATTCCCTTATTTATTCGTTGTATGCATGGAATGGCTAGGGCACAGCTTTCAATTATCCAGAACTAGACCCAACTTGTCGTATTTATTCTTCGCGGATGATTTGGTAATTTTCTCAAAAGCAGTTATAAAACATGGCATACTACTAAAGAATATTATTTATCAATTCTGTAGTTTTTCAGGAAACTGTGTCAACACAAGGAAAACTAACATATTTTTTTCAAAAGGAGTAGCAGAAGACTTAAGCGAAAGACTTAGTGGGATTTTGGGATACCAAAAAGTACAAGAATTAGGAAAATATTTAGGTATCCCTTTATTCCACAAAAGAATCACTAAATCTACAATACAATTTGTGGTCGAAAAGGTCCGGTCAAAATTATGCAATTGGGATGCAAAACAACTATCCATGGCAAGACGCTTTACCCTTGTGCAATTGGCCCTTTTAACTATTCCTAATTATTTCATGCAATCCATGAAAATTCTAAAAGGGGTGTGCAATGAAATTGAACGTCTAGCAAGACAATTCATTTGGGAAGTCAACACGGGAGGTAGGAAGCTAGCACTTGTTGATTGGGGGACAATATGCTAACCTCTTACATGTGGTGGTTTAGGCCTAAGACGTTTACAAGAGCAAAATAATTCATTTTTGTTAAAATTAGGAATTAATCTCATCTCCAATCAAAATGCCTTATGGACAAGTGTATTACGTTCAAAACATAGAATGAAATAGGTAATTCCAGAGAATATAGGAAAAATGAATAGTTTTGCACTATGGAAATCAATTGAGAAGGTTTGGCCTATATTTAAAGAAAATCTATGCTGGTTGATTGAAGCAGGAACGAAAATTCGCTATTGGAAAGATCACTGGATTCCTACAGTTGGGCCACTGATCAACCATGTTCAAAATTCAAATAGACCAATAAATGACTGTTTACTCAAAGACATGATAACAACAGAAGAGGTCTGGAACCTAGAAGTATTCAAAGAAAATTTAGCAGATGAAATAGTACAAAAAATTATAGACATACCTCCCCCACACCATTTAGCAGGGCACGATGAGATTAAATGGACGCTTGCCTCCACTGGAAAATTTTTTATCAAAAATGCATACCAAATGATAACAAAAAATTCATGGCATACTCGAGATACCAGGTGGAAGGAAATATGGAAATATCCAGATCCCCAACGTATCCGATTCTTCCTATGGTTAGCTTGCAAACAACGGTTGCTCACCAATTTACAAAAGAGCACGAATAGGGCTCAACCACAACACCTCTTGCCTGATATGTCAACTTAACACAGAAGACGTTCTACACATTCTCAGAGATTTCCCGACAACTAAAGAAGTTTGGTTAAACATTGTCCCTCTAAACTGGCAAACCCAATTATTTTCAAGTAATATTTTTGAATGGGTGGAGGAAAATTTAAGGCATCATGAGTGGCTGACATGGGCCAAAACTTCTTGGCCCACCTTTGGACTAGTTGCATGGCGTATATGGAAAAATAGGAACCTATTTGTTTTCCAAGGTTTAACATGGAGTCTAGTAGAGACCATCAAGATTTCTGTTTGTTGGGCAAGATTCAAATAAAGAAATAGAGTAGAACTTAGGAACAGTTGTCGAATGAAGACGTAGATTTAGGCTTTGTTTTTCTTGAATTTAGTTTGTTTTTACACCAAAAAAAAAAAGAAGTAGACAAAAACACTTTCATAAAAATATAAGTTAACTTGTATATGAGAAGATATTTAATAATTTCAAAATTAAATTGATGTCCGATTAATTTATAATATCAATTGAATGAAACACTTAAAATAAGTATAAATTATTTATACTTATTTTTACCTATTAGTGGAGTTGTCCATGAGTCGGGCTTAGACAAAATAGTAGGCATGATTGATAGGTCTGACCCAAAAAGTGGGTTTAAAATTTTGCCAAAACTTGGCACAAATTATATATGCTAAACTCGGGCTTAGCTCGACCCGACCCATATTAAGGTCTATAGTATCGATACAATAGGGAATGTATTGATACTTGCTATGAGGTATCAATACTTTAGGGAGGGTATCGGTACTTAAGTAAATTTTCTTTAAATTTTAAAATATTGAACTTTAAAATGATATGAATACTAGGCAGGGTATCAATACTTTGTTAAGGATATTGATACTTTCGGGTCGAATCGGGCCAAGCCGAATCCGAATTAAAAAACTCTTATCCGAAGCTCAACCCTTGCAAAAAATGAATCTAATTTTTTATCCATATCAATTTTTAAACTTATATTTTTATCCAAATACTCCATCTTTCGGACCACGGAGAACTCTACCTATAACCATGCTTGAACTGCAACACAATAAGGCTAGATCTATCCTTACGAAACCATTTTTAAAAAGGTAGCTGAACCGGGTAGCCGGTCCAACCGACCAATATAAAGAATCAAGCACATGACCTACGTAGAGAATCATCGTTCTGTTACAACCTCGAAAGTTCCTCTCCGTTCTCTCCCATAAAACCAAACCCTAGCTCGAATTCAGAGCCACCAAACTCACCTTAACAATGGCTCATCATGGCGGCTCCGACCCAGAATCCGAACCGAACACCCGACTTTACAATCCATACCAAGACCTTAACCTCCAGGTTCCCATCAACAACCTTTACAAGCTCCCTACCTCCCCGGAGTTCCTCTTCGCTGAGGAATCCCTCCACCAGCGCCGTTCCTGGGGCGAAAACCTAACGTTTTATACCGGTTCCGCTTATTTAGGCGGCTCTGTATCGGGCGCAGCCGTCGGGTTCTTCTCCGCTCTCAGGAATTTCGAGCAAGGCGATACTTTGAAACTCAAAATTAATCGGATCTTGAATAGTTCGGGTCACACGGGTCGATCATGGGGGAACAGGATCGGTGTGGTGGGCTTGATTTATGCGGGGATGGAGAGCGGGGTCGTGGCTGTAACTGACCGTGATGATGTCTGGAGTAGCGTGGCGGCGGGTCTTGCGACCGGAGCTCTTTGTCGGGCCGCGAGAGGGGTAAGGTCTGCTGCAGTTGCTGGTGCGCTTGGTGGGTTGGCAGCTGGAACCGTGGTTGCTGGGAAGCAAGTCTTGAAGAGATACGTGCCAATTTAAAGCTGGAATTTTCAGTGAGTTGATATTTCGTTGAATCGAAAATTTTGATGGTGCTAGGTCGAATCTTTGGGGGAAAAATTGATAATAGGTTTCTAAGAAATTTAATTCATGTAATATGTGAAGGTAATGTGATGAATAATCGTGTGCCTAACGATTAATGATTTTCGAAGTTTCTTTGTTCTATATTAATGATCGGTATTCGATCAACCATGCTTTTCTCTTTGTTTATTATCTACTTAATTGTGATAAATGGTAATTAGAAATTTCTTTATTGTTAGTTAATTTTATGCTTTGTTACTGCACTCTTCATTTTTTGAAGTACTATTTGGGAATCATCTCCAAACATATGAAAAAACTTAGATTTGAGACATATACTAGTATTTGACATTCATCCCCTACTCGGGGTAATTTTATATTGTTAGTAATTCGTTTGTTATGGCTGGGAAAAAAGATGCATGTTATTTGCTTCTGTTTGATGTCTTTGTATGCATGGAAACCCTGTTTAGACATATTTCAAGGTAGTAACTTTGTAGAAATTAAGTTGTCTTGTTTTGTGAAAGAAAGAGCTGAAATGTGAGTGGAACAAGTTGAAGAATACCGAGTTGTTGTTTGATATTCAGCAATCAGCTGAACTGAGTTTGAGATTCTTATTGCATATTTCTATATTGTAACTTCATAGCCAGGTATGTGATGTTGTAGTGTTTGTATTACAATTGTCCTATTATTTGCCGGTATGTAATGGTCAAAAGTGATGATCCCATGCTTGGTGTCAGGTGTCCTGTAGGCGTTGGGCTTAGGTTCAGATAATAATAAGTTTCCTAAACCTCATCTGGCCATGCGCATTTGATCATGCATACACTTTGTGCCCCTAGTATAAAAAGCTTGCTCAATTGAAATCTTTATTTTATTTTCTTATAAGTTTCTTCATTAGATGTACTGTTACCAGTGAGAAAGGGGATAACATCAAAGTCTCTACTTTGAGTATTCGACAACATACATGGACTATAAGGAAAGCATACACGGCCAATAGAATTGAAATAAGTTTGCATTTTTTGTTGAAACCCTGGACCAATCCTTAGAGTTCATTATCGTAATTATATATCTTAAGCTTATTACATGAATTTATAGATGTGCATGCAAAATATACACATATTCATCGGGTGTCTTGGATACTGCTAAGGTTAGGTACTGAGGTACCAGCATTTCCAAGTTTGTGGAACTGAGATTACCCAGGAACTGCCCAAGTTTAGCCTGTTTTAGGTTTTAAAGTCATGGTAATTAGAAATATATATGATTTGGAATGAAACTCCCTTAAGTTATTTTAATGGTTATATTTGTATGTGCTTTGATGATACATTCTCCTTAAGTGTTTCATTATTTGCAGCAAACGCAAGCAACAAATTTAGGACCTAAGGGTTATGTTACCCGGATTCATGGTGTGTTGAAAATGAGTTTACGTCAAACTTTGTTTTCTCTGCTACAAGTATGGTAAAGCAACAAATTATTGTGAATCTATGGATTCTTCTTGAGCCTTGAATTCTTAGAACGTGGGAAAAATCCGAATTACTTAAAGCAATTTTTGTTTTTTCTCATTAATGACATGATTCTCTTGTTGTTTTCCTTTTATGTTTTGGAGAAAAATAATGTTATTAATGGAATTCCATAAAAATTTCCCACCTAATGCAATTATTTTGGTAATCTTTTCATCTTTTATTCATACCCTCCTTAAAATACGAGAGTAAATATAGAAAGTAGTTATATATTTATGCTCAACATGATGGAAATTAGTTGTATTTGTTTATAAGAATATTTAATTTTTATGTTTTCTTAGTAATGTAATGCTATTGACTGTCCTCGTATACAAATTTTATTGATTGAAACTAATCATTAATGCAAAACTGAAATAACTTAGGTCATAGTAATTTTGAAAGGATTTAAATTAGAATAAATTTAAACATAATTAATAACGTAGGTAATCTTGTTATAGAAAAAATGTTAGGTGTGACATTCAAGGTAATCTCGCTATAGAGAAAATGCTTGCGTACATAAATTATATTGGACTGTACTTTGCAATGTACCCCCAAAAATTACTTTGCAATTCTTGTTATGTCTAAGTCATGGGATCTTTTTAATCAAGTTGTGGTATTTAAAGCCCACTCGAAGTGTTTATTGTCATTTGTAAACTCCACCATATTTTATTTTGATTAAAGTTGTTTATGTATAATAATATTATATCACTTGCATTAAAGAAAACACAAAGTATAACTATTATAGCTAAGCAATATAAATATAAATGTAAATATATATATATATATTATTTGATCAAGTAAAAGCTGTCAAAATTACTCATTGAATGTAGTAGACAAAAGGTGAACATCCCAAACTTAGTAAGGAGTACACTCAAAACCCAAATTAAAAGTGTTTAATTCTGCCTAACAAATACTCAACATTAGTAAGGATACTCTTCCGCAACGCAAGCCACAGGATTACTTAATATGTTCTGGCACCATTGCTTTCCATATCATATTCCCAGCATTATCCCTCGGTTCTCAAGCATTTTCCACCAAGTTTCTATAAGCATCTCAAACTCTGTACCTATGCAAGCTCTCCACATCTAAATGCACCAACACCACCATCATTGTAACACTCTTAACCCGTATCCGTCACCGGAATAAGGTTACGGAAATGTTCCAGCAAGTTAACAAAAAAATAAACAAGTAAATCATAATCAGTTCATATATAATTTTGCAAATATCACAAAGTAATTGTATTACAATAATATCTTATATCTACGAGGCTTAAATTGAACTTTAGGGACTAAACAATTAGTCTTAAAACCCTCAGGGACTATTTTGAAACAAATCAGAACATTTCAAAAAAATATGAAATTTTTCAAAAGAACAGGTGACACACGCCTGTGTGGTCAAGCCGTGTAACTTTCGAAATTAGGATATACAGTCGTGTCCCAACCCGTATAACTCATTAAGTTGGGCCACATGCCCATGTTGTAGGTCATGTGCTAGACTGTGTAACTCTCTGACTTGTGACACATGGTCGTGTCGTAGGCCGTGTAACACACTGATTTAATACACACGTTTGAGTCGCAGTGTGTCCTAGACCGTGTGCACCTAAATGAACCTTAAATGTCAAGTTTACCATTTCAAGATTTCTTGGACATTAAGTAGCCAATTTACCAACCATTAGACCTATCAAAATGACATTAAGCAAACTTAAATCATGTCATTTCAACCATCTTAAGTGCCTAACCAATGTACCCTCATTGGTACGACAAGTATACACACTTATACAATATTATAAATCATCAACCAAAACATGTCAATTCACACAACTTAAATTCTAACCAATATGCCTATCATAGGTACCTCAAATCACAACAATTCAAATAGACCTTTTAGTCACACATATACTACAAGTTTATATATAAAAAAAACATCTTCCATCATTCATAATCCATAACAAGTCATTATCTAAACATTTGCCAAATAAACTTCAAGATCATGTAGTGATGCTCAAGTTACTAACTTGCATTTAGGCTCACTCTTTACATATATACATACCAAAACAAAAGTAATGACAAAGCAAACCTATTACATGCCATATAATCTAAAGAAAACGTTCATGATCTACTAAAATTAGATGAATAATGTGACTTGAGTGCTAATCCGATCGTCCAACCTTTAAAAGTATCTACAAGAAACATAAATTTACATAAGTAAGCTCATTAAAGCTTAGTAAGTATGACGTACAAAAATAATAAATCTTACCAAAGTAAATATAACAATTCAATAAAAAACAATTCAACAAAAAGTGTTTCCTGTCATCCATAATATTAAACCAGTGAATTGCATAATTCAATTCAAAGCTCAAATAAGAATCTCCGGGAAAACATTTATGTCCACAATGGGTTAATTCATGATGTCAAATACATGTCATGTCTTTCAAAATCATTAAATAAGTTATAATACAACAATTTACGACCTGATGAACGACTTACAGATACGAGTACACAAGTAATCCAACTGAAACACGACAATTGCTCATAAGAGCTACTCCATCCGATAACATGCTAATTGCTCATAAGAGCTAATCCAACCGATAACACACCACGACACTAAGTGCCTAGCCCACAGGCTATACATCCACCCCCATAACACGCCAGATTAGGATAATATAACACGAAGGTTCATAACAAATGCTGAACCTCAGTATACTTAGCAAAATATATATCACACCGCATTAATTTCCACTCCAACCCCACGTAATACACCATCATTCAATTGTACTCTATCTCGCATTCATCTAGCCCAAGTACCGAAATCCAATAACATTTTCCCCAACAACATTATAACATCAATTAAACAATTAAAATCAACTACTTCAGATTATATCATCGTACAATTCATATAAATATCAAATTATAAATCGAACGAACTTACCTGGACTTGATTGTAATAGTTGCAGAAGTTCAGGGACTATTTATCATTTTTTCCTTTTTCACGTAAATCAATAGGGTCTTGATCTAAAATGTAAAATTTTTCCAATATTAACTTTCATTTCATAATCCAATTTATTCTACATTTTATACCCTTTTTATTTTTGAAATTATACAATTGTCCTAAACTTTTACAATTTATGCAATTTATTCTTTTAACCCGAAAATCATCAAATTGACCATTTTCTATAGATTAGATTACAACCGAATATTCTAGGCCCTTAAAAAGTTCACAAAACACCTCTTATTCACCAATAAACCATGTAATTACAACATTTTAACAATTTAATCATTTAATAAAAAACTAACTAAAATCACTTTACAAAACAACCAAAAATCACAATTAAAACTTCAAACACATAATTATCATCACAAACAACCAAGATTAATCAATCGTAATTTCCAAAATATTTAACATATTCAAAAACGAAGGTACGAGTTAGCTGAACCTACTTGCAATGATCTTAATAACATAAAAATTACAAGAAAGAGGTGAGAATTGAGCTCACATGCACAAGGAAAATGAAACCGAAACTTGGAGCCCCCTTCAATGGTGTTTCGGCATCAATTTAAAGAAATGAAGAAGAAAATACTATCCTTCCTAATTATTTTGTTTTAATTTTAACGTTAATTACTATTATGCCATTAAAATACATGTTATATTTTCATTCATATTGCCGTCCAACAATAATAATAAGGGTCTAATTGCTACATAGGTCCTTCCTCATTTAATAATTAAGCTATTTGATAATCTAAATGTAATAATTAACAAGTTTTTCACTTTTTACAATTTAGTTCTTTTATCTTAATTAGTTATCTAAACGTTAAAATTTCTTAAAATTTAGCACAACTCAAATGACTCCGTAAATATTCTATAAATAATATTTACGAGTTGACACAACGAAAATTTATGATTCCGAAACCACTATTCCATCATTATTGAAAAATAAGCTGTTATAATCATCATTGTTTGAACACAGCACATTAATAATATAAGCCAATATATTAGATGGAAGCCAAGTACACAAAATGCTCCAATTCCACTTTCCATCAAAATTTACCATATCTTTCAAATGGACCCACCCCTGTACAATGAATATGAAGAGGGCCAATATCTGCAATCCAAATATCAGTCCAGAAACGGACTGATTCTCCATCACCAAACGACCATACAATCAGTTCTCCAAACTTCCCCAAACTCTCTCCATAAAGCTCAACTATTATTCCAACCGATTTTCTTTGGACAAACAAATATTATCTTATATAAATTTGTCAAATCATGGCCAATTAATAGAATATGTAAATATTGTAAACTAAATTTATTAGATCAATAACAAAATGATAAAATGTAAAATTTGACAGCTAAATTTAGTATTATACCAATAAAATTATTTGTAATTGAAAAAATATTAATGTTGTCATTAGTTGCTCAAATTCAAAATCGACAAAAATTAAATTATTCTAATTTTAAAAGATGGACTAATTTATTCAATATCAAAATTAAGAGAGATTAGATAATTTTTTTTACCAAGATTGTCCCTTAGACAGAATGACTAGGCAAGACTAATAATTTCTGAACTTTCATCTTAATGTTAGGCTCAATAATCTTGTTAAGTACATGTCATGTCATTAAACTATGCAAAATTAAAGAGAAACAAATAGGTTTTTAGTCACGTGATTAACTTATTTTAGTATTATTTTTACTTAATACAAAATTTAAATATTTTTTATTAATTAAAAACTCAAATTACACTGAAATTATTTTGTGGGTTTTTCTTATAATCTTTTATATTAAATTTATAATCGGGAGAAAATTATGTAACAAATATATTTATTAAAAATTAATTAATTTTTAATTACAATGATAAATTTAATTATTTATCATTCATGGTGTTTTGTGTTCAAATATCAAAATGATCATTTTTATTGACTTATTATATAAAAGATAAAAACATTCTCATAAAAACATAACTTAATTTATATATGAGAATGTATTTTAATAATTTCAATTTCAAATCTCTTCAAATAAATTTTTTTATTGATTTCTTATATAAAAGGATAAAAACACCCTCATAAAAATATAATTTAATTTATATATGAAAAATATTTTAATAATTCTAAAATTGAATTAATGTTCGATTAATCTTTGATATTAACTCAATAAAATACTTAAAATAAATATAAATAAATAATACTTACTTCTACCTATAAACTAGATCTATCCAAGGACTGGTCTATTCAATCAAGCTCGAAGGCTCACCAAAAAATGAGAAAGTTTGAACAAAAACATAGACCCGCAAAATGGGCTTTAGAAAAAGGCCCCTTTTCTCTTTAATTTAAACCGGCCCGAATAACATGCCTGTAGTATAGGCCGTATGCTTCCTTTTTTTCTCTCTGTCCAATCTGTCGTTCCTTCTTGAAAACCAAAAACCAAGTTCTAAATCCCTAATTTCTAACAGCCCTCTGTTCCTCCATTTGCCTTCGCCACTCCAATCTCCACCTACACCCACCGGCCGACCACCACCATCATCGTTCACCAGTCACCACCACTGACCTCACGGTTCACACCCACTGTCGCTTCCCTCAGGCCTCAACGCACATTGCCTCCATCGAGTTATTTTTAAAGGTATGAACATTAGAGTTTTGTTTTAAAGCTGTGAGCATTTTTTTATCCTGATTTTGTTGAAAAACACAAATAAGAAATACTATCCCTAACTTCTAATTGCAGTTGTATTGGTTATGCTTTTACTTTTACTTCTTTTATTTTATTTTTTTGGGGGGGTGATAGATAATTTAGATAATTTGTTATTTCATGAATTATTATTGTTTACCATGTCCGTCTTGTGTCTGCATATGTTAGTTTTGTGTGCTTTATTTTTGTTGCGGTGAGTTCTCTGTTACTTTGGTTATCTTTGGTCCTTAACAAGACTTTTATGTTGTGGTGTTAGATATCTATGCATATGCATGTATGCATGTGTGTCTGTGTATATATAATATGCATATATTTTGTAAACTACATAACTTCTGTCTTGCGTTTGGCTTTGAAACCTTTTAACGTGCATGTATGGATACACACTCACATACACAAACCTGAGCATGTTTCTGATCTGAACATTTGGACCAACTGTTTGTCAACTGCTTTAGTTATTCAAATTTTTTGTTCAGCAATCAAAATTTTGTAAAAGTAGCCAAACTGGAAGCGAACTATGTCTGGATCAGTGTGCTTTTTTAAAACTGAATGCATATGTTTTTCTAGTGTACAACTTCTTCCAGGTTAACTAATGAATTGGACCAATCTGTGATAATCTGTTGGATGACTAATTATGCTGAGTATTGTATGGCATGCATAAGATTTTGAATTGTATTTAATGATAAGGTTGGATATTAGCTAAATTACTCTTCTTATTGGTTGGGGATATAAGGACATGAGATATCTCAACTGCAGAAATTGAGTCAGCATGTGATTGGATTGGAAGCTAAACACATTGATGTTTGTGCCATCACACAATAAGGAGTTGAACTGAAAACTGAATGGTAATAAAGGGCATAATTTGGACTGATAACTTGAATGGTCCTGCTAGTAGTCCCTGTTGAATAAACATTTGCCTGGAGGCTTGAGTTTAAATTCCCTTTGTTTTGGGAATTATTTTCTTTTGCTGTGCACCTTTGGAAGGAAACAAAAGCATGGATAATAACCTTTAGAAAAGAAAAGATAAATTACTTGGAAAGTATATTTTTTAGATGTAAGGTTTTTATTTTAATTTATTTATAATATATCATTTTCATTTTCATTTTAATTTCAATGGTTTTGCGCCAACAAGGAGTGGAAAAAATGTTGACACGTAGTTACTAAGTAGACATGTGGAAAGCTGACATGGATAAATAAAGACGTGGATGTTTCCATTAGGCCAATTTTTTTTTACCGTTAAACATTCGAGATAAAATTTACAATATAAGAATTATTTTTGAAGTAAACAATATATTATATTTTTAAAATTTGTTTTATATAATAAAATATTTTAAAAAAAAATTAATACAGACCGGGCTTGACCTACCAATTGGACCTAAATTTTATTATGGCCCGACCCAAACCTGGCCCATGGAGTGATCTACTATAAACCTTAATCCTTAAATTGGTAGAAAATAACCTTAAGCATATTTTTTAACTGTATGGGATCTGGGTTTAATCTGTTTTCTTTTTATGTTTCTGGGTTTCTGGTTTTGAGATTTATCAGTTCATTTAGTTTTTTTAATCTTTTGAGATTTGAGATGTTAATAAGTTTGTAGCTCAGCTAGACTAGCCTTGCTATACGTGTTTATCAAAAGTTAAAAAAATTTGTTGGATTTTGAATAGCGATAGAAGAAATAAAAGGGGTTGTATTTTATTAGGTTCCAAATGGTAGGAGTTTGGAAAGTTTATAGTAACCTGAGCTTCTGTTATTTAAGAAAAAAAAGTATGACTTGTTTTTCTTTTCCTTTTTAGTTGGGAATAGATCATAACTGTTATATTAGGAATTTCCAGCTTTGGGGTTGAAATCACTATAAAATTAATGCAATTTGGTAAAGGAAAAAACATTCTTGGTGGAAGTGTTTGATTATGGTTTAGTTTAGGGCTGAGACTTAGCAAGTATGATATTTTGTTGGAGCTGAAATCTGGATTTATTGCCACTGTTTTGAGTTTATTACAGTAAGTTGCCTGGGATCAAGATTATTAACATCAGAATGGATGTATAATTAACTGATGAGTACTGATTATGTGTTCCCTAGAATTTTCTTCAGTTCAGCATGTATCATGTGCTGTAATGTTTAAAGATTTGGTGATAAGAGTTTGTTAAACGGTTTTTTTTTAAGTGCCTGGCCCCGAGTGGAATATTGGAGTAGTGGGCAATGTGGTGTCTGATGGAGGATTGCGATCCAAATATCAAATAGCCATCTGCCTCTTTGTATCTTCTCCAGATATTAAATCAGAAGTTAATGCTTGCGCTCTGCTTCACATGGAGTGCAAGTTTGGCTCTTCTTTTACATTTTTGTTAATATTGAAAGGCATCGACCTTAATTGCGATTAAAAAGTTTTAACTTTTGGTGTTTATATGGTTGGCAGCATCTTGATCTATTTATCAGTATCCTGTTATATTCTTAAACTGAAAGGCTGTAATTTCCTTTTTGGTTGCGAATAGATCATAACTGTTATATTAGAATTTTCCTGCTTTGGGGTTGAAATCACTAGAAAAGTAACTAGACTTAGAGAGAAAAAATGCATTGTGTGATTTTTTTTGTGTTGTCATTTGATTCACTAAAGCATATTAAATTATAAACTTATCTACATGAAATTTTAACTCATAAAAAAAAAATTCTCTCATTTGAATTAAAATGAGTTAATACTTTTTGAGATGTTTAAAAAATGTATATTTTACGCTCGTTATAACATCAACAATCATTGAATTTAATAGGGAAGTATTGAAAAATTAAGTGTTGAATTTAACTTATATCATTTGTTCAATATATTATTTGTTTCCTTTATTTATTTTATTTGTTTTTGTGATTTTTGGCACAGTGTTCGAGCGACTTCCGTTGACTATGAGCAGCGGTACCAGAGCCAGGAACTTCCGTCGCCGTGGTGATGATGTTGACGACGATGACAACGGCAACGATAATAAAAACAACCCCACCTCTGCCACTGCCACCACAAACCCGTCATCTTCAAAACCCGCCACGAAGAAAATTCCGAAACTCCTCAGTTTCGCTGACGATGAAAATGAAGAAGAAACAACCAAATCATCCTCAAATAGAAACAGAGATAGAGAAAGAGAAAAACCCCTTTCCTCTCGGTTTCCCAAACCCTCATCTGCCCACAAGATTACCTCCATGAAAGACCGCAAAAGCTCTTCTTCTTTACCTTCCAATGTACAACCCCAAGCTGGTACTTATACAAAAGAAGCATTACTTGAGCTCCAAAAGAACACACGCACCCTCGCTGCCCCTTCTTCACGGGCTTCCTCCATGTCATCTGAGCCTAAGATTGTTCTCAAAGGCCTTCTCAAACCCCAATCCCAAAATTTGAACACCCAGCAAGAGAATGTCCCACAACATAAACTTGATAAAGACGAAGTAGAGTCTAGGTTGACAACGATGGCGATTGGTAAAGAAGTAGATATGGATTCTTCGGCCTTTCCTGACCAAGCAACTATTGAGGCTATCAAGGCAAAGAAGGACCGGGCTCGTAAGTCTTTTGCAAGGCCTGCTCCTGATTATATATCACTGGATAGTGGGAGTAATCGTGGTGGTATAGAGGAAGAGTTGAGTGATGAGGAGGAAGCAGAGTTCCGAGGGCGGTTGTTGGGTGAAAGTGGGAAAAAGGGTGTGTTTGAGGTTGTTGAGGAGAGAGCAATTGGTGTAGTTTCGAGGAAAGATGAGATTCATGATGAGGATAATGATGATGAGGAGGAGAAGTTGTGGGAAGAAGAGCAGTTCCGGAAAGGACTGGGGAAGAGGTTGGATGACACTTCTAATGGAGTTGTAATTAGTAATAATACCACTGCTGGAGTTGCTATGGTTCATAATATGCCTCAGCAACACCAGAAAATGTTTGGGTATTCGACAATGGCTTCATATGGTTCGATGATGTCAAGTGTGCCACCTGCTCCATCTTCAAGCATTGTTGGAGCAGCTGGGGCTTCTCAAGGTTTAGATGTTGCGTCGATATCTCAACAAGCTGAGATTGCTAAAAAGGCTTTACAAGAGAATTTGAGGAGGCTTAAGGTATCCCTATGTTCTCTACATGTCTTTAAAGAGTATGAAATAGAAACCAAAGTGATTTAACTTTGATTACCTGGTAGTGGGTATGAGTTGATAGGTTTTAGTTTTGTTGTTGCCAATAGTTTGTATGAGAAGTATGCTTTAAATTGAATCCAAAGGGTAACCTAACATGAAACTGGAAGAACATTATAACTGTAGTCACACTTGTAAGGAGTCAATTCTAGGCATACCATTTTACATAAATACAGTATCATTTTTTTTATAAAACAGACCAATTGTTTTGATATTTTTCAAGCTTTCTAAAGTGGAAGGATGCTAGAAACTATTACTTCTGTGGTTTTGGTTTGTTTTCCAATTTTTAGTCATTTATAGGCTTCGGTGGTGGGGCATTGCAATGAAATGGCTGCACTGTGATGTAGGCTTCCTTGATAGATTTGCATCAAAAGTTCTGCTAGATGTCTAATATTATCTCTGAAGCTCTTGCCATAGAGTTTTTTCGAGGATTTAAATGACTTTTGATAACTGATTGATTGCAGGAATTGTTTGACTAATTGATGATGTTGCGTTTCTTAGTGATGCATTGAGTAAATGTGTTTTTGATAACTTCCAATTCAAATGAGATTGCAAGATTAGATAGTAGTACTTGAGTTCCAAACAAGTTGCCTAAGTAGTGTTGTTGTGGTGTTTACGTGGAGCCTTCCATTGCTTATGACTGATAGCTTCTTTTTAGTAGATTTATTGTTTTCCATGAAACAATGTGGGATTTGGTCGATATTAAGATGTGTAGAACTTGTCAATAGCTCTTTGATACCCAAATGAGATTTGAATGGAAGGGCTCCATGGGTCAACTATTGTATCAACTTCTTGATGGATTTTCTAAAATCACATAATTACTTAACGGGTTAATCATACCTATTAAAGCTCAGGTTTTAACTTCGAATCTGCAACGCATGTAATGAGTGTGACATGACCATTGTGCTACTAAGTACAGGAGGGATGTCCAATATGCAGGAAAGTCCATTGTTGCAATCAGTCCTTTTGGTGCTTATTTGTGTCATTGTCCAAGCTTTATTAATTCGTTTCGTTAAGAGATATGCTACAAATTTTTTATAAATATGCTACAAATTTTTTGCATAGGTACTCTTCACTTCCAAATGTTCTTTACCTGAGTTTTGATGTGCATTAAGAGATGTTTGAATTATTTGGTACCTAATCAGTTTTTATGTCCTTACCAGGAATCTCATGCCAGAACCATTTCATCATTGAGTAAGGCTGATGAGAATTTGTCAGCCTCTCTTTTCAATATCACAGCTCTTGAGAAGTCTCTATCTGCTGCTGGTGAGAAGTTCATCTTTATGCAAAAGCTTCGTGATTATGTTTCTGTTATATGTGAATTTTTGCAGGTATGGCTTTATCTGATTCTATATCCTGTTTTCCTGTGTGCCCGTTTCCTCCTTAATTAGATGTCTGTTTTGATCTCTCTCTGTCTCTTTTGGAGAGTACATATCTTAAATTTTAGAACTTTTTACTTTTAAAAATTATAAGTGATTTAAGTATTGAATAATAAATCTGATCAGCAAAAAATATTTAATAATAACAAAAGTAGGAAATACATATACTGGATGAAATATAATAAATGGTAATTTCATTTTAATTGAATTCAATTCATATCAATCTCAATTACTATCTGGATATTAATTCTTTGCATCATTTTTTATTAAGGATAATTTAAATATGTAAAAGCAAAAGTTAGTGTCCTTTTACATCCAAAAATGTTTGAAGCACACTTTTACTCATGGGCATGCAAACACACTTTTACACAGGATTTGTTCATGTAGTACCAGTGATCTCAAAAATAAATACTGAATAAGTAATTTGAAATTTCATTTGTGAAAAGCGTATTTCTAACATAAAATTTGAGTCACAAATATCAAGTTCTGAATCATTGATAGCTATGAGAAACTGAATTTGCAAAAAGTACTTGTAAGCTATGAATGCACAATCCGAAAATAAGCTAAATGCTTGAAATTACATTAGCACGTACAAGCATAATATATTATTAAAAAGCCCTTTGGATGGCATTTAGATGGTATGTTTAATACCACTTGATTTTTGTATGTAAACATGGTCTTAAGAAATTTATTTGTTTGGAGTGACTTCTTGTTAGATATTCAGTTTTCTTGAGGCTTCTTTTTCATGCATGCATTTAACTAGACCTGCTTGTATACTGATGCTTATCTTTTTTACTATGACTTTCTACTCAGCATAAAGCTCCCCTTATAGAGGAACTTGAAGAGCACATGCAGAAACTTAATGAAGAACGGGCATTAGCTGTCTTGGAAAGAAGATCTGAAAACAATGATGATGAAATGCTGGAGGTTGAAGCAGCTGTGAAAGCAGCAATGTTGGTTTTCAGTGAACGTGGAAGCAGTGCCGCAATGATTGAAGTTGCTACAAATGCAGCCCAGGCTGCATCCGTTGCCATTAGAGAACAAGTAAATTTACCGGTTAAGTTAGATGAATTTGGTAGAGATGTGAACCGGCAGAAACGTTTGGATATGGAACGAAGGGCCGAGGCTCGTCAACGCAGGAAAGCTCGATTTGATTCTAAGAGATTATCATCCATGGAGACAGACCGTTCCTACCAGAAAATAGAAGGAGAATCAAGCACTGATGAGAGTGATAGTGAGAGTACAGCATATCGGTCAAACCGTGACATGTTGCTTCAAACAGCAAATGAAATTTTCAGTGATGCATCCGAGGAATATTCCCAACTTTCTGCTGTTAAACAGAAGTTTGAAAAATTGAAGAAAGATTATTCTTCAAGCTATCGGGATGCTTACATGTCATTAAGTATTCCTTCTATCTTCTCTCCATATGTAAGACTTGAGCTGCTTAGGTGGGACCCACTCCATGGTGATGAAGACTTTTCTGATATGAAATGGTAATGGTGCTTTACTAAAGAACTTCAGTTATATTGCTAATTGAACTTAAATAGCCTGTTTTGAATCTTTTGATATGGGCTTGCTGGCTTTGTTATCTTAGTTTATGGTGATTGGTGCTAACAGAGGTGCATGCTTCAATGAACAAACACATTATAAAGGTTTATAGTTGTATCTGTTTCAATTAGAATTTATGCTAAGAAGTGCCCTGTTTTGAATATTTTGATATGGGCTTGATTATCTCGGGTTGATTGGTAGAAATGAAGTTGCATGCTTGAATGAACAGACACATGTTAAAGGTTTATATTTGCATCTGTTTCAATTATTATTTGTACTAAGAATATCTTTCACCTTTGCAGGCATAATTTGCTATTCAATTATGGTTTTTGTGAAGATGGAAGTTCTGCACTTGATGATTCTGATGCTAACCTCGTTCCTGCACTAGTGGAAAAGATTGCGCTTCCAGTATTGCATCATGAAATTTCCCATTGTTGGGACATGCTTAGCACACAAGAAACAAAGAATGTCGTTTCTGCAACAAGTTTGATTATAGATTATGTTCCTCCTTCTAGTGAGGTGTTAGCAGAATTATTAGTTACTATCCGCTCTCGTCTAAGGGATGCCGTTACTGATATTGTGGTATTTACTTTCTCTCTCTTCCTCTGTATATATATATTTATATCTCAATCTATCTTTCTTTATCTCTGTGTGTGCACATCTGCAGAATGGCATCTGTGCTTCTATGTGTCTTTTCTTTGACCATGGACATGTTAACTCATAACTGTTCTTATTATTGTGATTCTTTGATATTTTTACTTCGCAGGTCCCAACATGGACCCCACTTGTGATGAAGGCTGTGCCAAATGCTGCACGAGTTGCTGCATATCGGTTTGGGATGTCTGTTCGTTTGATGAGAAATATCTGCTTGTGGAAGGATATCCTGGCATTGCCAGTTTTAGAGAGGCTTGCTCTAGATGACCTTTTGTGTGGGAAAATTTTACCTCATATTCGGTGCATTGCTTCAGATGTTCATGATGCTGTCACAAGAACAGAACGTATTGTAGCTTCTTTATCTGGGGTGTGGGCAGGCACAAGTGTCTCACGAGATTCCAGGTACTAATAGTCTGTTTATACCATATAGAAAAAGGTTAATAAGGTGCATTAAATTTCCATAATTGCTCTCCACCTGCTGTGATCAAATTGGTCATCTGTGTGCCTATTGAACCGAGTAATTTTGCGCAACCATGGTTCAATTATGCTTGAACTGTTATATAATCTACAAATTTGAATAAATATCCAACATCCTGCTCCTGTCATTTCTGGCCTCTTCCCCCGTGGATTATTGCTTGTTTCATCTGCATTTTTTCTGCTTTCCCTGTGTAATCATTGTTTTACTGTTTACTTTTCAAATTTATCTTTCCCTCTCGAAATTCCCACCAATACGTTACACTCATAATAGAAGTTATATGTACATAATTATAACATAAAAGGCTCACCTTTTAAACGACGAATGTTGCAAGGGTACTGGTTTGGTATTTTCCGACTTAATTACATGATTGCTTCTCGTTCGGAAGCTTCCTGGCTTCTGCATCTCATGATTTTTCTTTTTTACTCTTTAAATGTGCAGTAGCAAGTTGCAACCGCTGGTGGATTGTGTGTTGTCGTTAGGAAAAACATTGGAGAGAAGGCATGCGTCAGGTGTAAGTGAAAGTGAGGCTGGTGGACTAGCTCGTCGGTTGAAGAAAATGTTGGTTGAGCTAAATGAATATGACAATGCTAGGGATATAGCGAGGAGGTTTCATCTAAAGGAAGCATTGTGAACCATGCCTTGTTAAGGATAAGATTTGATTAACCTCGCTGAGTGAGAGTAGTAAAGTTGTCCAATGAACCGACAGTAGGTGTTAGATATACATGAATAATATGGGAAGAGATCACCATTGAGACTTTTGTGGAATATGATTCTTTTTTTCTTTTAGCAAATTCTCTCTGATGTTTCTTTTCCGCCCCTTAATAGCTCTTACAAATTTATTTGGTATATATGAAGCCCCAACAGTCTCAAAATAAGTTTATTTAGAGGGGCATTTGAAGGACAGAATTCTCTTCTTTTTTGATAATATTGGAAAGGAGGAATTTCATTTCAATTAAGAAATTTATTTATTATGATAAAATTAGAGAGTATTGGAATTTTTCTTAAAATTTACAATAGAACAAGGTGGGTTGCGTTTTACGAAATTCTAGGGAAAGTTCACACTACGGTTAGTTCATAAATTGGGTCAGGTCTTAATACAAATTTAAGCTCAATTGCTATTGCTAGGGTTTGGTTCGAAAAATTGGTTTAAATTTTTGCTCAAGCTCGGCTTAGATTATAAATGTTAAACTCGGGTCTAGGTCGACCCATCCCATATTAAAGCTTATAGTATCGATATTATAGGAAATGTATCGATACTCAAAAAAAAATAATTTAATTTTCAAAACATCGAACCTTAAAAGAGTATCAATACTAGGCAGGATATTAATACTTTTGTGAAATATATCGATACTTTGTTAAGGGTATCGGTACTATTGATATTTCAGACATATATTTGGGTTGGGCCTGGGCCAGAATAAAAAAATGCTTACTCAAAGCTTGACTCATCTATAAAACGAGTATTATTTTTTGACTAAACTCATATTTCAAATCTATATTTTTTGTCTAAACTCTTTCATATTATGGACGGGTTACCTTGTAATTGCAAAAGGGTTAACTAATAAATAGGTAAAATTTTTGAAAAATGTAAATGAGCTACTTGATAAACAGAAAAAAAAAATCGGAAAACGATTTCTTTCATAATATTTGATCATAATTATTGGTAGTCTTTCATGATTTTCAGTATTGTCTTATAATTTTAGTATGACGTCAAAATTTCTTATTTGTTTTCAAAATAAAGGTTTGGCTTGAGAAATCAATTTTAAAAGAAAGACATTAGTAAAAGGAAAAACATGAGGGAATATTAAACCATATGAGGGATATTAAGTTTGGTTTGTCTTACTAAATTTGTTTTATTTATTTAATTCTTCATTTTATAAAAAATTATCATAAAATATAATTTTTTCCTGACAAAATTTATCATAAAATAAAAGTTATGAAATTTTTTCCATTAAAATTTTGTAATATTTAAAATAATTATTTTTACTCCAAAATTATATTTCAGTATCAAATCATCATTTTGAAACCATACAAAAAAGTTAATAATATTAAAAATATGAGGAAGTACAAAAATTTTGAGAAAATACTAACAATTTTAAGAGAATCCAAAAAATTATAAGAAAGCACCAAAAAACCATGAAGAACCAAAACAAATTATGAGGGAATACCAAAATAAATCTAAAGACCAACAAAAATCATGAGGGAGAAAATACAAAAGTACCAAAAAATTACGAAGGAATTTCAAAAAAAAAAAAAAAAAACAAGAGGAACCACAAAGAAAACATGAGGAAGTGCCAAAAAGGATAAGGAAGTACAAATTTTTTTTGAAAAAGTACAAAAAAATACGATGGAACACCGAAAAACACGAGGAATTACCAAAAATTTTTGAGGAAATACAAAAAATAAGGAAGTATAAAAATGTATGAAGAAGTATAAAAATTATGAATTAACACCAAAAAGAATGAAGAAGTACAAAAAACTATAAGAGAAGTCCAAATAACACGAGGAGATACCACAAATAACACGAGGAGATACCAAAATTGTGAGGGATATAAATTTTGGTTTGTGTATGGAAAATTTTCATTTATTTAATTTTTCGTATTCTTTAAAATTATCATGAATTATAACTTTTCAGCATCAATTTTTCCATTACAAAATCTCATTGAAATTTCTTAAAATTTAAAAATAATATTTTTATTTACTCTAAAATTATATCTTATGCCAAACATTCTTTTCAAATAATACCAAAATTACGATAGTATACCAAGAGTTATGAGAAAGCACCAAAACTTATGATGATGTATAAAAATTATGAGGAAGTATAAAAAATATGAGGAATTACCAAAATTATGAGGAGTGCCAAAACTTAGATGTATCAAAATCACGAGGAATACCAAAAAATATGAGGAAGTACAAAAATTATGAGGGATACCAAAAATACGAGGATGCACAAAAATTATGAAGATGTATAAAACATTATGAGAGAATACAAAAACGAGGGAATACTAAAAAATTGAGAAGTAAAAAAATTATGAGAGAATACTATAAAATCTGAGAAAGTATAAAAAAATGAAGATGTACTAAAAATTAGAAGGATATATCAAAACATACGAGGAAGTATCAAAAGATTATGAGAGAATACCAAAAACAAAGAGAGTATAAAAAAATATGAGGATGTAAAATATGATGATGTATTAAAATTATGAGAAAATACCAAAATTACGAGGAATATTAAAAAATAAGAGAAAGTACAAAAATTATAAGAGAATACTATAAAATATGAGGAAGTACTAAAAAACGAGAAAGTACCAAAATTATGAAGGAATACAAAAAATATGAGGAAGTACCAAAATTGTAAGGGATACCAATTTTGGTATCGCCTCAATAATTTTTTTTCTTTTATTTAAATTTTCATACTTTTAAATTATCATAAAATATAATTTATCCATACCAATTTTAGCATTAAAATTGTAATTTAATAGTTACAATATTTTTCCTTACAAAATCAATTTCTTAATATTTAAAAATGTAACATTCTAAAACTTTAGGGTCAAATTCTTTTAGATATCATTATGAATTTAATCTTAGCACTAGTGGGTAAGAGCTTAGTACAACTCTTAGGAAACTAAGACTCAAACCCCACTGTTTTGTTTGCATATTCCTCTTTATTTTTCAGCAACTAAGGATGAAGGAATAAATGTGTTATAATTAAGAAATGGGCAATAGTTTAATGGCTAAGTATCACACCTTTTAACTTTTTGTTCTTAGGTTCTATCCACATTGTTAACTTCATTTTTCCTTCACGAAATTTGGTCATTTACCAAACAGCCCTTGAATTTTTCCTTAACTCAACCATTAAGTCCCTTTCCAAGCCACATGAGGAGTTCTAATTCAAATCTAACTCAAATTGAAATCTCATTCTCCTTATTTATTCTTAATTTTCTCTTCAAATCCTCTTTTACAAAATTCTCTCAAAGTTCTTGTTGGAAGTTTAATTCTTGAAACTCAACTTTGTAATCAAGTCCAACCAAATCATTTATCAATCGATCGTAGAATTTCGTGCCATTAATCCCTAAGTTTCTATCAAGATCAACCTGTGTAGGTAATCTAGACCATATTCGGACGGGAGGACTATTGAACGAGACCCAAGAAGACAGGTGTGTGTTCTTTTACAAAAAATTGAGTCAAAATTTGAAACTATAGAACCGCACACGACCTACCACATGGGCGTGTTGCCAGCCAGTGTGGATCACATGGCTTCTCACACGGCCATGTCCCTTGGTATTCCCTTGTATCTTCCTTCACACATGGCATGGGGCATCGCACATGGTTTGGTCACATAGCTATGTGGCCCTTGCACCTCACCTATCCACTTCGCACACGATCTGGTTACACGGTCGTGTGGCCCCTGAAACTCAAAATTTACAGTTTTATCTCAACTTTAGTTATTTTATTCAAATCAATCCCTGATTAGGTTTTTAATAGCATTTAAAGAACTAGATTATCAATTAGGTCCTGGAGTAGGAATAAAACAAAGAAATATATGGATTATTGAATTACTCTTTATTGATTGCTTGAATAGTGAATAATGTTACATGTATGTTACGGATACTCGATTGAATGATCCGAATGCCCTAATTATGCCCTAATTGTTTGCAAAATTGTATGTCTAATTTATTCATGAATTTCATTGATTAGTTATGAGATTAAAGGTATACAATATATAGGTTGAATGACTTGGAATGTATTTATATTGCTTTTGCAAGGGTTGGGTGATATGATCGGAGGAAGAGCTGACAACTTATCTGCATTTAATTGTTTGTTGTTACTCACAGTTACAGCAGATTCTAATTGCGACGGTTTCGCTATGTACCCACAGTTACAGTAGATCCTAACTGCGACATTTTCACTGTGCTCTCACGGTCCCTCTGACAGCTCTAATCTGCGAGATGGTTGTGTTTCCGTAGTTACCGATAAATTTTATCTACAATTACCCGAACCCGAATGTGGTATTAAGTCTACAAGTTGGAGTGATGGTGGAGGGAGTTCAGGACAACTCCCGATCTTGGAGCGTTAGTGGTTGGGGGTAGGACAACCGATTTTCAAATAGATTTTTGTATGACATATGTGACAATTCATGCACACATGACTGAATTTACTTAATGAAACAATTAAATTGATTTATGTTCTTATATTTTTTGTGAACAATATGAATAACTCTGAAATTGATTCGATCGATTGTCTATGGTTGAGTATATTATTACTATTGCTTACTAAGGTTGCAACACCGATTTACCATGTTTGAAATTGACAAATATTTATAATCGATTGCTATTCCTGATAATGATGTATTATGTGTATTTATTGTTTAAAAATATAGCTGTGTGATTTGGTTTATTGTAAAGGAACTCACATTGAGCTTCCAAAGCTCACTCCCCCAAGGTTCAATCTTTACAAATAATCCTTCAGACTAGGACGCAGACACGACACTCGGAGGGTCTCGGCTTGTGTTCCATTTTCCTTTCCGTTAATGTTATTGTTTTTAATTCCTTAAGAGGTTAAGTTATTTCCGTTTTCTTTATTATAAACTGTGGTTTGGGATTTGGTTTTAATTTAGTTGTTTGGTACATCTCATTCAGTATTGGTTATAAAGTTAGGTTATTATTTGTTAATATTTGATTAAATGAGATTGTTTTATTAAATCGGCTTATGTTTTATTTCTACTGCTATTCCTAATAAGTTAAACTAGAATATATAAATAACATGTATGAACTTGAGTTTTAAAAGGAAAATTGATTTGGATAAAGATCAAGCCACTTTGGTGGTTAATGTAATATTCCGATTTTCAGTTTACCGTCTAAGCCGAGTTGGGGAGGTTACAAAAAGTATGTTTTTGTTTACTCCAAAATTATATCTCGTGCCAAACCTTCTTTTCGAAATGATACCAAAAAATATGAGTAAGTACAAAAAATCTAAGGGAATACCAAAAATTATGAACATATACCAATTATTATGAGAAAATATAAAAAATTACGAAACTATACCAATTATTAACTTGTAACTTGTTCAATAGGTAAAAGCTTATTATAAGCTTTTTTAAGAAGCTCACAACAAAACCTCTCCTATTATTTGCTTGATCCTAATTAAATAAAACAAGGTGAGTGGAATTTTTTTAAATTTTTTATGTTCTCAATAAAAATAAAACAATAAATTTTTTTTATTTTAATGACATTTAATTATTTCTTAGATACAATTATGCTAAAACATATATTAATATAAATTTTATTATCATATATTTTAAACTAATATTATATATAAAGTATAATTTTGTGGGGTAGGATTTTTTTCTATAGCCGACCCCAACCCAACCTTAGAATTAGGCTCGTCATAGAACTCATTTTCAAAAAAAAAAGAAGAAAACCTAACAATATAGGATTAGGTTGGTCAGTACCCATCGGATTTGAGTTTTTTTGTCATCCTTAATTGTAATGTACATTATCGTTTGGAACGTTTAGTTAACAAAAATCTAAGATTATCAAGGTAGCCATACATTTTGGAATCACATTTTTATGTTTGGATGAAGAAAATTATCAAAAGTGTCAAGATTCAATAATACAGAGGATAGTCTCAATATAACCTCTTAGAATCTTAAGTGCCCTTGATAATGTGACATTTTCTATAATTGTATTTTCATTTTTAATGAATGTGACTCATTTCAAACTAATAATAAAAATTAATAATCAAATTCTTTAATTTTCGATATAATCTTCAAGTAATATTTCAAATATACGTAATTATCTTCTAAGCCGAGGAAAATTAAAATTTAGTCTATTATATTTCATTTTCTTAACAAATTTATTGGTAATTTCGTCAAAATTTCCCAACAATAAAAACATATAACATGTTTTAATAATAAAAGAATATTTGATACACTATCGATGAAGATTTTAAATTCCACAAGGTGGTTTAGAGCGTGACATATCTTTAGAATTTAGTAAAAGTAAAAATAAAATAATTAAAAAAGGGACATTGAAAATATTTGAACCTTGCTTGTGAAATTAAAAAAATTCATTTGTAGTGTATCAAATATTGACCCATAAAATAAGGGTTTCTCTTCTTTCTTTTTCTTGTCATTTTGATTAAAAAGAAGTTCTAGGTGCTTATCGTTTCTCCTATTTATTTGAGAAAAGAGAAATTAAATTACTAGAGAAATGCATTCATTTTTTAGTAAAATAAAATACTATTTGATTCAAACCTTGATCTACCACAATTCGTGATGGCAAATTAAAGTCTTTTCGACACTTAATAAGTTTGTTTTCATGCCATTTTATATTATTTCGTTACAAATTCTATTTTCAATAGCTTAAATTTAATTTTAGTAAAATAAACGTTTTTACTCATATTTTGGTAATATAATGATCTATTAGGCCAATACGAGCCTAGGTAAGGACTGAAGAGCCAATTTAGTGTGCAGGACACCAATTTCAGGCCAAGGAACACAAGGAATGACTTCAGTGTTGCGACACTAGCATGTAGTATCGTGACACCCAACTTCGAAGCCACAGAAGTCCCATTCGATGTCTAATGTTGCGACACCAGTTTGATGGAAGCTCAAAATACTACAAGGGTGTTTTAGTCCACACAACCTTAATTAACTTGTTATTCAACCCTTACTTGACCTAATTAGGTTATAATACATGAATTCTACATATAGTCGCTTAAGATAATGGATTCTGGGGGATCTCCATACAATCTTTCATACTTTTAATTTAGGTTTTCTGTTTAGTTTAAGTTTATTATGTTTGCTTAATCAAAAGATCCTATTTCGAAGTTAGATAACTACGAAGGATGTTCCAGATATGCGCTTTCATCGCCATATATATGAGCATTCTCTTCTTTTATTCTATTATTTATATTGTGTTCGTTAATTTTATTAATTGAATATGTGTATAAATATTGGAATTTATTTTGTGCTTTATATTTATCTTGCATGAGTTAGTTGTTTGTTGATTAATTGATTAAGTAAATAATAACCTAAAATTGAGTATTTATTTGAGAGTACTTAGTATACTACGAAGTGACACCCCTAGTAGAAGATCTAAACAGGTGAAACTGAGAGGGTATCCTGTTGAGTAGAATTCGTACCAAGCGGTGAGACCGAGAGGGTATCTTAGGTGGTAGTCCTTAATGAAGATTAGACCGAGAGGGTATTCCTATCTAAGGGTGGTAAATACTTAATTGAACGTAATTATTGACTTAATTAACGATTAGGGTTACAATTGATTCTAGGCTAAATGGGGCTCGCGTAGTCAAAACTAGGAATAGGAGAAACTGATAGTTAACTTAGGGTTAGCTTTAGTTTAAGTTAAATTAATTAATTAGTTTTATTATTGTTTTGGATTTACACTACTAATCCAGAACTTGACTAGATTAGTACTTAGTTTTTGTAATTAATTTAATAGTGATTTTCTCCGATCAACAATCCCTTGGGTACGATCTTTGGAATGCTTACCAAATGTTTCGTTGTAAACAAACTATATTACAGATTGATCCGTATACTTGCGGACACCGCTGCTTAATTTTATATGTTTTTGTTGTAGTATTTCCAATCTAAACGTTCGCGCGTCTAGTAGCGGTCAAGTTGTTGGTGCAGTTGTCAGGGATTGTGTCGGTGATAATTGTTTTTGAATTAATTACTTTGTAAAATAATATCGATCGAAAGACGAATAAGCTAGATAGCGTGTTAATTTTTATTTTATTTTATTTTATTGTTCATTATTTTTTCTTATTTTTATTTTGTTAGTTACCTTGTTGATTTTTAAAAAAATCTAATCATGGGTGAATTTTATGGCGCCCCAAACCTGGCCGGAACGGAACGGAACAGACCGACCCGAATCCGGAACGTCACATTGCCACTTATGTGACTCTCCTCACTAGTCATCCAAACACACCATAAAATCAACCATCACACCATCAAACCATGCTTAATCAAGTATTTCTAGCCCTGCAAGCCAAAATCATGCTTCAATTAACACAAATTAGCAATTTAAGAACATGGGTAAAATCGTCATTTTGCATAACGTTGGCGAAAAACATGTAAATCATAAAATTAATCCAGCAAGTGTCTTGGGCTTTTTATTTTAAACCATTTGTGAAAATTTTAGCTTAAAACGACATTTAAAGCTCATTAAAATTCAAAACCAAATTTAAGGACTAAAATGTAAATTTTACAAAATATATAAATAAACCATTTTAAGAAATTGAAGTTAAAATATTGAAATTCAATGTTTAAATCCATCTCATGTAATTTTTCAAAGAATTTCATGGTGTTTAAGGTCTCCAATTGTATTGTGTAAAAATTATGACTTATTTACAATAGTATCAAAATAATCCTAGAACACTCTGAAAACCTTGTCACGACCATGTGATTATCACATCGCGACAACGATCCCTTGTCGCGACATCCTACAGATCTTGTCATGACATCGACTGGAAAAAATTGTAGAAAAAGTTCAACACTTACATATAACACTTTGACACTCAAATGCACATACCAATTCATGGTTTCATGCCATTTTCCCTATTCTAACATGTCATATAGCATACTTAAATCATACTAATCATGTTTAAACACACAAGGTCATATATTAATAAGCTTTGGCATCCAAATCAATCACCTAAGCTAACATACTTTTCTAAAGTTTCAAACCAATTTACTCAACATAGCAAATTTGCATAAAAAACAATTTAAAGTCCAATAAAGGTACATACCTTGCCGTTTTGTTATTATGCATCTGCCAAACCCTCAACATATCATTTAAGCCATTTTAACCATAATTTAACTAAGCATTTATCTAACATACTTCATGCAATAATCCAAGCAATTAAAACATCCACAAAGCAGTTATAAAAATCCTTAAATAGTTCATGGAAAACCCATTTTCAAACCAAAACAAATCCAAACTCTAATCGCTCAATATAAACCCACATTGCCATCCCTTATTAACCAAATCCATCTCATATGTATAACCAAGATGCCTTTGCCTTTGGATCTTAAGCTTGCCTACTTCATCTCTCCAGACAAGCTATTTCTCTGCAAAAATAAACATAAAAAAGTGTGAGCTTAACTAAGCTCAATGAGTACTCAAGATGCTACAATAAATCACAAACACAAGAGTTAAAACAAGCATGCTAAATACACTTATCACATGGCATCATCAAACATCATATCATATTGATATATTGGCAACTTGTGAATATGAAAATACATAACAATGGTTCTCATTGGATACACAGATCTCCATCACACCATGACTCCAAAGAGTCTACATGTCCCAAGTAAGTGTAGCATAAAGCTAACATTCTCCAACACACAAACATGTCCTATGAATGGAGCAATGCTCTACATTCTCTTATCCCTTCACATGTTCCAACTATATCTAATGTTTTCAAAGGTTTACAAGGCCAATATATCCATTTCACACATTTATTTTTTGGTTTATGCACACTACACATATCATGCTTTACCATGGCCAAACAATTACACTTGTTCACATATTGCACTACAAGTGCACTTTGCTCATTGAGCCAAATTTACTCTCATACCAGAGATGTGTGCATAATACCAGCCATCCACAAAGCATATTCAGCCATATATCCAATATATATATGCATATCACGCACTTTAGCATATTATAACACAAGTAAGCTTGTTTATAGAATAATAAATATTAAGTAGGAAAACTTACTTCAAGGACTTAGAATAGATGATTTGATCACTTAATCCCTCTTTAATTCACTGTTTTGTGCATTATCCTTGCTTGTAGAGGCTCCCAAATGAGTTGACACTTTACATACATATAAAAAACATTCCAAAGGTATTACAAACATCAACAAAATCTTTCAAAATTAATTAAATATTTGTTAAATTAGAATTAAAACCTTTTAATAGGATCAAAATAAGTTTAAAATAGCTTTGAAACGGTACTTTAACTTAATAAAATTAGATTCACCATTTTCAAGCTTGAAATCAACTTAAAATTAAAGGATCTATTGAAATCGTGAATTAATTTATTAAAACTCAATTTTGAAACCTAACACACTTAGTTTAATAATGAAAAGTCAGATTGTTACCTCAATTTGGAAAAATCGATGAGTTACGAAGCTAATTCGAGTTTGAACATGTGAAGAACTATAGAGAAATTAAGGATGAAATCATAAGTATTCTTTGAAATTGAGAGGAGATTTTGTGTTTGGCAAAATTTTTGAAGAGATGAAGAATGGAGGGAAGAAGACTGTGGGGGTTTAAATAACGAATCAATTTTTAAAAATTGGGCAACTACCCTTTTAACCACCTCAAGTTTTCTTCCTTTTCTAAATTGGTCATTGGTTTTCAATTAAAGCCAATTTCAAAATTATTTTCAAATCAAGTCTTGTTTTTAGAATTCGTTTTAACCAAATTAATTCCTGAACACTTAATCTTAATTTCTTAACCTAAAATTTTTAATTATACTTATATTAATATTTTATTTATTTAATTTCTAATTATTTAATTATCCAACCTAATTACGGTGTTCAGTTAACTAACCCCCGATTTACTAACTCAATTCTATTAACTCGATTTTTGGGATGTGACAAATTTGATGATGATGATGATTATAGGTGGTACGATGAATGGTTCGTTAATGGAGTATTAAGTTGGGTGAACGGAGCTTCGAAAAACTAGTGGAGTTATGATGAAGATGACAAAATGTGAATATTCAGCCAAACCTCATGGTGATTCGTATGAGATGTCTTCGTGGTGCAATGAAGGGTATATGTAACAGCCCGATTTTCAGTGATGTCAAAAATAGTGGTTTGAGACCACCAAATCCAACAAGTGAGCTTGTATATTTTATTATTTAGTGTTTATGAGCCAAATGTGATTTTAGGAAGACATTTGAATTAGTGAATTGTGTTTTAGAAGACTTTATTAAGTTAAGTGGTTTCAGAAACGAGGTATCGAGACCTCGATTTCATAAACCGAGTTGTAAATATTTTTATAAATATTTTTAGAGTATCATTAAGTTAGTATTAAAGTTTCGTTAGAAAATTTTAACGTTTTGATAGTTAATTAATTAAAAAGGACTAAATTGAAAAAGGTGCAAAACTTGTTAATTAAAGAAATAATGATTAAATAGCGCAAGTTAAGGGAGGAATAAATGGGAAAAATAGCCCAAAGATGATGGCTGAGGCGGAATTAGCAGGAAAAATTAGGAAATTAGGTGAAACAAGGGTAAAATTGGAAATTTTGTAAAAAAATTAAACAGATAAACAAGTAATTAAAAGAGTTTCTAGAAATTTCTTCATAATTCTCAGCCAAAAACACCATAGGAGAGTCTCCAAAGGCTGGTTTTTCATATTTTTACATAATGTGAGTTCAATTCCTTCTCTTTTCTTGAAATTTTTATGTTTTTAAGACTTTTACAATTAGGTCCAACTATCTATGTCATTAGTTTTTGATTTTATGAATAATTTTGAAAGTTACCATTGATGAGTGCTGGATGTTTGTGATGAATTAACATGGATTTAGAGCTTTAATTTTATTATATGATGATTTTAGCAAGTGGTTTCCATAGAAATTTATTTTAGGACCAAATTGTGAAAAGATTAAATATTAGGGTTTGTCATTAAATTCTGTTTATCAAGGGCTTCATAATAGTATAGAATATTTATATGAATTTTAATTGAGAAAATTAGCTCATTTGATGGATTAATTCTTGAGGACTAAATTGTAAAAATTTTAAAGTTATGGTAATTGTGTAATTTCAAAAATTGAAGGGTATTAATTATGAAGTGATTTGGAACTGAAAGTATGCTAATGAATTAATAATTTTATATTTTAGATCGAGAGCCCGTATACCAACGAGAAAAGGATAATTAGCAGAATAGTCCCTGAACTACTACAAAATTTACAAATTTACCCCAGGTAAGTTCGTATGGTTAAATTTTAATAATTATATTAAATTGATGAATGATGTTATGTATTTAATATGTTGTTGAAAAATGGAATGTTGTTAAATTTATTATGTATTTTGTATATTATTGAATAAAAAATGAAATATTATGATTTGAAATGAGCATCCGGCTAAAGTGAGACGCAGGATTGAATACGATCGTTCTGTGGCAAAGGAAGAATTGATAGCAATTTACTCAAGTAAATCGAGGTTTAGCATTTGTTGCGAACTTTCATGTTTACTTTCTATTTAGCTTTCATGAGCTTCAGTTAACTCATATGAGTTTCCGTTTAACCCTAATGGGTTTCAGTTCAGCTCCTTTGAGCTTCAGTTTAACTCCTATGGGTTTTCGTTTAGCTCATATGAGCTTCCGTTCAACCCTTATAGGTTTCCATTTAGCATTTGTGTGCTTTTGTGTAGCCTTCGACTTCTAAATACGATGTACTCACATCCGTAAGTCGTTCTTCGATTTGGTAAGGGATGGTAAGTGAGATATGAAATTAATATAAGAAGATTTAAAGTTATTGATAGAATTGATGTGAAATAAGTGAATTCATAAATTGAAGTTGTGATTTGCAGGAAATGTAATTTGAATGATTTACTTACTTGATTTGATTATAGTATGATCAATGTTCGGTAAGATTTATGTTTAAAACCATCAAACTTACTAAGTTTCATTAAGCTTACTTGTTTTATTTAATGTCTTTGTAGATTATTGTGAGGTCGGGAAAAATTGGATCAATGCGTGAAGCCACACTATCTAACTCACTCCGGTAGCTTTTGTACACATATTATAAACTAGGTTTTGTTTATATTTCAAATAAACTTATATGAGTATAAAATAATTATATATGAGGCATGCTAGAAATATTTAGATAATGGTTAATTGATAGGTATATTGAAGTATGGTTTGAATTAGTAAATTTAGTAAAGTATGCATAAAAGTGTATGTGGTTAATTTGGTAGGTTAGGTTATTTGAATATATGTGATGATTTGTTAGATATAAAACTTGGTTTGGCTTGAATTGAAGGTGTTGTTATGGTTTGTGAATGTGCAAATGGTTGTGTCTAGGTTTATACCAAATTTTAGGTGAGAAAAGTGGCCATAAAATGGCCTATTTTCGTCCACACGGGCAGCGACACAGGCGTGTGTCTTAGCCGTGTGTGACACACGGCCAAGCGCACGGGTGTGTGGTTTAGTCGTGTGTCCTTTGCACCTAATTTTTGAAAAATAAATTGTTCACACGGCCTAGCACACGGGCGTGTGGCTGGTCGTGTGACTCAAGTCAGAGAGTTATACAGGTATGGACACGGGCTGGGACATTGTCGTGTCTCTCACATCAAATGCCCATGTAGCCTAAAACACGGGCGTGTCAATGGCTGTGTGAGCCACACGGCCTGGCCACACGGGTGCATGTCCCCTGTACCTAGGAAAATTTTTGAAAATTCGCGAAAAATTCACCGAGTTTCCAATTTAGTCCCGATTTGTTTCTAACACATAAATTGGGCCTCGAGGGTCCATTTAAGGAAAAATTTGATTGAGTATGATTGGTTTCAGATATAAATAATAAATGTCATAAATTAACTGTATTTGTTTCGTAAATTTTGGTAATGCTCCGTAAGCCTGTTCAGCGACAAATATGGGTTAGGAGTGTTACAGTATATTAACAAATAACCAAGTTGGGTAGGCTTCAATGAATTAGTGGATTCACAATTAAAAAAATATGATATGCCCGAATATTCATCCCAACAAGAATTAGACTTAATCATGGATGATGATGTATATAGGTATTTGAATGAGCAACATAGGAACAAACAAAGATCAAGTCAGTTGAATGGGGCTTCAACCAGTTGAGTTATAACCGAGAATATGAGCAACGAAATACTTTAATCATTGGTGAGGTCGATGATGATCTGATTGATGGAAAAACTGGTTCATTAAAGGCAAATCATGTTGGAGCCTCAATGAATGGAGTGATGATAGCGGGTATTCATACAAACCTCTGTATAAGTCAGAGAAATATGGAGCTTTTTGCCTCGGTCTAGAATCCCAATTTAACTAAAGCAAATCCAAAAATGGGTGGACTAGTTAAAGGAACTTTTCTAAAATCAAGCAGAAATAAAGACTCTAATAGAAGAGGTTGGGTGTGATGTTCCCAACTCTAATCATGAGGACCATCGTATCATCGTCAACCACATTGAATTAAATGATAATATTCAGCAAGGGTATGGAATTGAAAACCATGAGAATGAATTAAATATGGTCGAAGGTGTCTCTAATCCAATTAACATGGCAGTAGATGTAGACGTAGAGGTAGAGATAGCATTGCCAACTGACATAGAGTTTAATCCGATTTTGAGTGAAAGTGTAGACGTGTCAATACACTCTCTGGCCATAGTTGAGGAGATGCCAACTGAAGAAGTCGAGGAGTTCATATCGTTCTCATTTGATGATAGAGGTAAAGCTCAAACTAACAGAGCCTTATGCGAGCTTGAGGTGAGGAAGTTCGAGGTAATAATACCCCAAAACACATTTTAGGGTTGGCTCGCATTGTGAATGTCGCGCTGGTCGAAAATAAGGCAACATCAGTGGAATCGACCGAAGGTGCTAGTTTACATCTCTTGGTGGAGGAACAAATGATGAATCAAAGTGTCGAGAACCAACTGGATCTTCTTTGGTGGTGATACGGATTGTCCCATTTTTTTTAAAGGACTTCTATTTTCTATTTTAATTTTTGCTTGTTTGTCTATGTTTATTTTTAGTATTAATCATAGTTGTTTGCAGTTGTGTCCACAACAGGTGTTATATCATGAAGTGATAGAATCAAAAAATTGAAGAAGTTTGAAACTGGACTCGAACTCGCGACATTGCGCCCCGATGCCATGAAACCTAAGTCGGAAAGCCACATATATTGAAAAGCCAAGTTTTGTCTGAAATTCTTTATGTTTACAGGTTGTTATCCACTGTACACATTTATTTTTTATTTTATAGTATTCTATTTCGCATTTATAGTCATAGAGTTTTCTGTAGGCATTTTTTTGTGTAGGAACCTCGCATGAGGAGGCACTACAATATCAAACTAAACGCGCAAAAGGAGAACAACCCAACTAACCTTGTGACACTCTCGCAAAAAATCGAGTAGTCTCTTCTCTTATCTTTTGGGTGCACATTAGGGACAATGTGCCAACTAAAATGTGTGAGGGCAACATAGAACTTGTTATGTCAGGTTACCTGTCCGGGCTAAACCTTTAAAATGACATCAGGTAACCAGTCTAGGCTAAACTTGTGACATATTTATCTTTGAGTTCGCATCAAATGCTGGATCCTGGAAATCATATGAAACCAATCGGTAAAAGTGTGCACAAGACCCTATTGACATGTCAATCGTATCCTAACCTTTACTAAGTTCACCCGAGAATCTTTATCATATATACATTTCTTTACAATTTAGTTCAACTCTCACCTTTATACCAATTTATCATAATCAATTCACAATCAAGCATAAATACACAAATCAAATGCATAACAATTTTAAAAAAATTATACTATATGAACTTACTTGGTCAAAACAGTAAACAAGTTGAATTTGCGTTGACTAATTGACAATTTTTGCTTTTTCGCGATTATTTTGGTTTGATTCAATTCTCAATCTAAACAATTATTTTAGACAATTAATCAATGCCAAATATTTTCATGTTATTCCATGATATTTATGAACCTATATAATTTCATTTTATGATAGCCCTATATTTTTACATTTTATTCATTTTAGTCCGTAAAATTGAAATAACTATGTCTCTCAATTTTGAGCCTTGATTTACAATCTGATTTCAATTACATCTGTTAGAGACCCTATACTATCTATTTCTATCAAGATTTCATAACACATTTACAATTTATTCACTTTAGGCCTTATGTACAAAAACTAATAATTAAACTTTACAATCTAGTCCTTTTTCACATCCAAGCTTAAAATCTATCAATTAACTCCAATTTATTCAAGAAATCATCAATGGAAACTTTAAAAAACTTTAATATTTTTTCAAATTGGTACATGGACTAGCTAAATTAAGCTCCCACGATCTCAAAAACATAAAAATTACAAGAAAATGGCTTGAAATCTTTTACCAACCAAGGGTCGAATGTTAAAAGCCAAGCTTGGTTTTTATCTTTTCTTTTCTTTGTAGATTTGGTGTTGGAAGAATGAAGAAGATTAATCTTCTTTTTCATTCCACTCATTTTGTTGTTTTTATACATGTTTTATACATTAATTAATTTATTAATCATTTAATTAACTTAATAAACCTTAATCAATTAAATATAATCTCATTTAACTAAAATTAGTGGATGTTAACATCATCCTCCACTAATTGATGAAACAAAGTGGTTTATTTACCATTTTGAACCCTTAGCTAATTAAAATCTACAATGATAAGACTTTTACAATGTAATCCCTATACCTTAATATTAACTATCAATTCGAAAAAATTTCTAAACTAAACTTTAACACATCTTTAAAATAAACTCATAAATATTAAATATTAATATTTACAGACTCAGATTACGAAAATGGGATTCCAAAATTTCCTTTTCCAGTACCCCAAAAAATCAGGTTGTTACATTTGGGGTACTCTGCTACAAAGTTGCAACAATGCCTTTCACAACATCGTGACATTATGATTTAAAGAGTGTCGTCATGACATTTTCTTTTGCAATGTTGCAACATTTACTTACAAAGTTGTAAAATCCTAAAACCCCATTGTTTGTAAATAATGTTATTTTAGGAATATACATGTTATATTTTTAGAATAAATAAAATGTGATTTATTAGTGCTAGTAAGGAAGGTAGCTAGATACTGGTAGGAGTTGAAAAGACTTATATATTGAGAGATATTAATCCAGGGTATAGATTAAATTGTAATGTTGTGAAAAATTTTGGGGTCAAAGTGTGAAATTGAAAATATAAAAAGATTAAATTTAATTAGATGGAAAGAGTGGAAGTAATAGAAGTGCAATTTTACCAAAAGTGAGTAGTCTCAATTGAGGAATTTTTAAGATTTTCAAGGGTGAAAAATGAATTTCTTAAATATAGTTATGTAGAAAAATCTTATACATGTTGTCAACATCCCCACCCTTGGATCAAATTGAAAAGGGAGATGAAATCTCAACCATTTGACGAAAATTATGATTCCAATATTTTTATATTATAATATTTTATTAATTAAATTAATTAGATATTTTTATTACAATTACGTAGAGATTTCATCCATTCTTCATGCTTCACACGCCACCACCCTTGCTCATGAAAGAAACTTTTCATTTTATTATAATTTAGTCTCTTAACCATTAAGCTTTGGCTAGAAGCCATCAATTTTCCATTAAAATTTTAAAAATCAAGCCGGTTTGTGATATTTATAGCAATAAACTTGTTCTCAAAATCATATATGTGTTTTGGGCTAGACGGATCCTAGACATTCTCGACTTTCAACTGATCGGCCTTCTCTGCTATTCTCATACCATGAACTACTTTGAATGTGGGCTCGAATAATTTCGAATCAAACACAAAACCATAAAATTTTTCTATACTTTTAGTGGGAAAGTAAATCTCTCTCTCAATAGAAACTGATAGAAATGTTATTCCCAGAAAATATAATTTATTCTAAAAATAAATTTCCACTACTTTTTACTATAATAGCAATGTAGAAAACTTATGTGAAACTTGTGTTTCTCTTCTTGTGTTGATCTATTTTAAATCCCTACTAGTGCTATCAATTTATAGAGAGAATTGGAAAAATCCTGGTTGAACTAGTAGAACACAAATAATATTTATATAATAGAAAAATCTAGTATTATTAGGGAGAGGGGGTGGAACCCCAGCTAAATTTTACCAGGGCTTTGTCGTCCCCTTGTATTCAATATGAGGGGATTGAGGGGATTGAGGTTCTCCTATATTGGGTTTAATTATATGTACTTCTTAGAATTTTAACCCAACACATTATAATTTAATCTAACAAATACATGTTTTTCTATTTCCTTAAATAAATAATATTTATTAAATTAATTTAAATAAAATTTTCAATTAAATAAAATTTTCAACCCAATTCTATCAACTATCAATATGTACTTTTTTATGGTACATGTACTTTTATAAAATGTTCAATACAGTACTTGTACTTTGAAAATGTATAATATAGTACCGAATTATCAATGTGTTTTATTATAGTACCTTATTATAGTACCTAGTGTTAACACGTTAATGAATTGCTAAATCAACTAATGAAAAGCGACATGTAGAATTCTTTCCTCAAATCATGACGTTCACATAGATAATATAACATTATATGAAAAACTAAATGAAATTAAATTAAAAATAAATAATTAAGCATATGGTTAGTAAAAAAAGTAAATACTAAATTTACATAAACAAAATGTAATCTTTTCCATGTAAGTAAATGATGATATTTTCTGAAGAGTTTTCATTTGAAATAATAATTTTAATTAATTTTAAATAATATTTTATTATTATCCATGAAACTACATATATTTTCATGTAAGTTTAATATATAGTTTTTTATTAACATATGTTTAGTTATTTATTTTTAATTTAATTTAATTTATTTAGTTTTTCACATAATGTTATATTATTCACGTGGATATGATGATTGGAAAAAAAATTACTTGTCGAATTTTCATTGGTTGGTTTAACAATTCACTTATGTTGTGAACAACAAGTGCCATAATAAAACACATATCGATAGTTCAGGTAGTACATTGAAAATTTTTAGTACAAGTTCCACATTGGACATTTTATAAAAATACATGTACCATAATAAAACACATTTTGATAGTTCAGGTACCACATTGGATAATCTCAAAGTACAAGTATCACATATTGATATTTTTTTTTGAAATTTTTGCCTTGAACATATACTTATTTTTATATCCAATTCCAACTACTAGAGGTGAGATCAGTTTAGCTTGGTCGAGTTTTTTTTCGAACCGTCTATCATAACTTGCGGTTTAGTTTTCGATTTTTCATATCAATTTTCTTTAGATTTATTTTAACAAAATAAACTTGTTTATGACTTTTAGATATCACCTAATAAAGTTTCAAACTAGTTATTATTATTATTATTATTATTATTATTATAAATATTCCTAAAAGATAAATTTTCAAGTAAATAAAAACAATCAATAACTTTTATATGGTTTTAAAAAAATATTTTTATATAAAACTTTTACGTTTTTTCACTATTTTAAAAATAAAATATTTTTGCAAAGAAAAATCATTATATCAATAAAATTTGAAATTTGATAACCCCTAAACTCTCTCTGTTCCCAAGAGTACTTTGCTTAGAAACCCTAGAGATAGCAGTAACTGCTGCGGCTTGGGATGAAAGCAAGTGGTGGCGACGACCGAGAGGGGAGGGATGAGATGTCTCTTCTCGCTGAAGAACTAGTTCAATTATCAGTCAAAGGCTCGAAGGTGGTACCCAGATCCAAACCTACACTAATATGTACGGTTTGGACAGAAAAGATTTATAACCCTGATAGCTTTAAGGCTTATATGAAAGGTATATGGAAGACAAGGAAGAAGTTTGAGATACAGGTGGCGGGAAAAAAATTAGTTGGAAGAAGATTTGGAATCGATTTTGGAGGGGAGGCCTTGGCTTTTTCGGAAAAGTTTAATTTTGTTTGATAGACTTAGTCAAGCGATGGAAAGGGATCAGATCAAGCTTACTTCATCACCATTTTGGATAAAAATTGAATCGTGTTCTCCAGAATTCGATAAAAAGATTTATTACATGCTATTGGTGGAACGTTTGGTGGGGTTCTCAGATTTGAAGTTAGTGAAGAAATTTGTCGACTCAGAATTAATTTAGACGCTCAGAAACCACTTAGAAGAGGTATTTTTGTCTCTACTGATTATGTTAGTAAAGTTTGGATCTCTTTTAAGTATGAAAATTTGCCATTGTTCTGTTTTGGATGTGGAAGAATGGGGCATGGGTTGAGCAACTGCACTCAGATACCACCTGAAAAAAAAAGTAAAGTTAGTGATAATCCCTCTTACTCGGTAGCATTAAAAGCAGAATCAAAATTAATTGGAAAAGAAAGTATGAAATTTAATAGCTTGATGAAGCAAACAGGGCTGCAAAGTTCATACATTGGAGGGGAAAAGAAGACACCCAATAGTATAAAACATGCTGAGGACGGATACATTGAGATGAGGGCTTCACAGGAAAATTTAAGTCCAAAGGAAGAGGGGGAGATAATGAGAAGCGTATAAACTGGCAAAACAACAACAAAAGCTGAAAGTTATGTGAGGAAGAGGAAGTCCTTAGATGCAGATTTGACAAGCTTTTTTCAAGAAAATAACAAAGATGGAATTAAGAGGCTGAAACGAAAGACTCAAGTGGATTATGACACTGGTCCTTCAGTGATGATGACAGATAATGTTGAGCAAAGCGAAGTACAAGACTTAATGAGATCGGCGGCTGCCAATAGGCAAGCTGACCGGACGCAATGAAAATTGTAAGTTGGAATGTTCGTGGATTGAGGAGTCCACGAGCTGGTAGAAGGCTGCGTTTTTTCCTAAAGCAGCATAATCCCCAAGTGGTCTTCTTGATGGAGACTAAAGTTGATAAACAGAAGATGGAAAAGGTTAGACGGAGTTGCGGTTATATGCATGGAATTGATGTCGAGGCTAAAGGCTCAAAAGGAGGTTTATGTTTTGCTAGGAAAGGAGATTTGATAATTAGTCTACGGAGTTTTTCTAAAAACCATATTGATGTTTTGGTTAAAGAGGAGCAGGTTAAAGAAGAGTGGAGATTTACAGGGTTTTATGGTTCTCCATATGTTCAGAATAAGAACGTTTCATGGAATTTGTTGATAACTTTGGGGCTTGATAAGAATTATCATGGCTGGTTAGTGGTGATTTTAATGAGATCTTATACTCTTATGAGAAGTGTGGGGGCATCCAAAGAGACGAGAGCAGAATGCATGCATTCTGAGAAGCCCTTGAACAATGTCATTTAGAAGATCTGGGATATTCAGGAGTATGGTTTACATGGGAAAGGGGAAATTTACCTGAGACAAATATTAGAGAAAGACTTGATAGGGGGTGATAAACGATAAATGGAGGCTCCTCTTTCCGGTAGGTAGGGTTAACCATCTCTCTTACACAATGTCTGATCATTGCCCACTTCTAATTAGTACGGACGGTGATAGAAATCATAAGGGTAATTCAAAGTTTAAATTTGAGGCGTGGTGGCTGATGGAAGAAACGTGCGAAAGAGCTATTAGAGATTCTTGGGAATCAGGAACAGGTGCTTTTGACGAGAAAATTGGAAAACTGCAGGCTGATTTATTAATTTGGGCGAGAATAATCAAGAAAGGAAGAGAAGGATTAAAGAAGAAGTTAATAAAGCAGCTTGATAAGTTACTGGCAGAGGATAGGAATGATAACACATTGATAGAAATCATTGACACCAAGATTCACCTGAATATGAAAATTGATAAAGATGAAATTTACTGGGAACAGAGGGCAAGGGCGAACTGGTTTCAAGCAGGGGATAAGAACTCAGCCTTTTTTCATAGATTTGCTACATATCGTAGACGTATAAATACAATTTCCAGGTTGGAGAAAGCTGAAGGAGGAGAAGCTATTGAGGAGAGTGAGATTAATGAAGTAGCGTCCTCATATTTTCAAGAGCTCTTTACGACAAAAAGAGTGGAGGAATGTTCACATCTGTTATCAGGAATAAAAGAAAATATTTCCACTGATACTAATGGAGAGCTATTGGCAGCGTTTACAGCAGACGAATTATATGCAGCATTAATGGGAATGAGACCTACAAAAGCCCCAGGACATGACGGTTTTCCAGCTATTTTCTTTCAGAAATTCTGGCATATTGTGGGTAAGGAAACAACAAAGTTATGTTTGGATATCTTAAATAACGGTGCCAGTTTTGGTTCTTTTAATCGTACAGATATTGTACTGATTCCAAAAATCCCAAATCCCACAAGTATTGTTAATTTCAGGCCCATTAGCTTATGTTCGGTAATTTACAAAATGGTCGCAAAAACAATTGCTAATCGACTTCAAGGAGTTATTGGAAGATGTATTGATGAATCCCAAAGTGCATTTGTTCCGGGAAGGCTAATAACTGAAAATGTGCTACTAGCTTATGAAATCTTGCACACTTTTCGGCGGAAGCGTACAGGAAAAAAAGGATATATGGCAGTAAAAATTGATATAAGCAAAGCATATGATAGGGTTGAGTGGGGATTTTTGAAGGACGTAATGTTACGAATGGGTTTTGCAGCAGAGTGGGTTAGGCTGATTATGAATTGTGTTTCCACGACATCTTATGCAGTTAATATCAATGGAGGAAGTGGTAGAATCTTTTCACCAACTAGAGGATTACGCCAAGGGGATCCTTTGAGCCCTTTTCTTTTTTTGATATGTAGTGAAGGATTATCATCATTGATAAGGTTGGCTTCAAAGGCGAGAATGCTAAAAGGTGCAAAAGCGAGCAGAAGTGGACCAAAAATTACACATTTACTTTTTGCAGATGACTGTATTTTGTTCGGGGAAGCTTCAAATAGGGGTGCTAGTAGTCTAAAAAATATTTTGAAGGAATATGGTTAGTGTTCTGGGTAATGTGTTAACTTCAATAAGCCTTCAATTTTCTTTAGTATGAATACATCTGAGGAGAAGAAGGAAGAAGCATCGACAAAGCTGGGGGTGCGGATTTCTACAAACTTAGAACGTTACTTGGGGCTTCCGAACATGGTTGGTCGAAGGAAGAAGGAATCCTTCCAACAATTAAAAGAGAAGATTTTTACTAGGATTGAGGGGTGAAGTACTAGATGGTTATCACAAGGTGGTAAAGAAATTTTTATTAAATCAGTGTTACAGACTATCCCTACCTATGCTATGTCGTGTTTCTTATTACCAAAGACTCTCTGTGGAGATTTTGAAAACATATTTGCTAAGTTCTGGTGGCTGAAAGCGCATAAAAGAAGAGGTATTCATTGGTGTCAATGGAAGTATTTATGTCGTCCTAAAGATGATGGTGGAATGGGATTCAGGAATATGGCTCAGTTTAATATTTCCCTTCTTGCTAAACAGGGGTGGCGTATCTTGAACAACCCAAATTCTTTAGTAACAAAAGTATTAAAAGTGAAGTATTTTCCAAAAGTTGATTTTTTAAATTCAAGTTTGGGAAATAATGCTTCGTATACATGGAAGAGTATTTGGGCTACTAAGGGTGTCTTAGCTGAGGGATTATGCTGGAGGGTGGGTAAAGGCACAAATATTTCGATCAGCCGTGATAATTGGATTCCAGTTTTACCGCGTGTTATACTACCAGTTATGAATTCAAATTTGAATGACAGCAAGGTTGCGGAATTAATTGATTCAAACAGTAGAACATGGAAAAAGGAGTTGATAGAGCATACCTTCTCGGAGGATGTAGCAGAGATGATTCTCAGTATCCCGCTGGCTGAAAAACCACACGAAGACTTTCAAGTTTGGAGTGCCGAAGCATCGGGGGAGTTCACAGTACGCAGCTCCTATAAACTATTACAAAATATTGCATATAATCCTAGAGCTTATGCTTTACAAATTAACTACAAGGACTTCTATAGGAAACTATGGCTTCTCGATATACCCTCAAAAATCAAAATTATAGTTTGGAAGATCTCGTGGAACTTCCTAGCTACTCGCGCTAATATGTTACTTAGACGGCTAACGAGTACTTCAGTGTTTCCTCGGTGTGGTTTTGGGTCTGAATCCATGGAACATCTTTTTCGAGAGTGCCCTGTTACAATATCAGTGTGGAGAGAGTTATCATTCCTTAGATATGTGCAGGATAACCAGATAGGGTTTCAACAGTGGTTAACCTGGGTCTTTTCTCAGTGTTCAGCATCCCACCGTCGGATTTTCTGTGTTGCAGTATGGGCCATTTGAGGTGATAGGAACAACAGATTACATAACAAAAGAAGTAAATCTACAAAAGAAATGGGGAGTTTTGTTAATAGTTACATTCTTGAGTTAGACTCAGTTGCTAAAACTAGTCGACAATCTTCCATAACTGTGGAAAAATGGATAAGACCAACAGACAGTTTTGTCAAAATCAATTTTGATGCAGCTTATGTAAGAGGACAAAATAAAGCGGCTATTGGAGTTGTAGCCAGAGACGAAGAGGGTTAGTTCTCTTATCTTGTTCGGAGGTTCTTCAATGGGTTCCATCAGCTTTTGGAGCGGAAGCAATTGCATGCAGGAAAGCCCTCCAGATCGGCGTTCACATGCAGTGGGACAGAGTTATTATTGAAGGAGATTCGTTATCAATAATAAAGAAGTGTAAAACAAAAAATCCAGATAAATCACTAGTCAGTGCGTTTATTCATGATATCCATCAGCTTTCGCTATACTTTAAAGATTGTAAGTTCGAATATACCCCAAGATCTACAAATAACCTTGCGCATATTCTAGCATCTGAAGCGATTAAGAGTAATAGAGGAGATTACCTGGTCGGAAGAGTCCCTGGAGTCGCAGAGATTCAAGCTGAAATCGACAGGGTGAGAGAACCAGATTGAAGCAGGATAAGGGAGAAATGGAGAGATGGTTTCGGAGTAAAGCAGATTTCAGAGTTACTATACTAAGCTTTTGATTTTCAAAACGTCTTGAAAGGTGATTTGAAATTGAAGGGACAAGACGCGTTATGACTGTTGAGGCTGATTGGGCAGAGGGAACGGCTAATTAATGTGCTGCTGAGTTGTTTCCTTTTTTCATTTCCTAGGTGATTAGGTTTCCTTTTTATTAATGTTTTTGTTTTTCATTTTGTTGGGCCTAGTCTAATTACTGGGTTTCTATTTTTTCAATGTTTTTGAACTCTTATGTAAATTCCTAAGTTTTATTTAGCCCAATCTGAGATTTATTTCAAAATTTTTTTTTACATCATAAAAATATAATTAATTATAAATTAAAAAAGGAGCGAATATTTTTAACTTGTGTTTTATTAATTCTCCAACATTTTATATTAGGTTGTCTTTCAATTTTCTTACTCACCCATACTTATTATCATCCAAACTCCTTTTAAATCCTTAATTTGTAAAATAATATTTATTTAAACACATTTGAATCCACGCAATTTTAATTGTTACAATTACAACAACTTCAACCAAACTAAAATTTAATCAACCACATACGTTTTTTAGGAAACCACGTACACTTGAATATTCTAAAACAACTTAATAATTAATTTTGTTTTAGTCCATTCTATCAAATGGAATGTTAAATAAGATAATTTGTAATCCGGATTAATTTGACAATATTTAAATAATAAATTTAATATTTTTAATTACATAAAGTAAAATTTGATATATTGTTATTTATTTACGAGTAATAAGTAGAATTTCGAGTTTATTGGAGTAAATCTAAATCAAAATTTGGACATAGAGTTATAAAAACATAGAGACCAAGCCAATCCAATCAACTAAGGACATAAACAGAATAATGGAAAACAAGGAAGGGCAAAAAGGGAAAGAGGGGAAAAAAGAAAAGGGTTTTTGATGTGAAGTAGGAGTTGGCCAGGGTTATTCAAAAAAAAAGTTGAAAGGGTTATATAAAAACCTAAAAGAGGAACAATTCCAAGCACTTAAGATTTGTTGTATTGTTATTTTGCCTTTTCGCTATCGTCTTTGCCTATCAACTCCACGGCGCAGATCCGAGGAGTCTCTATTTCTCAATCCAAACAACCGCTCTAAACACTCTCTTCTTTTATTGCTCCTACTCTTCCAGGTTGCTCCTTTTTCCCTCTTTTCTTCTCTTTTTTGTTTTGTTTTGTTTGGGTGTTTGTGTTTGATTGGTTTCTTGTTGAATCTATGTTTTTCTTTTGTTGGGTTTTATTTGATGTTTATTGGATTCGTTTTACTGTATGGGATCTGGGTTTGATCTGTTTTCTTTTTATCTTTCTGGGTTTCTGGTTTTGAGATTTATCAGTTCACGTAGTTTTTCTTTAAATATTTTGAGATTTGAGATTTTAATAAGTTTGTAGCTCAGCTAGACTAGCCTTGCTATACGTGTTTATCAAAAGTTTAAAAAAAATTGTTGGATTTTGAATAGGAATAGAAGGAATAAAAAGGGGTTGTATTTTATTAGGTTCCAAATGGTAGGAATTTGGAAAGTTTATAGTAACCTGAGCTTCTGTTATTTAAGAAAAAAAAAGTATGACTTGTTTTCTTTTCCTTTTTGGTTGGGAATAGATCATAACTGTTATGTTTGATATTGCCAGCTTTGGGGTTGAAATCACTATAAAATTAATGCAATTTGTTAAAGGAAAAAAAATACTTGTGGAAGTGTTTTATAATGGTTTAGTTTACGGCTGAGATTTAGCAAGTATCATATTTTGTTGGAGCTGAAATCTGGATTTGGGTTTATTACAGTAAGTTGCCTGGGATTAGGATTATTAACATCAGAATGGATGTATAATTAACTGATGAGTAATGATTATGTGTTCCCTAGAAGTGTCTTCAGTTCAGCATGTGACTTGTGCTGTAATGTTTAAAGATTTGGTGATAAGAGTTTGTTAAACAGTTTTCTTTTTAAGTGCCTGGCTCCCAGTGAAATATTGGAGAAGTGGACAATGTGGTGTCTGATGGAGGATTGCGATCCAATTATCAGATAGCCATCTGCCTCTTTGTATCTTCTCCAGATATTAAATCAGAAGTTAATGCTTGCTCTCTGCTTCACATGGAGTGCAAGTTTGGCTCTTCTTTTACATTTTGTCAATATTGAAAGGCATTGACCTTAATTGCGAATAAATTTTTATAAATTTTGGTGTTTATATGGTTGGTGGCATCTTGATTTATTTATCAGTATCCTGTTATATTCTTAAACTGAAAGGCTGTAATTTGTGGGCTGAACTACGCTTAATAGCTTCATTTTTTTTCTTCCTTCTGCAGTCATGGCAGGTTTGGCACCAGAAGGATCCCAATTTGATGCTCGTCAATATGACCAGAAAATGACTGAGCTGTAAGTTTCTTGTTTGTAGTTGACATATGCTTTTCTCTCTTTGCCTGTTTTTCTATTTATGATTTATACATATAAAATGATATTTGTTTTACCATTTGGTGATGTTTATGTGGTCAAAACTCACAGGCTCCAGACCGATGGAGATGACTTTTTCACAAGTTATGATGAAGTTTATGACAGTTTTGATGCAATGGGACTTCAAGAGAACCTTCTGAGGGGTATCTATGCATATGGTATGTAATACACTGGAAAAAAAATCATAAAGTTTGTAATTTGCTTTCATAAATTCTTCACATATCATAGTCTGCCATTTGTTCGAACTAAAATAATATTTCTATGTTTTCATTTTTGCTAATTTATGCTAAATCCCCATTTAAGGTTTTGAGAAGCCTTCTGCTATTCAGCAAAGAGGAATTGTACCATTTTGCAAGGGTCTTGATGTGATTCAACAGGCACAATCCGGAACTGGGAAAACAGCGACTTTCTGCTCTGGAATTCTACAGCAACTTGACTATGCTGTAGTCCAATGCCAGGCTCTGGTTTTGGCACCCACGAGGGAGTTGGCACAACAGATTGAGAAGGTCATGCGAGCACTTGGTGATTACCTTGGTGTTAAGGTCCATGCTTGTGTTGGTGGGACAAGTGTTCGTGAGGATCAGCGCATTCTTCAAAGTGGTGTTCATGTTGTTGTTGGTACTCCTGGTCGTGTCTTTGACATGTTGAGAAGGCAGTCACTTCGTCCAGATTATATCAAGATGTTTGTCTTGGATGAGGCTGATGAGATGCTTTCCCGTGGTTTTAAGGATCAGGTTTGTTATTTCATCATGTTATCTTCCCATTCAAATGAACTTTGAAATCTTAGGTTTTGATATTTTTCTGCTCTAATAACGTTGTTATATCTTTCAGATCTATGATATCTTCCAGCTGCTTCCAGCCAAGATTCAGGTTGGAGTGTTTTCTGCCACAATGCCGCCGGAGGCCCTCGAGATTACTAGGAAATTTATGAATAAGCCTGTGAGAATTTTGGTAAAGCGTGATGAGCTAACCCTGGAGGGTATCAAGCAGTTTTATGTGAATGTTGAAAAGGAAGAGTGGAAGCTTGAAACTCTGTGTGATCTTTACGAGACCCTAGCCATTACCCAGAGTGTCATTTTTGTGAATACCAGGCGTAAGGTCGACTGGTTAACTGACAAGATGCGAAGCCGTGACCACACAGTGTCTGCCACCCATGGAGACATGGACCAGAACACTCGCGACGTTATCATGCGTGAATTCCGCTCTGGTTCATCTCGGGTTCTCATCACCACTGATCTCCTTGCTCGAGGTATTGACGTGCAGCAAGTCTCTCTAGTCATAAACTATGATCTGCCTACTCAACCAGAAAACTACCTCCACCGTATCGGTCGAAGTGGAAGGTTTGGGAGAAAAGGTGTGGCCATCAACTTTGTGACTACAGATGATGAGAGGATGCTTTTTGACATCCAAAAGTTCTATAATGTGGTCATTGAGGAGCTGCCATCAAACGTTGCTGATCTCCTTTGATGAGATTAGACACCCTTTTTGAAGATTGTTGAGGCAAGGTGTTTTGTTGTTTTGGCAAGTTTCTTATTTTTCTCCCTATCTAGCGTCTTAAGTTAAATGTTCTTAAACATATCTGACCATTGAATCCAGTTTTGCCCACTCCTTTGTGGTGGGTTTAATATGTTATTTCAAGTTTTTATGCAGCAGTAGGGTTTTTGAGTTGTATGTCATCATTTACTAGTTATAATATAAAATCATGGAAGGCATTTCATACATTTGGAGAAGGGGTTTTCTTAACTATTTCCAATGGGCTCAAATACAAATACAATGCAGCTATATACACAAGGGGGGAACTTGCATTTTGATAAAACCTTATTGGTGCACATGGTTGTCCATTACTTAAATAACAACGGGTCTAGTTCATGATCTTTCTGCATTTCGCTCTGCGCCTACGGTCTTAGGGCAGCTTTTCCCTTTCACAAAGAATATCAATATTCTCTGCAAATTTTTAACATGGCAGGCATGTGAGCAGCTCTTAGCAAATAATAGTGAAATATTTCCTCGAGGGATCAATCCATCTTCGAAAGCGAAAGGTTGGACACATAAAGGAAAAGTTTTGAGTTCTGAATTCTCTATCAAATAATTCATACACTGTGGCACTATTGTCTTTTGCACCTCGTTTCACTATACAATGACAACATAATTTACTGTTACCCATGCTATTTCTTGGTAGTATTCGTGAATAAAGTAAAGAATTAATGTATGCTAAAAAAGTTAGACTTGATAGGCTTAAATATTTTTAATTTATTTAATTCATTTAATTATTTATTTAAAATTTGAATGTAACTATCTAATTCTATCCAAGTGTTTTTATAATTAAAAAAATTAATTGTATCATAAAGAATCAATGTATGTAGTATTTGATATCTTGAATTAATCACAATTAATTTACCAAGAGATAAAAGGGAGAAGTTTTAAAATTATATCTTTTGTGATTATTCCTAGTTAAAATCAACGTAGAACCTTTGAGAAGAAAAGAAAAAACGAGAGTTGTCAATGAGTGATGCGAGACCACGCTTTGTACATTTACGATATAAACTCGCTTTAATTGATTGCATCTTCACATTAACTGCATTTAGAAATATCAAGTTGAGTACCTAGTGATAATAAAAGCCATTGAATTAAGCTTGATTGTGAATTGTCGAAATGAGAGACTGAATTGAATAAGTTGTAAAATATTATGAATTACTCAGAATATGATAAGTGCTATGAGATTGGAAGAAAATGTATTGAATGGCATGAAACTTATGTGATATGTTAATTGATTTGGTTGTGATTCTGAATATAATTGATAAATGGAAATCGTATTAAATTGTAAATGAATTGAATATTTGTACCCTATTACTGTTCGGGATGTGTCAGATATAGTTGACATGTCATAGGATTGAGTTGTGTACGGGATTACACGCTTATGCGCCAGGATGCACTTTGTGTGCCAGATACGCGCTCCGTGTGCCAAGATGATCTTTGTCTGCTAGTATGCACTTTGTGCGCCAAGATGCGTTTTGTACGCCAGTATGCATGTTAAGTTCTAGTTACCCTACTTTGGTTTATTTGATGATGCACTTTGGTGCTAGTTAGGTGTGTCGATTGGACGATCTGAGTATCTGTTCGAGTCCGAGTTAGGTTAATAAGGGTTGTAAATTATAAGTTTGGTAAATGATGTGAATATGGTAATATATGATGCCTTTTGGACCAATTGTGTATACATGTGAATTGGGATGCATGGAAACATGTTGACAATCATGTAAATTAGTTAAAAACGAGCCATGAGGACCGAGATGAATGCAAATGAGTCGATAAACGCCAGAAATGAGTTGAATAAGATGACAACAAAGGAAATGAATTGTGTATCATAATACATGAGTAATGTAATGTTGATGATATGTTATAAAGAATGTTTGATTCATGGTTAATATTGAACTGGTATGTAAGGAGTGGTTGGCTATTGATAGGTAGGTTGGAATTGGTCATACTCGTGGTAAATTGGATATATATGTTATTTTGGCATTGATACAATAATGGCTATGTTCTTTGTTTGATATTGGGCAGGTTGACAGTTAGTTTATGTATTGGCTAGATGTTATGTGCAAATTACAAATTTTAGCTTAAAGTTTAATGCTAATGCTTATGTTTTATATACCTTAGATTATAAATTTACCACTGAGCCTTATTGTTCAACGTATGATTTTTTTCACTGTACGTAGGTATAGGCGATCATCAGGAATTTGAGAAGTTGTTCCAACATCCAAAAATCGATTCTTCAACTTTATAACGATTCAAAAGTCAATAGTGTCAGATAATGTAATTTCAGGCCCCGTTTCTGTAAACCGAGCTTGTAAATATTATTAAATATGTACAAATTTATTATACAAGTGAATTGAATTTTGGATAGGTAATTTTTTCCGAATTAGTGATTAATTAGGGCCTAGAGACTAAATTGTAAAAGTTTTAACGCTATAGATTTTTAAATAGGAAATGAATTGATGACTTAAATTGCAATTAACCTGAGGTTTAAAATAACAAATAGACCATGTTAAAGCATAGAATAGTGGAGGGTAATGTTCATGTCTCTTCATTGATGGAAATTAAAATTAGTTAAAGTTAAATAACTTAAAATTTAAATGCTTAAAATATAAGATAATAGAGGAAGAAAAACATTTCACCATCTTCTTTCTCCTTAGGCTGAAACTAAAAAAAGAAAGAAAACCTAAGCAATAGTTGAAGTTTTGGCCTTGATTGGTATGTTCAAATTAGTTTATTTTCTTGTAATTTTTATGTTTTTGAGGTTCTAAGAGCTTGATTTAGCTAAACCTTGTACCAATTTGTAAACTAATAAAGTTTTCAAACGTTTCCATTGTTGATTTCTTGAAATTTTTTTTGTTAAATTGTTAGATTTTAAGCTTGGATGTGAAAAAAAAACTAGTTTGTAAAGTTTGATTGTTAGTTTTTACACATAATGACTAAAGTGAATAAAGTGTAAAATTGTTAGGAAGTATGAATAGAAATATGCATTAGAGGGTTTATTATGGATGAAAGTGAAGTCAGTTTGTAAATTGAATCTTAGATTTGAAAGTTATGCTCATTTCGATTTTAGGGACTAAATTGAATAAAATAAAAAGTTCGTATAAAATGACAATTGAGTGTGAATTTGGTTGAATATTAATGATATTCTGTGTTTATGTTAATCCGTAGCTAACGTTGATTCAGGTTTCTCTAGAGGGAAAGGAAAAGTTAAAGCCGACGACGAATAGCTCGAAATTCCTGGTATGTATTTCTATAATTCAAAACTTGTTCAATTACTGCAAATTTCAAGTTAATTTATATCATACACTATTGAGATATATCATTGACAATAATTTCAATTTACTTATTGAAATCAAGATTGTAATTGGGATAAAGACTAAATCGAATAGAGCATAAATTCCAAATTTAATTGGTAATAGACAGTTAATACGAATCGAATCAAATAGAATTATGTTATGATAGATGATAATTGGATGTAGTTAAAATATTATGGGATCTAACTACCGTGGTAAACCATCATTATCGTGTAATTTGAGATGGTAAGTCATCGTTGTCGGACAATTCGGGGTGGTAAACCATCGTTGTTGGGCAATTCGGGGTGGTAAACCATCATTGTTAGGCAATCTGAAGTGGTGAGTCATCATTTTCGGGCAACCCAAGATGAAAAAATTGATGGATTATAGAAACCATTGTTGTCGGACAATACGAGGTGGTAAACTATCATTTCTGGACAATCCGAGGTGTTAAGTCATCGTTGCCGAGTAACTCGGGATGACATAATTGGTAAGTTATAGAAACCATCGTTACCGGATAATTCGGGGTGGTAAGTCATCATTACTAGGTAGCCCAGGATGACAGATTGAATTGAGTTGATGATGAACTAATGAGTACTTGAATATAAATGAGCTCATAGATTGGAATCAATTGAAATGGTAATACTGAATCATGCTTAAACATATACAAACATGGTTTTATACAAGTAGCATATATGTAAAGACTAAGCCTAGTTTAATGAATAAATGTTTAGCATGAGTAATTGATAAGTGTATGGTCACATGAAATTCATGTCTATTTATGTAATGGCTTGAAAATTTATAAGAGTTAATTATATTCATGTGTATAAGATTACTTGTTGTGCCTTATATCATAGTAATACTACTAAGTACTTTTACTTAGCATACAGTCTTGTTTTCTCATGCGTAGGTACAAGTAGATTTTTAATAAGTAGAATGTTATTACAGCATCCAGCAAATGACTCCCGACTTAGCAAGTTTTTCATTGTCTTATTTTTTATTTTGAGGGTAAGTGCCTTGATTGAGTAATTTTGGTATAAATTGTAACACCTTCACCTGTCCCGATCACTAAATCCAGGTATGGAGTGTCAAAAATGGACCCGATTTGAACCGAGGACCAATTCTAAGCTTAATGAATTTAAGATGAACTTATTTAAATAATGTATGTATATCTTACAACAAAACCACTAAATTAAAGTAAAAGTTTCCTATCTCCAATTCTGAACTTTACGGTAACTACTTCATTACAATGCAATCAACCCCGAGGCAAAGCCTTTGAAGGTACCGTTTTTTTATGTGCATGACACCCTACTAATGATGATCTTGAATCTAACATGGTCTGGCTTCGTCCCTTATCAAGTTCCTAATCTTACGAATCCCACAACCACAGGTCAAAACCCCTAGTAAGTTCGAATGAACTTAGTGAGTTTCTTTACCATATTACACAAAAAATAAACCCCATCTAACAAAGTTTAAATAGAAAAGAACCCAACACACATTACTCCCTGTTTCGTGTAGATGATCCCGTTTTGTCTGGAGTGTCAGACTCCTGTTAGCCTTTCACCTTTCCTTAATGGCGGAATGATCGCTGAGCGATCGTTACTTGATTTGCTTATGACCATTCAACCAATTCTGGTGAATTCTCACTTGTCCTTATGACCGCCTCCGGACATACTAACGTCTAGAGTGTGAATACTGCAATAAAATAGAGAGTTATGAGGCAATATCCTCAAGTATACGAGTCGAGTTGTAATATAGATTTTATAATGAAGTAGGTGAGTACTCCGAGGATCGTACCCAAGGGGGCGAGTACTAAATCAATCTTACCTAAACAATTAAATATCTAATTAATACTTTATGTAACAGCCTAATTTTTAGTAGTGTCAGAACAATGATTTGAGATCACTAAATTCGATGAAAAAGTTAGAAAAATTTATTAATTAATAATTATAAGTTAAGCGTGATTTTAGAAATATTTTTGAATTAGTGAATTTTGTGATTTAAAAGAAATTATTAGGTAAATTGGGTCGAAAATGAGGTATCGAGACCTCGATATTATAAACTGAGCCGTAAATATTTTTATAAATATTTACGGAGTGTCATTAAGGTAGTATTAAAGTTTCGTTAAGAAATTTTAACGTTTCGATGGTTAATTGACTAAAAAGGATAAAATTGAAAAAAAATATTCCCGGGACTCCATTTCAGTAAATTGGACTCGTAAATATATTTACGAAGTTAGTTGTGTAGTTAATTAGGTTTTAATTAAGTGAATTTGTCTAAATTGAGGTTACTTATGAAAAGGATTAAATTGCAATAAAGATAAAAGTTTAATTATAGATTAAAGAATGTTAAAAGGACCAAATAGGCAATTATGCCATCAGCCTAAATTGAGGCGGCATAAGAAAAGAAATATCTAAGATATTTTTAATTTAAAATATATATTATATATTATGTTTACTTAAATAATAAGTATATTGTTATATTATATTATTATAATAATAATAAACCAAGAAATAAAAGAGAAAGAAACAGAATTGAAAAACGAAACAGAGAAGGAGAAAGGAGAAAGAAAAGAAAAAAAAGAGAATTGGGGTTTTGAAGTTCCAAGCTCAATTGGTAAGTTAATTGAGCTCCTTTTCTTGTAATTTTGATATTTTAGAATCCTAGAACAAAATACTACTTGATTTAAGTTGAAAATTTGAAAGTTAGTAAATTTTTATATGTTGTTCATGTTGAATTAATTGATGAATTAGGGATTAAATTGATTGAATTTCAAGTTAAAAGTTAGTAAAAGGTTAATTTGTAAAATAAAACATAAGTTTTGAATTAATAGGGATTAAATTGAATGAATTTTGAAATTACGGATTTATGGTGAAAATGAAGAGTTAAAATGAGTTTATAGTAAGAATTAAGAGAGCATACGGAGTTAGATTGGGAAAGTAAAATTAGTATTGATAAGGGATTAAATTAGAATTTAGGTAAAGTTTAGGTATAAATGGAAATATTTTAATGAAATTGTGTATTAATGATTTTCAATTGTTTAATTACGTAGCTAATGTCGTGCAAGAGTCATTGTCCGAGAAAGGAAAGGAGAAGGCGAACAAGGAGTGACTCGAGAGAAATTTCAGTTAGCATTACTATAATTCGAATTTAATTATTAATTGTTAAATTTTAAATTAATATACATGATAAGCAAATTGAGGTAAGTATCACGATTGAATTGAATGATAAATACGTATTGGTATTGAATTTATTAATAGTAATTGTTGAATTTTGAATAATATGTTTAGTAAATAAAAATAAGGTGAATACCGATATTGAATTAAATGATATTGAATTGTATATGAATTGAAAAAAGTGAATTAAATTATGAATATGTGTGAATATGTGAATTGTGTATTGATTGAAAAGTGGTTTGAATTGAACCGAAGTATGATTATATGTGAATATCTGAAATATGTATTGGTATTGAATTGTATATTGATTAGAAAGTGGGAAGTAAATCTAAATTGAATTGTGATTGAATCGAAAGTGAATTTGAAATAAAAAATGATTTGAATACCCTATTAACTAGTTTAGTTGAGTCGGATATAGTTGGCATGCCATAGGATTGGAAGTGTTCAGGGATACTTCGACCTTGAGTCGATGAGACACTGGGTGTCATACTGTTACTTCGGATAGATTCGATGAGGTACTGGGTACTAACTTTCTTCAGCTCTGCCGATGAGACACTGGGTGTCACTTTATTGCTTCGAACTATCCAATGAGGCACTGGGTGCCATTCGGGTGTGTTTGGTTGGATCTGTGTATCCGCCAATGTCCGAGTCTTGTTAATAGGGGTAAATAATTGAAATGAGAAAATTTGAATAAGTGTGATTGATTGAGCTATGGAAAGAAATGAGAAAGTGAAATTGTGAGTTGATATGTGAATTGAAAATCGAGATATGAGATTTGAAGCTATGAACCCAAAGTTTATGATGTGATTAAGAATAAATTTTTGTTATATGATATTAATGAGTACAAATTACAATAGAATTGATATTGAATATAGTGATAAATTGAATGAATTGTATATGAATTGAAATGAACTATTGGAATGAGATGTGAAAAATCCAATGGTATTGAGATAGTGAAATAAGGTATGAGTACAATTAAATACAAGATTTGAAATATTGCTTATTGTTATTAATTATCAAGTTGATTTAAAGTATGAGATAATTAATGAATAATTGTAGACATAAATTAAATGTATATAATTTATCGATTAATGTTATTAATTTGAATTATGGTAATACCACTGAGTATACCTATACTCAGCGTACGGTTGTTTCCGTGCATAGGTTAGTAGAAAGCCAGTGTCCGGTCCAGCATCCAGAGCAATCTCGACTTCAGAGAAATTTTAGTGATGTACCTTTGTTTTGATAATGTGGCATGTTCCTAGGTGATGTATAGGTTAAGTATAAGAGTTTTGTTATTACGGTTGTAGAATGATGTTTAAATTGGTTATACGTATGAAATGGAACTAAAATGACATAATTTATACAAATATGAAATGAAAATGATTAAAGTATGCTATGTCTGTTATTTATTTGTGAATTAGTTATAAGTTATCCGATATGTCTAGTAATGCTCTATAACCCTGTTTCGGTGACGATTTAGGGTTAGAGGGTGTTACACTTTAAGTTATAGTACGAGAGTAAAATAAGAAATATGTTTAGGGTTTGTAAAATAATAAAATAACATAAAAAGAAATTAAAGTTGCTAGAGATAGAGATAAATAAAGTGAATCAAATCTGATGATGGATGATCAGCTCGCTTCAGCAATCCCAATTAACTGTCGTCTCAGGTTCCTCGTCAACCAACTAGTCGCTACCCTAGTAGGATCTTCCGATCTTCCACTAACACAATGAGTCAACAAGATTTATTTATCTTCCGACCTCACAGTCCAGATTAGCTTGGGTAAAGGTGTTCACGAATGGGTAATACCAATTTTGGGTTAATTCCTACTTTGATGACTTCCCAAGGGTGTCAAGCCTAGGGTTTGTTTCACATTCTTCTTTTTTCAAACAATTGATCCAGTGAGTAACCTTACAAAATAGTTAAAAAATCATGCCCCCACTCGCTAATCCCCCTTAGAAGGATTAGTTCCTTATGGCTTTAATAAACAACATGGAAAGAATGGAAGAATTGATCATGAAGAATGAAACGGAATAGAGAGTTTAAGAAAGCCTTATTGATATTGAATAATACAAATCCACAAAAGTTGATCTTACTTTACAATCAGATCTCTTGAAGAAATAAATAAGCTAAACTATGAAAACCTAAGAGAAACAATAAAACAAATCTAAAACATAAGAAAAGAACCTGAGCTAATAGAATGGTGTCTATAATGTATGCCACAGAGGTTTATTTATAGCCTTCAGGTAGTCGTCATCCTTAACCCTAGGTTAGCTGACGTTCTCAAGCTTTAAGTTTGATTGTGCAGATCAAAACACCCTTACTTCATATTTTATTCTCGTCACAGAGTCGATGTTGTGACACACCAAGACCTGTGTCCCGACATAGCAACCAATATGCTCCTCTGCAGCCATCTTCAATGGTATGTCGCGACATTGAAGACTGTCTTTCACTTTCTCTATTTTTCTCCCTATGTTGCGACATTAGATCTCCCATGTTGCGACATGGCGTTCAGTATTGGCTTGAAATGCTTTCTAATGGTGTCCTGCACACTCGCGAAGTACATTAGTTCTCCTTTAAGCCTCATTCGACCTTTAAGGTCAATAAAAGACTTGATTTGCATATTTTATTGAATGTTCGTAAAACTAAATAAAATTAATTAAACATAACAAAAATACTTGTATGCAAGCTCCTTAAATGTGAAAACTAGTTTAATCTGCTACACCTAATTACGGTAGCTCACCATACACATATCGCCCGTTCTCCACCCTAAGTCTGGTGGATAAACTGACATTCTACTCTTCATTTGGGTTGGAATGTTGTTTGAGATTACTTCTACATAATTTGCCCTTTTTGTGATACCTTGATTTTAAAACATAATATGCTCGTCTGCATTGAACCGATTGAGTTATTTTTGGAAAAAATACGCTTTGAAAACAGTTTTCTTACACAGCAGAAAATTAAAATTTTGAAAATCGACTCGGTTTGTGATATTTATAGCAAGAAACCTTAATTGAATACATACTTGTATTTTTGGATATGCGAATCCTTGATGTTTTTCAACTTTCAACCAAACGATCTTCTTCGCTATTCTCGTACCATGAACTACTTCGAGTGTGGGGTCGAACCAATTGAACCAAAACAAAGAACTAGAAAAAGTTTTCCTTTTGGGGTGAAAACGAAAATTCTCTCTTCTTTAATAGAAACCAGTAAAATTATTATTCTAGAAAAATATAGGCATAATTGCAAAAAAAAAAAAACCCTCAACGTTTGGGCCCTTTTAGTTTTGTGCCATTGATCTTTTTTCTATTGACACGCTCAACGCTATGATTTTTTTTTGAAATCAGTCCAATTTTAACGGTAAACGTGAGTTGACCGTCAGTCAAATGACAGGTCAACGAGATAACCTATGTGGCGTGACACATAATCACAACGACATCATCGGTGACATCATCAAAATAACTTTTTTTTTATTTTTTTCATCTTCTTTCTTCTTCTCTCTTCCCCTCTAACTGGTTTCCCAGATTTTCTCTCTTTCCAAACACCCATTTTCGCTTCACTCCCCTCATTTCATTCCCAGTCTCTATTGGCAACCCACACAATATCCTTGGTTAGAACATTCTTCATCTGAAAATCTGAGAAAGAGAGAAAATCTGAGATTTCCTAAGATCAAAAGTTCATTTTCTCACTAAACCAATAATGTATGGAAACTATATGTTAAGGCATTTAAGTTTTCTTAAAGGGAAAGGAAAGTTATGATTCTAAATAAATCAAAAAATTAATTACTCAAATTTCATCATTGACTGCTAAAATTTTCCTAAACCCTTCAATCTAAAGACTACCATTTTTAATCATAGTTATTTGAGTTTCACAACTTGCTTTGTTCATTAAGAGAACAAAAGAATCAAGATTTCGATAGAAAGATCATAGCCTATTATGGAAATATAATTGACAAGTTAAATCTCTGGCAAAAAAAAAAATCTATTAACATGAACGTAGGAAAAACGAATCAAAAGGCCATAAAAGGAAGAGCTTTCGCATAACTAAAGAAAGCCCATTTTACCAACTTCATTCAAGAATCAAAATATCATTTCTTTAAAAAAACCCAAATATTCAAACTTTCCAGACATTTCAAAATAGGAAAAGAGGACTCACCCGACAACTTGGCGATAGCCAAGGTAATAGTATCGCTGCAAATTTCTTCCCGTATGAGAAACCAGGCAAACCATTGTCAAACAAAATGGAAGAAACAATTGAAAAATTGAACAGAGAACAGTTCAAAACCCAAAAATATTTTAGAGCCAAATATATTCAGTTAAAAAGCAATCAACAAATTTATTGAGTTGAAATGGGTATTTGAGAGAGTGAAATACAGGTGTAGGCATGAAAATGGTAGTGGGGTGTGTCTGTGTTTTTTTACTGTAACAGCAAAGAAGAGAGAAAGAGTGAAGAAGAAAGAATGAAACAAAATGAAAAAAAAATTGTTAAACAATTTTTTAGATGACGTCATTGTGCTTATGTGGCACGCCACATAGGCTTATTTTGTTGATCGGAGCTTGACTAACGGTCAACTCACATTTACCATTAAAATTGGGTTGATTTCTGAAAAAATCATAACATTGAGGATGTCAATAAAAAAAGATCAATGGCACAAAACCAAAAACCCCCAAACATTGGGGTTTTTTTTGCAAGTATGCCAAAAATATATTTAAAAGTTGAAAATAAATTCTCGCTATATTTTGGTAGAGTAACAATCTCTCAAAAGTTGTGTAAATAGCTCTACCAGTGCCATCTATTTATAAGAAGAGAAGGTAAAACCCTTATAGAGTTGTAGAAGTTTATTTTCACTAGAAGAACAATATCCTAGCCTATCTAGGATATAAGGGGTAGCAACCCTAGTTAATGATCCAACCCAGATCAATTTTTCTATTTCCCAAAATAAATTTTAATAGCTACATATTAAATAATTTTATCATCTCAATTTTACCTCGGTAAAATTTTGACAATTTTACTCCAGTAAAATTTAGAGAAAATTTGTTCAATATGTCACAACTCAACATGTTCACTATATCCGAATTATTTATTTTTATTTTCGGGCTTCAAAATGGTCCAAAAATATAAACTCATTCTTCCATAATTTTTTAAGTAACCCTATATAGGATTGCAAATTTTCATTTTCATTTTTAGAAACGTACATTCATTTTTAAATGATTCCATTTCAGGCAAAACCATAATCATTCCTGAAACAACTATTTCTCTTTTTCTATTCATTCAATTCATTTCTATTCAAACACGCAATTTATTTATGGTTTCAACGAGCTAGCGGATAGACCGATTGGACATATGTAGTTGAGGCTCAAATGATTTATAATTAAGTTTCGGCTTTTCACCTATTGATTATAAATTCATTTAGTCACGAAGTCATTCCACTATAGTTTCGACTTTTCACCTATTGATTATAAATTCATTACAAAAGCAATTATTTAGTGCTTATCTAATGACCTTATCATAAATGTTTTACTCTCATAGGATATCATTGATCTCTTTGGGATAATATCCGATCTTCTAATATGATCCTATTTATCTCATGGTAACCATTACATCTTCCTTAATGAAAAGTCAATTACTATAAAATACATCTTCCTTAATGAAAAGTCAATTACTATAAAATAGTAATCAAGTCATCCATCACAAAGACAAATGTCCCCTAGCCATGTTTACTTTTCATCAACCATATAATGCCAATGAGAGGATATTATTTACCCATGTTTTGGGCTATGAATTCTATTGTTGTGAATGACACTACATACTAAAGAAGTCACACACCTAACGCACCAGCTTTCGATTCCTTATCTATTTGAACTCAGGCTTTTACTTACATCAAAGTGTACATGTCACGCATGCATAGTCCACAATCCACTCAAGATTTAGGTACATTACACTATGAACTTCACAAGTGAATAAATCCATAAACATATTTAGTATCTATTCTGCTTGGGTCTTGTCCGATGCATTGTCAGTCCAGTCAGTCACATCTAGTTTTTTATCTTCTGGGAGTCATTTGCTTCGATACCCAAGACAAGACATCTCCTCATTTGAACTTGATAGACGACATATTAGTCTTTCAATCGGTTTGCTCACTTCCGATTAGACTAAGGATATGTTTAGGTTCATCTACTGATACAATCTATCTTTTCGTATTACGATCCGACTACATAATACTGCTTAGTATTAGTTAAATATTAGATAACCAATGAGCAATATTTACTTTCATTTTACTTTCCTTGCAAAAACCATTTGAAGACAATAATACAAAGTATATTAATTGTAATTAATGAATTTGTTTTATTAACCAATCTGTTCAAAAAATTACAAGTGTACATTGACGAAAGTAATACACTTAGGGTACTAGATCCAACACTTATAGTTTCCAGCAGATTGTTATCTAATTTACCATTCTAGTTATCGATCTCCTTTTATGACGGTTCCCCATGGAACTACTCATTGGCGGATATACTCGTAATAGATTTTCCTCAAAGAGAAATAGTTTTGACTGACATATTTGTCTATTGTACCGTCTTTACTAGTACCTCTTTAGTACCGTCCTTGGCAGATATACTTGCAAAAACTCTTTCTGATACTTTCGAGTGTTGCAATAGTTGTTGAGACAGATTCAAAAGAGTGCAATAATGATGATAAATAGAGTTGTCCATGGGTCGAGTTAGACCGAATAAAAAATTTAGGCCTATTTTTTAGGCTCGGGCTCTGCCCAAAAAACGGGCTTAAAATTTTGCCCAAGTCCTACCTAGATAAAAATACTAAAACCTGAGCCCGACCCGACCTACATTAATATTTTTTATATTATTTTTATATAAAAATAAATTTAAAAAACATAATACATCAAATACACTAAAAACATTAAAATAAATGTTTTTCAGCAAATGGAAAAAAAATTTAAAAAAATTATACTTAAATAACAATAAGATAAGTGTAACTTAACAAGCAAACACCTTTAAAATAGTAACAAATTAATAATAAAATAAGAGTTATACAATATTCAAACAATAACAACAAAATAGTAGCAATATAATAACGAAATGATAGCAAAACAATAAAAAAATAAGAACATTTTTTTTGCAAATTCTGGTGGGCTGGGCTAGACTGAAAAAGCTTACCCGAAACCCGACCTGTTCAAAAAATGAACATTATTTTTTTTTTCCAAACTCATTTTTCGGACCTATATTTTTGTCCAAAACCTCCCACTTTTTAGGCGGGTCTTCGAACCGGGCATGGACAAGTCTAGTGATAATGGTGGTTATAATGATGTTGTTGATATGATAAAAAAAGTTGTTGGAAAATTGTAACCTAATGTGTAAAATAATAAGATCCTCAAATTGATAGTTTCACTCTAAAGAAAGACAATTAGAGATTAAATGAAAAAATAAATAAAGATGTATTTCTTATTGATCGAGAGTTTGAACCAAAAGAGGTGCAAAAAGTGTTAGCTGCTACTCAGGAGATTCTTAAGAAGTTGAGCTTCAGAAGTGAAAATTTTGATGAAATACTAGTTGTTGGAAGAACTAAAACATGTCACAGAGGCCTAGGTTACATTGGTAATGACGAGGAAGCTTGTTCTCCGTCTATTTTTGTTTAAGCTAAAGATCATATTGTTCCTCCTCCATAAATAGGTGAAAGGAGATTAAAAAGGCCTACACGTTACTACCATGAAAATATTGGCCACATTAGACTATAATGATACAAGATGCAGGACGATCTAAGACGAATATAAAGTTTTGAAGATAAACAACATATTAACGCCCGAGTTGAATATAAAGTTAGTACTCATGTTGATCAAATTGAGGATATATTGATTGTCATGGATACTCGATCAATGATTTGTGGAAAAAGTCCTTATTACCCCACGAGTTACAATTCTTATTTTACAGGACTGTTGATGTAGCACCTCATCTCATCTCTTTTAACAAACCTAATGCAAACTTAACCGGGGAGAGTAAGAAGGAACATTAGAATAGAGAATAGAGTAAGGGAGAGTAATGGTGGTATTATAATGTCACTGATTTTTTGGTTAATTTATTGAACTGAACTAATCAAGGTATATGAAATGTCACAGTGTCATACATACACTGTCATCCTTGCAAATAATTGATGAATTCTTAGCAGATTGGACCCGCAACAGCTCTGCTGTCAACAGCGAGAACAATACAATCATTAAACAATTCCACAAAAATTCATAAAATCAAATGCTGTGATATTTTTCTTTTTGGTTCATAAAATGCTGTAAAGTTTAGACAAATGGCTTTCGATTCCTTCACCCATTCAAACATTAACCATTCCACGTGGCAAATACCCATCAATGAACATTCAAAGTTAGCTTTAGGGTAATCCATAATGTGCAACTCAACTGTCTTATAATATAGTGTGTCATTCCAAAGTAGAAAATGTCACATCTCACTCATTCATCTCTTCACTAACTCCCACCCAAAGAATCTTCCTCGAACAATCCTTGCCTAGAATTTTGTCCATTGATGGAGCAGTTTAGATCCAATTCATACAAGGATGGTGGAGAAATGCAGATGAAGAGTTACTATGGAGGAGGGCCAAGTAACATGCAAGGCATGAGGTGTTACAGTGAAAATTCCGTTCAACAAAACCAGCTTGGCAAGGAGATTAAGATGAAGAAAAGCAAAAGCTCTCGAGGGTCTGCTTCAAAGAGCTGGAGTTTTACTGATCCTGAGCTGCAGAGGAAGAAAAGGGTTGCCAGCTACAAGGTTTATGCTGTTGAAGGCAAGATGAAAGGGTCTTTCAGGAAAAGTTTCAGGTGGATCAAGGACACTGCAACCCAAGTTGTCTATGGCTGGAGGTGATCCATCATCAATGCCCATGGCTCATCTCTTTGTTTTGTTTGAGGTTTGTGCTTTTACTATGTTGGTGAATGATGGATGAAAAACTTGAGATTAGGGGCGAAGTTCCCCTTTTATTTAAGAATCTTGAATCTGAAATCTTCATAAACTATGGAATGTGAAAATTGATGTTTCTTGGATGAGTTTCTACATTAAGCTCAATAAACTTTTTTCTTAATGAAAATGCTATTGATTTCTCTGATTGTGTTAATTTAGCTTAGTTCATGGTTTATGGGGCTATGTTGCAACATTAACAGTATCTGTGTTGCAATTGATATTGCAACGGAACTTGGTAAACTAGAAATAGATTTAACTTTCCTTGACAATGTATTATCCTCTTTTTGTTACCATAATAGTAAACATTACATAAATGTGACATTTTTGTACCAACACACTGTTGAATTCCCTTGCAACCGAGTCCGAGTCATGTGTAGATCTCCTTTGAGATACAGTAATAATTTTTACACCAGGAAAAGTAAGCATTTATGGGCAATCCCTCCAATGCAATCCTTTTTTCTCACCTAAGCGGCTGGCCATTGATGTTGAGTTTGACTGACATTTGAGCCCACAGAGTAAAAGCTGCTGATTCATAGCCCAACATGACACCAACCATATTATTTACTATAAAACTTTAGTCATGGGAGATGAAACCAAGAAAATTAAATGGTGGTTTATAGCTTTTGAATTGCAACCAACTAAAATAACTCAAAAATAATAATATAGTCAATGAACAATAGAGAACAAAACATGAAAGAAGTGTTGTAATAATAGTTCTAAAGAAGCAAAGATTGGCCTTGTGTCAAATCCTACCTTTTTTTCCCTTTACATATACAGTTTCAACATTCTACATTATACAAGAGTAACATCAACAAGCCAAGATATGGCAAGTTTCTAAACAATGATGAACATATTCTTCTACTATTTTCACAGGCCACCGCTCTTACATTTGTCAACTAGTGTACATGCAATAACCCCCCCTAAAGACATCAACAAGCTAATAATAACTAATGATAAAAACAAAGGCCTCAAAAGTGACACTGCAAATGGCCAGAAAAGAAAGAACCCTAAACATCTTCAAAAATACCTAAGATTGACTGAATGTTGTTATGATGAACGGGCTGGACTATGAATCTCTGAAGACGGTTGTTTTCTTTGCAACTTCCCTTTTAACTGCCTGATCTTTGCATCTACCCGTGCTGAGAACCCGATCATGGTCCTTTCTCTGGCTCTCGATCGCTCCCTAGTCCACATGCGTTGATCCTCGACGTCTTTCTTGTAGTACTTGATCTCTTGGATGATATGATGATCCAATGGGTGGAAACATCTTTGGTAAGATATATGGGCCAAATATGGGAGATTACAAGCGATGGTTACTAAAAGGGTGGCCAACCAATAGATCGGTGCTGGAGCGAGAGCTTCTACTAGAATTTGGAAGGCATTACCTGAAATGCTGGGAGATAGCCTGCCATAAACAAAGAGAAACAAATACCAAGTGGCAATGCTTCCCCATATAAAGAGGTGCTGGATCCATGTGAAGTGGCTCATTGTGAAGGCAATCTGGCAATTGAGCGCCCAAATGATGCACGTGAACATTGTTGTTCCCAAAGCAGGCATACTAGCAGTCTGTCCTTCCTCACGGAAAGCTTGATCATAGAAGATGATGATATTGAGGAAGAAAATAATGAGAGAGGAATAAAGGCCATTGCCCATCCAACCAAGTATCTTATACCAGTCGAAAAACAAATTTTTAGGTCCTTGCTGATATACTGCAGGAAACTGCAACACAAATAGGCATACAAAATCTTATAATAAAGTCGCTCGTGGCAAGGATGAATTTTGTTAATAAGAAAATTATTTACAGAGCACAGATTAACCTGCAAGCAGACCTCAGAAGAAACATCTTGCTCGAAAACTCCTAGTGAGATTACAGGCAATGATGTAAGAAGAACATTGAACAGTAACATGTACCAGTCATCATAAATTGATTGTCCAGAAAACCCAGCAAATGCCTCAAAGTAGAAAAGGGTGAGGCCAAATGCTATATTCTTGTAGAAGAAATAGCAAACCTGAAGGTCGAAGTGGAACAGAATTAGAGGTTGACCAAGCAGAAAGAGTGCAAGAAAATGAAAAATGAAGGCAATCCCTCATTATTACCATCTGTGCAATCCTCTTATAACACCAGTGTCCATGGACAACAAGAAGTCTTTCCAAGAAACGAAACTGGGCAATGGAGAAGTCACTGGCCATTACAGCCTGAAAAAGCGAACAAGGTAGGTAATACACTAACATACAGAAAAAAACTCAATTAACAAGCATCATGTCCAAGACAGAACTGCTAAAGATAGGGAAGGAAATTTTTGTCAGCAATTGAAGAACAAATGCTTACAATTTTAGCAAGTCATGCTCCAAACATTTCTAAGAACAGCCAAAAGAAGCCTAACAATTACTTTATCTCCCAATGAGGATGGCTGTATAAGCTAAGGTTTATATCTGTGTGTGTCTCACAAATTCAAAAAAGGACCAAACTAGCAAATTCCCATCTAAAGCCCAGTTCTAATGAGATGATCTCTTCTCTTCAAATTTCATACTTATATATAAATATCCTTAACATAAAACTATATAAAGGGTTTGTTTGCTACTAGCATTACAGGCAGACATTGCAACTGTACGAAGAGGGAAATACGTTACCAACCTGCATACCTTCTACACCACTGATGCCAACTCCAATATCAGCTTCTTTAATCATTCCAACGTCATTTGCACCATCACCAATAGCTAAGGTGGTTTTCCCAGTTCCTTCTTTTACTAATCTTGTTACCTGGTACCAAAAGGATGTACTAAATAAATAGAATATGCAATAAGATCTCACCATGAGGAGTCTCACCTGATTTGATCCTTTAAAAACTTAGAACAAGCGGGGAGGAAGAGAAAGGAAAAAGATATCTTACTAGTGCCTTCTGCTTGGGAGACACACGACAGCATATGACAGGTGCACACTGAACTGCTAACACTAGGAATTGCTGTTTCACATCATCCTCCAAGGCATATGCAAGAGTCTTTCCATCAATGATCAATGCGAATGCGGCATGTGGATCTCTTTCGAGTTTGATCATTTGTGAAGCATTGGTAATTTGCAACAATATATTCTCCTTAACTACCTAATCATTAACGAAGAGAAAATAAGTCAGACGTCAATGAAATCAATTTCCTGAAGAAAAATTCCTGTCCTTTCACACACAAACGCATGCGCGTACAGACACAATAAAAACCATACCTCTTTGGCATCTGAACTAATTTCTGTAATGCAGATCTGCTTCATGCCTTGTCTTAGCAGACTGCAAGCATATCTACATCACAAAATGAAAATTTTCACTAAATTGCTTTCATGGAGCATCTTTCCATCAGAAATCCAATTTCAGGTTCTGATTAGATGAGGTAAAAGAAAGCTTAATATTGAATGGCATGAGACAGACCCTATATTTATAGCAGTTTCCACCTTGTCCCCTGTCAAAACCCAAATCTTCAGGCCAGCTTGTGCAAGTTTATCTATACATTGGGGTACCTGAAATGAAGAAAGTTAAAACAGGTTGATGTAAGCCAGAAAAAAATAAAAACGGAAAAAAGGAATTAGAAAAAGAAAACTAAGTTTCTTGGAGAAAGCAAACTGTGATATAACATACCCCCTTTTGCAATTTGTCTTCCACAGCAGTAGCACCAACGAGAATCAAATCCTTCTCCATCATCTCTGCAATGTTTTCAAGCATCAAATCTCTATCAGCCCCAATAGTAGTTTTTGCTTCTTGAAATTCATTGTTCCAAGCAGAGTACTCAAACTCGCCGAGCCTTTTATAAGCCAGTGCCAGCGTTCGCAATCCAGCTTCTCCATACTCATTCAAATGCCTAGTGGTATCTTCCTCGTACAATCTTCCATTCTTTGATAGCCTATCAAAAATAATGCTGACCAAACAAAGTAACAATAAATCAGTCACACACAATCATCAGGTCATTAAAGGCATATAGTGGTGAAGGGTATATTTTGCATCTATTAATACCTTGAAGAGGTCAAAAGGGCAATAGAGAGACTAACCTGTCAGCACCTTTACACAGAACAAGAATCTGCCCATCTTCATCCCTTACAATTACTGTCATTCGCTTTCTTTTGCTAGTAAATTCCAACATATTTAGAAGTTTGAACTCCCTACAAGATGCCCAGAGGACTTTTAAGAAGCTAAAACAAAAGGAATCCAGGAGAGATTAGCAAAGAGCACAAACATTGTGCATTGGTATCCCCACCTGTCAATTGTTTTCCCTGAAGCTGAATACCTTTCACGGACAAACACACTTGATTGAGTTCTTTTACAAAACTCAAAACCAAATTCTCTGGCTGCAACGAGAAAGGCTGCTTCATCAGGTGATTCTGATTCATATTTATAATTGCCTGTCTCTTCGTTCAGCTCAGGGACAGCAGTGTGACAAATTGCTAATATTCGAAAAAATAACATAATGACATCTGCATTAGGCTCATTCAACCAGTTCCCTTCCATGACGCGACTGTCCTCAAAGCTAAAACCTTTTATGGGAGATTTATGAACCATTTCATCTTTGGGAATAACAACAGTTTCAAGTTCAATTTCTTGTTGTTTGCCTTTTTGCCTGAAATCAGTTGATCTTTCTACATCCTGATCCTCAAGGTCACTAGCCATCTGCTGTGCAGCAGCAAGTTCTACTTCACTAGAGCTCATGCCATATGCAGTACCGGCAATGGAACATTTGAGAAAATCCATCTGATTGCAGGTCAAAGTGCCTGTTTTATCTGAAAGGATTGTATCTACCTGGCCCAACTCCTCATTTAAATTTGATGTCCGTGCTTGAGCAGGATTCCCAGTTTCTTCATCATACATTTGTATGTCTTGATTAATAAAAGTTGCTTGCAAAACCTTGACCACCTCAATTGAAACATAAAGCGAAATTGGTATTAAATACCCATAAAGCATGAGGGCAGTGATCAGATGGGTGACCCCAGATAATACAGGCTTTCTAGGATCATAATAATCATCTGTATTCTGAGGTTGCAGATACCACCAGTCTGGCATGTCGAACTTTGTTTTCACTGCAAAACCGATAGAGCTTACCAATGAGATCACCAAAAGGAGGCTAAAAAGAACATATATTATATAATCCATTTTCCTTTCTATTCTGCTTCTCTTCGAAGGGGACTTCGTGGCATTCTGCATGACTTTGCTATCATGGCCGGTGAAAATCACGACCCCATAGACAAAAGCTGTATTACGCAGCTTTGAATCTCTAAGGAGAATCTGGCTAGGGTCGAGGGCATAAACTTCATGATCGTATTCAAAGTTACCAATAAAGGTGTAAAGACTAGGGTTGGGATCTTCACATTTAATTTTTCCTGTGAAGTTCTTGAAAGACGCATCCTCATCCAAAGGCAATGTAACCTCCAAAGCTCTCTTTACCTTCAAGTTTGTCTCGCCATCTAAATTCATAGTCTCAACATAGCAAATTCCGTCTTCGTAACTTGATGACAGAAGTAGCAAATCCGCTGGGAAAAACTGATCCTTCTCCACTTTCACCACATCTCCAACCTGAAGCTTCTTCCATGACTTATAATCAAAAACACCTTCCCCCTTATGAAATTTTACCTTCCGACTATTAACTTTTATATCTTGCATAAACCTTCGCCAATCCTCTAAAGCTTCCTTTGCCATGCTAAGCCCTACAACAAAGACCAAGGGAGCAATCATGCTCACAGCAGAAAATGGCGAAAGGGGTGTAACTGAAACAATTGCAGCTGCAAGGAAATACAAATTGGCAACTCTGTGGAATTGTTCATACAAAGCTTTTGGTAAGAAAGTGAAAAAATTATACTTGGTCGTGGATATGTAATTTGATCGGTACTTAAAAGGTTTTTTCTTGTGCATAAGAGGTTGATTGCAATGCACAAGTCTTGAGTATCCAGGCCCTTCAATAGAATGAGGCCCCTCTTCAGTAGCTTCTGGCCTAGTACATGCGAATGTATAGAGATGACTCAGCCGGAGCCTTGCTCGAATCCTACCCCGTGTCATCTCTGAGAATCAACCTTTAAGAAAAATTAGTAGACAACTGCCAAACAAAGAATCCCCAAACCTAGCCTTCACTGGTGGATATTAATGCAGCCAGTCATTCATGGTCCCTCGCTTTAAGTCCTGGTTTCACAAACATAAAGGGAAATTCAACATTAGCATATAACTTACATTTACAAAATGAAGCTTGCAACAATTAAAGCTCCACACAAAATGCCAAACTTCAAAAGCATAAGCATTCAGAAAATTATGTCATTTAAATTACATCCTATATACATTCTAGCATAACCCAGATTTGAAAGTCTTATAGCTATAAAAATCTAAGAATAAAAGATAAATTAAGACAAATATGAGAACAAATCTACATCGCTGAAAGCTACAAGATTGAACACCCCCGAAAAAAAAAGATCCTAGGAATCTATTAAACAGAAAAAAAAAACCCAGAGTTTAACATTAAATGAAAAAGAATTGATAGCTGGGAAAAAAAATCCCATACCCAATTTCCCTTTTCATCTCAAATATCAAAATAAATAGCTCAATTTAAACAAAGATGAAATTGAAAAGGACAAATGAGACAATGGCGCAGCTAAAACTTCTAAATTTTCAACGAACAAAGAAACAGATCACTGATACTTGACACAAAATAAAAAGAAACCACAGACACAAAACTTTTAGAAAACTTAACCCAAAACAAGAATTTTAAAAGAAAATAGAAGAAAAAAAGTACCTTGAATCTGTAAGCTGATTCATCTTCAATAAATAAATTAACAAACCAACCCATTTGCAAAAAAATCATTAAAAAAGAGTAGACAATAAATTTTGCAGATCAAGGAACGACGGTAAAGAGTTTATTTTTTTATTAATTGATTTAATTTAATTATATTAAAATTGATTAATGGAGTAAATCTAGAGAGTGGCCAGGGTTTTAGGCTCAAAAGAGAGAGAGAGAAATTTTCGATCTTTGAGCCAATGACAGTAATTCCCGGTTTCCCATTGCTTTCTACAAATATTTTCTGTAATATATATATTTTTATCAATTTCCTTTTTCAGATTTTCACTACTTTGATTTTTCTTCTATGAGTTTCTTCATCTTCATCTTTTTTCTTTTTCACAAAATTGAACAGAGATCAATCTGTTCACATGGGTTCTCGTTTTCAAAAGAATGACGTGGCAATAATCTTTCTTTTTTTCTCTAAAAATGGAACAACGTTCAATGTTCGTGGACCCTTTTATCCTACGTGTCAGATCCGCACCTTAGTCTTTGATAAATAATTTTAATTTAGAGAGATGAAAGTTGTGATTAGTTAAGACTAAAGGGGCAAGGTCCTGTCTTTCCCTCTTACTACTCACTTCTTCATGTTATAATAATTTTATTTAGTTATTTTAATAAATTCACCGTTATATATTTTCACTTCAAATTTATTTTAGAGTTTTTGTTTGTGATTCAAGTGATATAAATTCAAAATTTTCATTCCTTCAATCAAAATAAATTAAATACAAATTACTCAAAAAAATTTAAGAAATTTAAAATTATAATTATTCATGCTTCATACTCGATTAATTATTTGTTTCTATTAAATTCTAAAATAAAAATTGAAAGTTGAAATATACTTTTAAATCACTGTACACTTTGTATATTTGAGTTTTAATCGTTTTACTTTTATTTTCGTGAATTTAATTTAATTTTTATATTTAAAAATTCAACTATAGTTGTTATCTTGTTAAAAAATTAATATTGAGAATGTTGATGTGGATTTTACCCATTTGAATTCATTATGATAAAATATATATTTTTTTTATTGAAGTAGTGCTCTCAAGAAAAAATAACATTCCTATTCTAATTGTAATATTAACTATTTAGAACTAACTAATGACATTTTAAAAATAAAGAACTAAATTATGTCAAAATTAAAGTGTATGTATTATACTCTAGTTTTAGCCGAAACTGAAATTTGAACAAGAAAATAGCCAAAATATGTGTCACTTTTTAAGACACTTTCTTATATTATGAAGGATAAATAATCGTACACCTTCAAAATTAAATGAGTACACGTGTTGCATGGCAAATGCCATGATCACTCTTCTGATATCATATATTATATAAAACAAGGTATGGCAACAGGCATCATATCTGATAATTTTGAATTTTGGGTACTTATTTGAGTTTCAGGATATTTGGTTTTTAGTTATATTTAAAGTTAGCCCTCTTTCTTAAATTAAGTTTTAAATATATTTTTTCCTTCCTAATAATAATAACTTTTAAATAATAAGTAACTTTAAACATCATGCATTAAATTAGAATTAAAATTTAAAATTAAAATCTCAACACAAATTATAAAATAATATAATTACATGCAACTGTCATATATCTCATATATTATATAAAAGAAGGTACACAAACATACATTAAAACATTGAATTCTGGGATAGTTGTTTGCATTCCAAAATATTTCTTTAATTATTATCATATAATTATAGGATTCATTACTAACTTAATTTAATTACATTATATAACACTCTAATTTAATTTAATTATGTTATATAGAGGCGATTTTAAGGAGGCTGACATGGGCCTAGCACTCCCTAAAATGAAAAATTATTATTTAGGCCCTCTAAATGTTTTAAAATTTTAAATTAGTAAAGGTAAAATTACACTTTGGTCCCCTCTAAAATTATAAAAATTCAATTTAATACTTTAAAATTATAAAGATATAGACTATAAAAATTAAAATTTCATTCAGCCCCCTAAAAAATTGTTCTAGCTTTGCCTGATGTTATATAATAATTAACTTAATTTAATTACCATATTATATACCTTACTATTAATCATATTATATAATAATTTAATTTAAATTGATTTAGGAATCAAATATAAATATAACATTTGTCTTTTATCGAAATCATCGAGCAAAAACTGAGTAAAAATAAGTAATCTTATTTTATTTTATTGTTTATTATATATAGGATAGCATACATACATACATACACATGCACATATCATATTATATATATATCACATATATATACATATAATAAAATAGAATTTTGGAATAATTTTAATAATAATTAGTTCTAAACTAGTTTTAAGACATTTGTCACTTACTATATATTGACACATTAATATGATTTAATTTTACAATATATAAAAATATATATATTAATAATGTTTATTTGTCTGTTTTGAAAGTTAACCGAATTAACCAAAATTTAAAAAAAAACTATTAACCGACCTCTGACCGAACTAAATTTGACCAACGACTGATTAACTGAATTAGATCGATTCGGTCAGTTAATTCAATTTTAACTAAAGTTTGAACACCTTGATTGTCCTTAAAACCTAAGCATTGCAAGGTAAGATTGAAATCTTTGAACCAGAAAGAAGTATTTTTTCTGGTTTACTTTCAGTGGTGAGGATGAAAGGAAACGGACCTTGGCCAATCATACAAACACCTGCGTCTGAAGAACTACCTAGAAGGTGTCGTCTTAGAAGTGCTTGACTTTGGTAAGTCGGAGTTATGGGTTCAGGTTGCGAACCTGCCCCCCCTTCATTTACTATCAAGAGAAAATGCCTTTAGGATTGTTTCCAGAATATGTTTAGGTTATAGGATTATTCATATAAGGGTTGAAGTAAAAGTTGATGAAGCAATATTGCTGGTTGCGTTTAAATTTAAATGCCATGAAAATGTTGTGGTTTAGGCTATAACATCCTCAAAATTTTGATGACGATACTGTAAGGGGTATAAACAAAAAAATTCCTATTTTCGTACCTCAAGGATGGTGTATGTTGACACCATTTTTTGGATGAAAACGGGGTCGACTTGGGTTTTGGAAAATGAAAACGAAAATGGGAGTCGCCACCGATCCTTTTTGATGAGGTGTGATCGGATCACCTCGAAAAGTGGTTGTTTTTAATAAATGATTTGATTTTATTAAAACAACAAGTTTGGTCTACAAAATTCAGAAAACGGGTTCGGGAGTCGGTTACGTACGAGGAAGGATTAGCACCCTCATAACGCCTGAAATTGGTACCTTGTTGATTACTTAATGTCTTGATGTCGAAAATTGAGAATTTAAAAATACGATCCTTATATTAAAACGAAAATTTTTGGAAAAAGAAGCATATTTCACGTTAATCGAGAAAGAGAATCATATCCAGTAAGTTAGAACACAATATCTCAAATTTCCGATACGCGAATGAATGCCGAAATTTTACTTATTTAAAAGATATTTTATTATCTCGAGTTTAAAAAAATGAATCATGCCCAGTAAGTTAGGACACGATCCTTTATAAATCCCGAGATCATTTAAAACTTGAGTTTGGAAAGATTCGTGTTTTTAGATATATCGTGGAAATCGAAAAGATTCGTGTATTTAGATATATCGTGGAAATCGAAACCCAGTAAGTTAGGGTACGATTTTCTCAAATCTAAACACGAAATATTATTTATTCAAAACAAATTTGTTATATTGAATAAAATGAAATACGAAAATCGTAGTAAAATGCGAAAGCCAATTACATTGTTGTTATACATGGTAAAATCATAATGCACGCGAAAGTAATAAAAATGATACGAGCAATAACAACAATATAAAATAAATGAAAGTCATACTTACAATCATATAAAATAACAATATATAAACAAATAAATTAAAACATTCATTCAAAATAATAAAGAAAATGAAATAAATAAGTAATAAACACAATTAAATGTAAAGAGATATACATGTGGATTATAAAATAACATAAAATAATATATAATATATATATTTTAATATATAAATATATATATATATATATATAGACACGTATATAAAATTGAGTATTTGTATATATTAAATAAGTTAGAAAATATATATACATATATGTATAAAAGAAACAATTATATAATAATAATAATATAATAAAACACATATCCAAAATTTACATAAGTAAATATAAATAAAAACTTAACAATAATAACAAAAATATTAACGAATATAAAAATAATAATAGTAAAGACAATAATAATAATAATAATAATAATAATAATAAAATTGCCCAGATGTGGACTAAATCGAAATAAAAACGAAAGTATTGGGCGAAATCAAAATAAAAAAACGAAAAGGATTAAATCGTGACGCGCGCCGAAAGAGGGGGGACCGAAACCGCAAATACCCCAAAGCCCCAAAACGCGCGCTTTGATGGGGACTAAAATGAAACAAAAGAGAAATTTATGGTTGAAATCGCAAGTATGCGGAAAACTGCCCTGAAAGCGCTACAAAATCAAAAGGACCAATGGCGCAAATAATCCAAGAGCCAAAAACACGCGGATCCTCCCCCAGGGTCGGGTCACACGGGTCAGGGCCAAAACGGCGTCGTTTTGGCCACTGACCTAAATGGTAAAACGACGCCGTTTGGTTTGGGTATTTAAACCCATTTTTTTTCAAAAATTCATTCCAGCCACCGAAAGAGAAAAAAAACAAAAAAAAGGGTCCTCCCTCTTCCTCTCAAGCGCCTGGCCTTTGGGTTCTAAGGCCCCCGTTGCGCCGCCGCTCGGCTCGCCGCACCGCCATCGCCCCGGTGAGTTTTTTCCTCTTTTTCTTTATGTATTAAATATATGTATATAAATGCACAACAAAAACGAAAATAAAAAAAGAATTACAACAACTAAATCAAAAACACTAGAAATCACCTTTGATTTTTATATTTCTTGTTTTGTGGAAACGTTACAAAAGAAAGAAAAAGAGAATCAAAACCCCCCAACCCCTTGACAGTGGGGTGTTTGGCTTTATAGCCGCTTACTTCGCTTTTTTTTCTTGATTGCTACTGTTTCTTGCGTGTTTTTGCAGGTGACGGCGCAAGTGGAGTGGCCGACGTGATCGCGGGCGGCGCGGATGGGACGTCTGGCGGCGTCGGAAGGCCAAGGGTCAAAGACCCTAGAGGCGGCGCCTAGGGTTTCAGTTTCTGAAACCCTAGGCAGATTTTTTTAGCTGGGATTGGGCCTCAGTCATTGAGGCTCGGGTTTGGGCTTCGGGTTAGGCTAGTTGGGCTGAGGTTAATTGTTTTGGGTGTATTGGGTTAAAATTTTGGTAATGGGCCCGGGCAAAATGGGCTTGTACAGTTGCCCCTCTTTGCTCGTTGTCGTGTAACGAGAACAGAGCAAAGACTAAAAAAAACCAATTTTGCCCGGTCTCGCCGAGTCTTGACTTCTTTGATGCTTCTCCTCTTCAAGTAGCTTTATTCAGTCTACTGTGTCTTGTCGCTTCAATCCATTCCACTGCACTTCAACAAGATCCGACTTGTAGCTTCAATCTTTTTTTGCAGCAACTTTTGGGGTATAGGCATTGGCACTTCGACCCACTCCGCAACGTCGGGGAGATAGAATTACTGGCTTCAATCTGCTCTGCTGTAATCTCAGAGAGATAAGATCTAAAATTCTTCGGTCTGTTCCACTGTAACCTCAGGGAAATATGACCTGACGCGATCTACTCTGCTGTAACTTCAGAGAGATAAGATCCTTCAATCCGCTCCACTGTAATCTCAGGGAAATAGGATTACTATCTTTGATCTACTCCGCTGTAATCTCAGGGAGATAAGATCTGCACTTCTTCGGTCTGCTCCACTGTAATCTCAGGGAAATAAGATCCTTTAATCCACTCCACTGTAATCTCAGGAAGATAGGATTACTATCTTTGGTCTGCTCCGCTGTAATCTCAGGGAGATAAGACTTGACACGATCTACTCTGCTGTAACTTCAGAGAGATAAGATCCTTTAATCCGCTCCACTGTAACTTCAGGGAGATAGGATAGTGTCTTCGATCTGCTCCGCTGTAATCTCAGGGAGATAAGATCTCTGGCTTCAATCTGCTCCACTGTAACCTCAGGGAGATAAGATCTGAAATTCTTCGGTCTACTCCACTGTAACCTCAAGGAGATAAGATCTGAAATTCTTCGGTCTACTCCACTGTAACCTTAGGGAGATAAGACCTGATGCGATATACTCTACTGTAACTTCAGAGAGATAAGATCCTTTATTTTAATCCGCTCCACTGTAATCTCAGGGAGATAGGATTACTATCTTTGATCTGCTCCGCTGTAATCTCAGGGAGATAAGATCTGCACTTTTTTGGTCTGCTCCACTGTAATCTCAGGGAGATAAGACCTGTATAATGAACCTAATTATGCCTAATGATTAGGATGACATGATCAAAATGACACAAATGCTCCTATCTAGACATATGTGAATGGTGTTTGCATGAATGCAGAATTTTATTTTTCGTGAATGATCTCGCTTAGGTTATCATTACTTGAAGTTTATCAAGGTTTTGTGACTGATGTGTTACAGCACCTTCTTGCTCGACTGGCGCTTTCTGAAGAAACATTTAGCCAGGCTATCCCCACCGTAAACCTCAAAGTTATATCCATTGGGACGCCAAAATTTGTACCATCATTCTCTCACAGTAATCTAAGGGTAGAAATATGTGGCTTTTCCTCCGACCTCTTTTATCATAATTCGAGGATATAGGATCTGAACCATTCTAGTCTCCTACACCATTCTCAGGGTATCATGTCAAAAACTTATACGCAAATGAAGGCTCTCTTCTCCGAGGTAACCTCTTTCTTACCACTTGGTGGTTATTGCTTGCTTGTTCATTGAAGCCTTGTCACCTAACACGACCTTTGTCGTTTTGTTTTATCCACGTTTGGACAACAAGGCTTAAAAGGATAGTCCTGATTTAGACTTTTTCCTTTTAGACACTTCAAATCTGATGTGTTCTAAACAACAGTCCTGTTTCAGGTTCCCTCATTATTTAGAAATTTCTAGAGTAATATGCAAAGCTCATTTTGCTTGAACATTCAGTCCATTAATCGTTATTCCAAATGTTTTTGAAAAAAGATTATCACAATGAACAAACAAAATGCTATTGAGAACAAATCTCGAAATGAATAAGTTAACAAATTTTTCTAAGATAAGATGAAAAATAAACAAAATGAAATTTTATTGGGGAACAAAGCTTGAAATGAATACATCAATCAAGACAACAAATTTTGCCAAGATTCAAAATATAAGATACCAACAGGTGCCCCAGATATCGCAGCATGAGCTTCCCTTTATAAGTTTTTTTTTTTACCATTTAATATGTGTTTAGGGAATCTACAGTATTTTGTCGATACCCCAAGATGTCGCCTACCCTTTCTTGTGATTCAGGTATAGTGAGACCACCACATGCCCCAGATTTTTGATAAAAATTTAAGTTATTCCGTTCACCTCATGCCTCATCAAAATTTGAGCCGCCTTTTTTAGGTTTTCAACTCAAATCCCCTTTGGTCTCAAGGCGCCTTTTTACGGGTTTTCACCTTGGCCTCTCCCCTTTTTTTTGACCCCTTTTTTCAAGTGAAATATTTCTTGACTGAGTCTGAGTTTACAGGATTTGGCAGGCTTTTACCATCCATCTCACTCAAGATTAAAGCTCCTCCTGAAAATGCCTTTTTTACCACATATGGACCTTCCCAATTTGGCATCCATTTTCCTCTAAAATCCTTTTGTAGATGAAGAATCTTTTTCAACACCAAGTCCCTCTCGTAAAATTCTCTGGGACGAACTTTTTTGTTATAGGCTCGCATCATTCGTTTCTGATCCATCTGACCATGACGAATAGCTTTTAATCTTTTTTCTTCTACCAAGTTCAGCTGGTCATATCGAGATTGAATCCACTCAGCCTCATCCAACTTTAGTTCAGCTAATACTCGGAGAGAAGGAATTTCAACTTCTAGAGGTAAGACTGCCTCCATCCCATAGACTAAAGAAAACGACGTTGCCCCCGTAGAAGTCCTAACAGAGGTACGATATGCCAGAAGGGCAAAAGGTAATTTCTCGTGCCAGTCTTTGTAGGTTTCAGTCATTTTCCCTACAATTTTCTTAATATTTTTGTTAGCTGCTTCCACGGCACTATGCATTTTTGGACGGTACGGTGACGAATTGTGGTGTCTGATCTTGAACTGACTACAAATTTTCGCTATTGAGTTGTTGTTCAAGTTTAGTGCATTATCGGATATGATCCTTTCAGGCATCCCGTATCGATATATGATCTCTTTTTTCAAAAATTTGCTAACTGCTGACTTCGTGACATTTGCATATGAAGCAGCCTCCACCCATTTAGTGAAGTAATCAATAACCACAAAGATAAAATGATGCCCATTAGAAGCCTTCGGAGATATTGGCCCGATAACATCTATTCCCCACATGGAGAAAGGCCATGGAGAAACCATAACATGAAGAGGTGACGGTGGTGCGTGCATTTTGTCACCATAGATTTGACATTTATGGCACTTTTGGCATAATTAATGCAATCCCTTTCTATGGTGGACCAATAGTACCCAAACCTCATAATTTGTCTGGCCATCGTGAAGCCATTGGCATGCGTTCCACAGATACCTTCATGCACTTCTTCCAAAATTTCCTTAGCTTCGACAGCGTCCACACATCTTAACAATACTTGATCTTTTCCTCTTTTATACAAGATATCCCCATCTAGGACATAATCAATGGCTAATCTCCTCAATGTCTTCTTATCATTTTCTGTCGCATGGTCAGGGTATTCACGACTCTTCACATATCGCAATATGTCATGGTACCAGGGGTGATCATCCTTTTCTCCTTCATTGTCAATGTTGCAACAATGGGCTGGAGCCTCATAAATGCTGATCTGGATAGGCTTCATATCCTCTAGCCTGTTCACTTTGAACATAGAAGCTAGGGTAGCCAAAGCATCTGTCATCTGATTCTCATCTCGTGGGTGACACTATCAAATTCCTCAATCAATTCCATAACCAATTTTCGATAGCGGACTAACTTGGGGTCTCTTGTTTCCCATTCCCCTTTGAGCTGGTAAATTACTAATGCAGAGTCCCCGTAAATCTCTAGCACCTTAATTTTCCGCTCTATAGCTGCTCGGATGCCCATAATGCAAGCTTCATACTCAGCCATGTTATTCGTACAATCAAAATCCAATTTGCTAGTTAAAGGGTAATGATCTCCGCTAGGGGACACGAGTACTGCCCCGATTCCGTTGCCTATAGCGTTTGAAGCTCCATCAAAATTTAGCTTCCAAGGACCGCCTTCTTGGAAATCTTTTTCTGTAGTTGCAACATACATCAAATCTTCATTTGGGAAATCAAAGTTCAAGGGTTCATAATCCTCCAGCGCTCTACTTGCCAGGAAGTCCGCTATCGCACTCCCTTTTACAGCCTTCTGGTTCACACAGACTATGTCAAATTCAGATAGGAAAATTTGCCATCGGGCTATTCTTCCATTCAACGCGGTTGATTCTATCAAGTATTTTAGAGGGTCTAATTTAGAAATTAACCAGGTTGTATGGTACAACATGTACTGTCTCAGTCTCTGAGTTGTCCAGATCAGGGCACAACATAACTTCTCGATTGGCGAATATCTTGTTTCGCATTCGGTGAACTTCTTACTGAGATAGTAGATTGCTCTTTCTTTTCGTCCTGTTTCATCATGTTGACCAAGCACGCATCCCATAGAATTTTCAAATACTGCCAAATACAGTATGAGCGGTTTGTCTGGGCGAGGTGGTATCAACACTTGGGCGTTGGACAAGTAATGTTTAACTTTTTCAAAAGTTTTTTGGCACTCATCATCCCATACACCTGGATTATGTTTCTTAAGGAGGCGGAATATGGGGTCACATTTCTCGGTTAATTGTGAAATAAACCGAGCGATGTAGTTCAGTCTTCCTAGAAAACCTCGAACCTCTTTTTGAGTACGCGGCAGAGGTAATTCTTGTATTGCTCTTACTTTGTCGGGATCAATCTCAATTCCTCTCTCACTGACTATGAATCCCAGCAATTTTCCTGATCTGACCCCAAATGTGCATTTTGCTAGATTTAGTTTTAGCTAAAACTTTCTCAACCTCACAAATAATTTTTTAAGGACCTGCACATGTTCCTTTTTCGTTTTAGATTTCGCAATCATGTCATCAACATAGACTTCTAACTCCTTATGCATCATATCATGAAACAGTGTTACCATGGCCCTCTGATACGTTGCCCCTGCATTTTTCAGCCCAAATGGCATCACTTTATAGCAAAAGGTTCCCCATAGGGTTATGAATGTAGTTTTCTTCATATCCTCAGGATGCATCTTAATTTGGTTATATCCAGAGAAACCATCCACGAAAGAAAACAGTGAATGCCCCGCTGTATTGTCTACCAATGTGTCGATGTGCGGCAAGGGAAAGTTATCTTTTGGACTAGCCTTATTTAAATCTCTATAATCTACACACATTCGTACCTTCCCATCTTTTTTAGGGACAGGAAAAATATTGGTCACCCACTCAGAATATTTGACCACTTGTAGGAATCCAGCGTCGAATTGCTTTTGCACTTCCTCTTTTATTTTTAATACAACATCTGGCCTCATTCTTCGGAGTTTTTGCTGAACTGGTTTGCAATCTTCCTTTATAGGAAGTCGGTGAACTACAATGTCAGTACTTAGCCCCGACATATCTTGATATGACCATGCGAAGACATCCTTGAATTCTCGAAGCAACTCAATGAGGTCTTGTTTTACTTCTTCAGCTATGCATATGCCAATTTTCACCATCTTTCCCTCTTCCAGGGTCACCGTCTCTACTGTCTCCTTGTGAGGTATGATTTGTTTCTCTTCCTGCTCTACCATCCTCAACAAGTCCGGAGATAGGTTGCAATCTATGTTATCTTCAAAATCTTGAGATTCCTCTAAACACACATATTGATCAAAAGGATTTCCTAAGTCCATAATAGAGTCACTCATGTCATTGATATCTTGGGTTCTGTTATAAGTACCGAAAAATGTACAGGGAATGTATGAAAATATGGTCATGAATGAATGAAGAAATGATCTGGAATGAAGGCATCCAAGATGACTATTCATGTGAAAGAATGAAAAGAATTTTAAAAGAATATATACTCAAAATGCGAAAATATATTTCATTGAAATCACAATGTTCAAATATAAGCCCCTTTCATTTCACAAAAAGTTTCACTTTCTCTAGGCTTAGAACAATTAGCATGTTTTGAATATTACTCTGAAAAAGCTCTAAAAACTTCAGGCATTCTTCTGCAGTCTAATTGTTTAAAACACTCCCAGGTTCAACGGGATAGATGCCTGATATACCTCCTTCTTCAGATTTTTCTTCAGATATGGCATTGATGTTCAAGTTTCCTAGCATTTCCTCTGTGATCTCCCTTCTTGGAGTCCTCAGTCCAGAATACATGGTTCCTCCCGATACAAAGATCTTTGATATGTGGGGGAAAGCCATCGGTTCCCAATTAACTTCTTTTCCGTTCACACGCGCCTTCCTCCTCTCTTGTCTTTTCTCCAACTCTTTTCTTCTTTGCTTAGCATTTGGTTTAAATCCTAAACCAAAACGGTCTTGCTTGTCCTTCAGCACTGGTGCCTCTATCCTTCCTTGAAGGCATCTTCCTAGTCCTCTTCCGAGCATAGCTCCTTTCCTAACTGTCATTTGTAGTCCCATCCTCGTGGCTCTAGATATGCTGGGCATCGGGATCTTCTTTCCCTCAATGACAGAGGTCGCATTTACGACCTCTAAGGATCGAAAGGAACATTCAACCGCCTCATCATCTGTTCCCAAATATGGCGCGTCACTGGTTACCGATGCAATGATGTCTTCCTCAGTGTCAATCGTAATTAACCAGCCTTCTGTTACCAATTTCAACTTCTGGTGTAATGATGAAGGCACCGCTCCTGCTGAATGAATCCAGGGTCTTCCCAACAAGCAGTTATACGAAGGCTTGATATCCATCACTAAGAAATCCACCTCGTATGTATTTGGGCCAATCAAGAGGGGTATTTCTATTCTTCCCATCACCTTCCTTTCAGTACCATCAAATGCTCTCACTATATTCTGGCACGATTTCATGTGAGAGCTATCCACCGGTAACCTTTTCAAGGTGGCCAGGGGTAAAACATTTAAGGCTGATCCATTATCAATTAGCACTCCCACTAACGTACACTCCCCGCAGCGAGCAGTGATATGTAATGCTTTGGTGGCTCCTCTTCCCCCCGGCGGTATTTCATCATCATTAAAGAAAATGAAATTGTCGGTACTGATATTGTTAACCAAGCGGTCCAACTTATTCACTGAGATATCGTGAGCGACATAAGTTTCATTTAGCACATTAATCAACGCATTACGATGTATCTCTGAACTTATAAGTAATTCAAGCACCAAAATACGAGCCGGTTGTTTATGCAATTGTTCTACCATGCTGTACTCGCTATGTTTCAAGAATTTTAGAAATTCTCTAGCCTCATTTTCATTTACCGGCTGATTGACACGCGGTTCAATTTTGTCTGTTTTCGCTTTTCCTAACTCAACTGCTAAGGCTTTTTCTTTTCCAGATTCCACTCTCGCGTTTGCTGGATCATAGCGTTTTCCACTTCGTGTATAGAATCCTTCGTCCTCTCCTGAAGCGTTTACCAAGCTCTCTTTCCCTGGAATTGTCACATTACAGTCGTAATTCCAAGGAACCTTTTTGCTATCCTCGTAAGGAAAGGATACAGGTTTTTGGATTATGACCTTTGGCGCTATTTGAATTCCAGATTCTCTGCTCATTGGTTTTGAAATAATTACCACTGGGTGACTAGCCTTTTGGGCTTTCCCCGTGGATCCTTCTTCTGCAGCATAAACTTCTCCTTCTTCTAGTCCATTAATCTCTTCATAAAATTCCAACTCTTTGTTATCCATTAAGTTTTGTACCATGGTTCTGAATTCGGTACATTTTTGGATGTCGTGGCCTTCTTCTGCATGGAACTCATAAAACTTACTTGCTCCTTCAGGCCTTTCTATTGAATCTTGCTTGATGCGACCTCCTTTTACCATTTGTTTCCAAACCCATTCAAGGGGGGTCCTTATCTTAGCTACATTGGCTTTGACTCTCCTTCCTCCATTCTCAATTATCGCGTTCACCCCTTCATCATGATTGGGCAACGGACTTTCCGTGTTGGGTGAGTCACCAAATTTGACAACGCCCAATTTGATAAGTCCTTCCACTACCTTCTTGAAAGCAGTACAATTTTCTATCGAGTGTCCAAAAATTTCGGCATGATAGTCACACTGAGCGTTTGTGTCATACCATTTTGGATATGGGGGTTGTAGAGGACTTAAATAACGAGGAGCAACAACATGCGCATTAAATAAATTCTGGTACAGCTCCTTATATGTCATTGGAATGGGAGTGAACTGGGGCTTCTCAGTATTTTGCCTCATTCTCAACTCTTGTTTCGATGAGCCCTGTGGATTAATGACCGCTTTCCTCGGTTGACTCACAGTAATTGATTTACCGTAGGCATTCACATTATTCACTTCATTTTCTCTTTTCCTCGGGGCTGTCTTTTTATTGTTCTCCCCTTCGTCTATTCTTCCACTTTTAATAGCATGCTCGATCATTTCGCCGTTCATAATTATATCCGAGAAATTCTTTGAAGCGCTTCCCAACATGTGAGTGATGAATGGGGCTTTTAATGTATTAATAAAAAGCATCGTCATTTCTTTTTCCAAAAGAGGTGGTTGCACCTGCACTGCCACTTCTCTCCACCTCTGTGCATATTGTCTAAAGCTTTCGTTCGATTTCTTCTCCAAATTCTGCAGAGTTATCCTGTCAGGCATCATTTCTGAGACATGATTGTATTGTCTCATGAATGCCTGTGCCAAATCTCTCCAAGTAGCAATTTTGGTTCGGCTTAGCTGATTGTACCATTTTAACGCCGCACCTGTAAGACTATCCTGGAAGCAGTGTATTAATAATTGATCATTATTAATATACCCTGTCATTCTCCTGCAGAACATAGTGATATGGGCTTCTGGGCAACCAGTCCCATTATATTTCTCAAATTCCGGCATCTTAAATTTGTAAGGAAGCACCAGATCCGGAACTAAGCTCAGATCTTTCGTATCTATTCCATGATAGCTGTCGATACTTTCTATTGCCCTAAACTTCTCTTCAATCCATTTCCACTTCTCCTCAAACTGCTTTGGTAACTCTTCATTTACCTTGTCTTTCTCAGCTACTTCATCGAAATCCGGGACAACAAAATTAATCAGATTATCGCCAGGACTAGAACCGGATCCGACCTGAAGGTTCTTCGGTATTAAAGCATTACCTTGAAGATGCTGAGGCCTAATCGAAACAGAAGGTTTTCGTGGATGTGGTTCAGTCTGAACTTGTGCATGCGGAGGTGTGAATCCTGGAGGAAAAAGTGGTTCATCATTGTTTTCTCCTTCATCGCAAATCACAGGACCTTTCCCTTTATCCGCTCCCTTATTTATTAGTTGCGTCAATTTAGTCATTAGGTCATCCTGAGACTCCTTCATCTTTTGTACCATGTCTTTTTGGATCTTTTCCACATGTTCTTTCATTTGCACCTGCCACTGGTTTTGCATTTCCTTTTGAAGCCGTTCTAGTTTTTCCAACCTTTGTTCCATAGTTTTTGACTTAGCCCGAGTGCCGTAATAGTGTCGATTTTCCAGGTTAGCTGAAATAATTTTATTCAATTAGGGTCCTTTAATGGTTGTTAATGCATATAATGCAATGCATGAAATGAATGCAAAAATGGGCATTGATTCTAATTCAATTTCATTCTAAAAACTTTACTAGAAAACAAACTTCTTTACATAATGTGGATTACAGATACGACTTAGCTCTAATACTCAAAACTCTAATTTTCTTAAGTAACGAGGCTAACTCTTGTCCTTGACTTGACTCTAATTCGTATTTCACGCTCAATTGTACTGCTAACGTCTGCAAATGGTCAGCCACCTCTCGGATTTGAAGTACGGCTTCTCCCATAATGTGATCCCTATCTCTTACTTGGTTCTGAAAGTAGTGCAACTGCTCGGCTTGACGATCTTCATTAGATTCCAAGTACTCAATCCGAATCTCACAATTTCGCAATGCTGCTTCTAACTCTTCAATTCTTTCTTTCATTTCTTCAATTCTATTTAAGCTTGCCCTTAATTCCATCACAGAATTCCGATTTCGATACCGACGGAGAGATTCTTCTAATTCAGACATTCTACTCTCTAATTCTCCTTTTTCTTTTTGATTCTCTGACAGATTCCTTTTTAGAGTCTCGTTCTGTGCTTGAACCTCTTGGAACCTCCTTTCCCATTCATCAGCCTTATTTTTTTCTTCTTGAATCTCCTTGCGCCACTGATCAGAAGTCTTTCCCAACTCGGCAGTCCTTATTGACAATCGCAGCTTCTTATAATCTGTTTTTAAACTATCAAGATCTTCTTCAGCCCTAGCTTTCCCTTTTCTTAGTCGTTCTGCCTCAAGCTTCTGAACATCTGCATCCAGTCTTAAATTCATTTTTTTCTTCCTCTATTCGCTCTATCTGCTTTTCCAACTCTGCATTTCTTCTTTCAAAATCCTGTTTTAAAATTTCTAGTTCAAAAGGGACGACCCTTAAATGCTCTTCCAATGACCGACTGCCTTCATGACTCGATTTGGGAATATTGTCATTGATTCTTCTGGCCCTCCATTTGTCGTACTCAGGAGTCGTCATTGGTCCTACAGCCAATCTCTTCATTCGTCGAGTTTGGTTCCACGCACTGGATATCTCTCGAATCTTCTTTTTGTAACCATCACTCCCGTATGCGAATTCACACCCGGCTAGTCCCTGGGTTGCGGGTATAAACTGTCTTGACCTGTATTGTCTGAGCACTAATAACGGGGCATATCCAATAGCTCCCCAGATTCCAAGTAGAGGGACCCAATCAAAATCACCACACCGATACAAAATTTCGTCTAGAAGTAACCACGGAGCTCTCCATTCAATGTCCTCTTCTTGAAGGCTCTGAAGAATTGTCATCCATTTTTCCATCGAAATGTCACCTCTTCTCGGTGTACCTACTATCTCCTTTAGTGGCGAATAGTTTTCAGAGAAGACCCAATATGACACCTTATCCACTTTCCAAAAATGACTGTGGAACCACGCAAGTAATAACTGAACACATCCAACGAATCTGCATTCACCCGCTCGTCGACAGGCATTCAATGATCTGAATGTTTCCGCTAAAGTTGCTGGAACCGGAGTAACTCCCTTGTCGAGACGGTCGAATAGATCAGTGACTGCCTCATCAATATGCCCCAAAGCTCTGGGAAAGATAACTAAGCCGTATAGGCACAAAGCGAAGACATCTACCCTCTTTTTACATCTGGATGCACTAGGACCACATCTTTCAAATTCCTCCAAGAAATGCACTTGTTATCCCCTTTTTGTTTGATTCAGGCTGTGACTCACTGCTCACTCATACCTGTTATGTTCATCAATCTTCTTAAAAAGGGTGCATTTGCAGCTCTTGAGTAGATTCTATCGACTTGACTCTTCGAACACCGAAGTAAAGCCGTATATTCTTCTATCGTAGGTACCAAGTCGATTTTTCTGAATGTAAAACAACTGTAGGCGGGGTTCCAAAATTGTGCGAGAGCCCGAAACAGGTGCTTGTCTACCTTTATATCTAGCAGGTACGACAAATCCCCATAATCGGAATAGAACAATTGTCTGTCCTCCTCGTTCAACTGGCTCCAAATTTCTTTCAATTCTTGCAAATTGTTCTGGGTTACGCTAATACGGGTGAAGTCCCATAACTCAGATTCATATCCTTCAGCCAAACTATCCCCTTTCTCTCGTTGTGTCGTTTCTGACCAAATTCGGACCGCCGCATTATCTTCCACCTTATCAAGAAATCCCCTTTCCATGGGAAGCTTTCTTTCTAGAAACCGAATATGAACCAACGTCTTTTATAATGAAATGCCATGCAGTTGAAATGTCATGCATCCAAAGTAAAACAGCAAAGGTTAGTATCAGGTATAAACATACAATCCAAGACAATTCAGAAAGAATAAAAGCATATATCAGGGTATCTACTAGGGTTTGGAGTAGTTCTACCTAGGGTAAGTTCCTAAGGTTCACTACATGAGGTTCGGCTCTAAAGATAAGGTACCCAAACCAGCAGATTCCTCGATCTTCACCCATTATAGGCTCATACAGACCGAGTTCGGTTCAGGGGAATACATTTCCCTATGGCTGCACGGAGATGAAAATCTCACGAAGACATAGAATACGGATGTATCCCGGCGATCCACTATCCTGCACGGAGGTGAAAACCTCACGAAGGAGTAGCTTCTCACTCCCACTTAAAAGGGTGTGACCAAAGGTCATGCAATGCAATGCAAAAGATACCAGAATTTAAACAGACTGAGCAATTATAAACCATAATGATGAAAGTTATAATGAAGAATGAAATGCCATGAAAGGATCGTAAATTTAAAACTAAATTTTTAATTTTCGACAAAAAGACAAAAAGTAATCAACTCGTGGCTCGACTCACTTATTTTGAAAAGTCCCCAATGGAGTCGCCAAGCTATTGACACCATTTTTTGGATGAAAACGGGGTCGACTTGGGTTTTGGAAAATGAAAACGAAAATGGGAGTTGCCACCGATCCTTTTTGATGAGGTGTGATCGGATCACCTCGAAAAGTGGTTGTTTTTAATAAATGATTTGATTTTATTAAAACAACAAGTTTGGTCTACAAAATTCAGAAAACGGGTTCGGGAGTCGGTTACGTACGAGGAAGGATTAGCACCCTCATAACGCCCGAAATTGGTACCTTGTTGATTACTTAATGTCTTGATGTCGAAAATTGAGAATTTAAAAATACGATCCTTATATTAAAACGAAAATTTTTGGAAAAAGAAGCATATTTCACGTTAATCGAGAAAGAGAATCATATCTAGTAGGTTAGAACACAATATCTCAAATTCCCGATAGGCGAATGAATGCCAAAATTTTACTTATTTAAAAGATATTTTATTATCTCGAGTTTAAAAAAATGAATCATGCCCAGTAAGTTAGGACACGATCCTTTATAAATCCCGAGATCATTTAAAACTTGAGTTTGGAAAGATTCGTGTTTTTAGATATATCGTGGAAATCGAAACCCAGTAAGTTAGGGTACGATTTTCTCAAATCTAAACACGAAATATTATTTATTCAAAACAAATTTGTTATATTGAATAAAATGAAATACGAAAATCGTAGTAAAATCGAAAGCCAATTACATTGTTGTTATACATGGTAAAATCATAATGCACGAAAGTAATAAAATGATACGAGCAATAACAACAATATAAAATAAATGAAAGTCATACTTACAATCATGTAAAATAACAATATATAAACAAATAAATTAAAACATTCAATCAAAATAATAAAGAAATTGAAATAAATAAGTAATAAACACAATTAAATGTAAAGAGATATACATGTGGATTATAAAATAACATAAAATAATATATAATATATATTTTAATATATAAATATATATATATATAGACACGTATATAAAATTGAGTATTTGTATATATTAAATAAGTTAGAAATATATATATACATATATGTATAAAAGAAACAATTATATAATAATAATAATATAATAAAACACATATCCAAAATTTACATAAGTAAATATAAATAAAAACTTAACAATAATAACAAAAATATTAACGAATATAAAAATAATAATAGCAAAGACAATAATAATAATAATAATAATAATAATAATAATAATAATAATAATAATAATAAAATTGCCCAGATGTGGACTAAATCGAAATAAAAACGAAAGTATTGGGCGAAATCAAAATAAAAAAACGAAAAGGATTAAATCGTGACGCGCGCCGAAAGAGGGGGACCGAAATCGCAGATACCCCAAAGCCCCAAAACGCGCGCTTTGATGGGGACTAAAATGAAACAAAAGAGAAATTTATGGTCGAAATCGCAAGTATGCGGAAAACTGCCCTGAAAGCGCTACAAAATCAAAAGGACCAATGGCGCAAATAATCCAAGAGCCAAAAACACGCGGATCCTCCCCGTGGTCGGGTCATCACATGGTCGAGAACCAAAAGCGGCGTCGTTTGGCAATCGACCTAAATGGTAAAATGGCGCCGTTTGGTTTGGGTATTTAAACCCATTTTTTTTCAAAAATTCATTCCAGCCACCGAAAGAGGAAAAAAAAACAAAAAAAGGGTCCTCCCTCTTCCTCTCAAGCGCCTTGCCTTTGGGTTCTAAGGCCCCAGATTCTTGCCGCCATTTCATTTCATGCCCATACCGCCCGCCGGCCGATGAAACTCAGATCGGTAGAGAAACTCCGTCCCGGTGAGTTTTTTCCTCTTTTTCTTTATGTATTAAATATATGTATATAAATGCACAACAAAAACGAAAATAAAAAAAGAATTACAACAACTAAATCAAAAACATTAGAAATCACCTTTGATTTTTATATTTCTTGTTTTGTGGAAACGTTACAAAAGAAAGAAAAAGAGAATCAAAACCCCCCAACCCCTTGACAATGGGGGTGTTTGGCTTTTATAGCCCGTTTACACTGTCTTTTTTTCTTGATTGCTACTGTTTCTTGCGTGTTTTTGTAGGTGACGGCGCAAGTGGAGTGGCCGACGTGACCGCGGGCGGCGCGGATGGGACGTCTGGCGGCGTCGGAAGGCCAAGGGTCAAAGACCCTAGAGGCGGCTCCTAGGGTTTCAGTTTCTGAAACCCTAGGCAGATTTTTTTAGCTGGGATTGGACCTCAGTCGTTGAGGCTCGGGTTTCGGCTTCAGGTTAGGCTAGTTGGGCTGAGGTTAATTGTTTTGGGTATATTGGGTTAAAATTTTGGTAATGGGCCCGGGCAAAATGGGCTTGTACAGTGTATATCGTATATTATTAAAGGTATTAAGTTAAGACTTAGGATAGATCATTAAACTAGACAAAAATATGAATTGAGATTGGACTAAAGTAGGAGGATTAAGCCTTTATGTTAAGAGAAGGGTTAGAGAACTTAAGAGGAAATTAAACCACAACTTATTTGAAATGACTTGTATTTTCCTTAGTTAAGTGATGAATTGAGTTAGGTAAGAGGTAAAGTGGACTTTCCATGGGTAGATAAATATTGAATTTTTGAATTATAGAAAAATGACTATTGACTAGTTTGAAATTTAGGTGAAGATTCGAGGACTTGGAAGATGGCTTTACCATATTGTTCTCTTCCTTGCATAGTGATGAGTGAATATTTGTTATATATTACATTTCTTTTTGCTTTTTTATTTAATAAATTTTTGTAGGAAAAATGGGGTTGAAGTCAGTAGAGTGAGGAAAAAGTTAGAAAATGGAAGAAGTAGAGATTATCTTTCGAAGCCATGGCTTGAACTATTGGTTCCACGACTTTGGCTTAAAATTCTGCACATGTTTTCTATTTCATTTTGAATCGGGCTAATTGGTCTTTTCACCTTAGCTCATGAATTTGCTGTAGAAAAATGTTGTATAAAACAATTCTGTAGTTCTTCTTTGAAAGAGGAGGCCATTTTAGAATACAACAACTTCAAAACTTTTAAATATTCAAATCTGGCTTAATGACTCGTTAGATATTTATTTAATATTAAAGATTAGTAGGTTAATGAATTAAAATCTGATTTAGAAAAATTTGTTATGATTTAATTTTGTGGAAAAATGAGTTGAAAGCTACCCACCCACTGCACTAGCAGTCCACTCAAACATTACCCAAGATTGGTTCCTGATTAAAAAAACTATCAACTTATAACAATTAATAACTATGTACAAAGTCGGCAACTATAGTATACCACTTAGAGGCGATGGAAAAGGTGCGACAGTGACATTTGTGCATTTTAATACTTAGTCTAGATGTGAATGTGCATCCATGTTGTTAATTCTATATTAGAATTAATTCCAAATAGGTTATTAATTGAGGTTGAATGATTAAAAAGTATTTTTATTGTTTTATTTTACTTGATGCATTTATTTTACGCATTCTTTATATTTACTTGTTTGATTATCTTTTGACTTATATTATTAAATTAGTTAGTTGGTGAGTAGAGGTGCTCATGGGACGGCCCGCCCGAAATATGGGAGGGTTTGGGTAAAAATATAGGCCCGAAATATGGGCTTGGGCAAAAAAAAGAGGCCCGATTAAAAAAGGGCCGGGCCTCGGGCACAACTTTTTTGGCCCGGGCCCGGCCCGGCCCGGACCGAATATAATAAATATTTTTATTATTTTTTATTTTTTTAATTTTAAAATGCTTTTAAAATACTTTTATTAAATTTTTTAAATTTAAAAATTTTTTTAAAATACTTTTTAAATTTTTTTTAATTTTAAAATTTTTTTAAAATACTTTTTTAAATTTTTATTTTAATTTTAAAATAATTTTTGGTATTTATTTAAAAAGGGCGGGCCGGGCCAGGCTTATAAAATTTTCGGGCGGGCTGGGCAAAATTCTAGGCCCATATTTCGGGCCGGGCCCGGGCCTAGGACCCGGGCCAAAATTTTTTCTGGGCCCGGCCCGGCCCATGAGCACCTCTATTGGTGAGTCGAGTTAATTAGTTAAAGTTATTCACATATTTTCCCATGGGTCCAATCTTCAGAATACTTACTAACAAATTATTCTATTATAATTATTACTTAGTAACGATACAACGCATTTGCAATTATTGGGTGAATAATGAACATTGTTTTTTATGCTTTAATTGTATAATTATTTTTTAACTGAATTTTTTAATGTAATTCGCCATCGATCAGGTTTTGGTGTTGTTTCTAGAGGAAGTGTTGTGGTAATCAAGCTAGTTTCTCGTTGTAACATTTTATAGTAAAAGTTAATTTATTTGTATTTAAGGTTTGTAATTATTGCTTCTTATTGTGTGACACAAGCCAAGAAATGAGACCTGGTATATCAACAAACAATGCCACTACTTACGGAGTCAAACCACTCGGGCTACGCTTTCAAAGCAGAACCTCCAAAAGTTATTTAGAGACCACATATTGTTAAACTTCAATGGCTCAAATCTTAAGCACCAGAATTGGTACTAAAAAAGGTCTCTATCAAGTGAAGGAGCCAAAGAAGCCTTGTAGACAAAGGGGTGGTTCATTTGAGAGGGAAAGGAAAGTCCGACTTATTTACTACAAGAATGTATTTATGGGGACAAAAGGAAAGATTTTTCGAAAACTTGTTTTGTACACAAAAATTTTGTGTCAAATATTAACTTGAAAATTTGGAGTCAAATTTTATTTATGAACTTTGGAAAGAAGTTACAATCTTCGGATATTTTTTAATTACAAATAAAAACTCATTTGATTCTTCTCTTTGATGGAGCTTCGATCCAAGAGTCGTCTAGAATTGATCTTAGAAGGATGCAATTTGTTTAAAGGGTTGTTGAGGCTTGATCTTAAAGTTGAGTTTGGCGAGATGTTTGCTAGAGAATTTAATTTGGATTTGGATTTGGATTCAATGGTCATTGAGACTAAATGTTGAATCAATGATGTTCGCTTCAAGGGTTATCAAAACTTGATCTTGAAAACAGGTTTAAACCTTATTTCTTCAATTGAACCAGATTGAAAGGCATCTTTCTTCAAAAATGACTTTTGACCCCCTTTCCATAGTTGAACTGGATTGGAAGACGACTTTCTTCAAAAATGATATGCCATTTTCAGAATTTCTTCAAGCTCTTTAGTTTCTTCAAAGATTTTTATGGAGAATTTCTAGAGTTCTTAAACTTGTGAATGTGACGAATGGCTTGGAGGTGACTTCCTTTTATAAGAACTCCCCCCTCAAAAAAAAAAACAATGAAAGAAAAAAAATGCAGAGAAGAAGAAGAAGAAAATAAGGTTTCTGAAGTTGCAAAGGAGTCCTATTTATTAGTACCTAGGCAGGAAACTAAAGCAACATTCCAAAAGAAACAATGGTAATAAAGTAACAACGTATGTTTGAAAAAAAAATCCAATCAAAGATAAAACACATGTTTAGGAGCAATTAACGTAGAAGCATAATGATTAGAGTAATAATCATGATGCTCTCAAATCTATTCAAGCATTGTTAGAACTTCCACGAGCCTCACTAAAGATTTTACTCTACCCTAGTCACTTATAACATACCTTTTGTCTAAGGAATAATTGTTATTGCAATTCTCAAAAGATGGGGAAGAGTTGTTTTCAACATCCATCATTAAATCACTCCTCTAAGTTTGACGTTGCTTTGACGAGTCTCTTCACATCGGCTCAAACAGTATTCACAACTAACAATTAGCCTCTCTATCGCTTGCACATATGAAGTAGAGCATTCGGTGGTTGAACCTGTGCCAAGTTAACCTCTTTTTATAAATATTATTCTTTCAATATAAAGAAGGAAAAAGAGAGATCTATCATATAATCCTCACTCTACTCAAATACCATATTTGGATTTCCATTCTTAGTGGCTCTCCATACCACTACAATATGAACCACCATCATATGAACTCCAACACGTAAGTTTATGTCTTAATCACTTAATTTCAAAAAGTTACAAAATGATCATTGAACTATTTGAAAACTTTTATTTAAGTTATTGGGCTGCTAAGTGTTTTTTTAGAGTCTGGCTAGCAAGCTCTAATTGATAATTCGACGATTGGTACAATGGGTCGGTACTCAACGACGAGTAGAAAAACATACCTAAGATATAAACCGATTTGACGGTTAGTGTTAGAGATCGAAGAAGAAAACTAATTGGATTTTAGTTCACAGATTCGTGACGCTCAAAGTTATTTCATGAAAAAAATTGAATTGTAGAAGAGAAGAAAAAAACGCTTTCGATTGGTATAGGTGATGCAAACAGAGAAGGCCATACAACAACAATTTTAATAATCTAGTGACCAAAATGAAATTTTCGAATAGTTCAATGGACATTTTGTAACTTTTTGAAGTTGAATGACCAAAATGTAAACTTATTAATAGTAGAATGAATTTTGATGTAATTTAACTAAATTGTTATAACATATATAATAACATCTTTTCCTAATACCAATGATAAAAATGACTACAACGCGCAAGATTAGAATTTTTATTCATAAATGGTGCAAAATCTTTTATATGATTTTATAGTATTTTCTTTTCATAAGAAATGTTGATTATAATAATATTTAAAAGAAGAATTTGCAAATGGGCTACAATTAAAAGTATTAATAAAGAAGTTAGTGGTTTATGGGCTCCATGAGTATCGAATATTATAGCCAATGTTGAATCCTCACACAAAAAAGTTGTTACTTTTTGGGTATATAGGCTTATTAAAAGCTCAATTATTGAAGATGAAGAATATTATTGATTTGAAGAGTTTTTGTTTGAAGATTTGCTATTATGAATGAATCCACTTCCTGTAATGTTTTTCTATTATTGGTAAAACTAATCAAATCGTTAATTTTATTTTGAAATTTCATGAAAAAATTAATAGACACATATAAATAATAATAATAATACTAATATAGATATACACATTCATTTTATAAATTATAGTTTTAACTCAATTCGATTGATATACGACAAAATTTTTATCAATTCAAAAAAATTAAACTTTTTATTCTAATTGGACCATTGGTTTTAATTTAATCAATTCAGGACATTAATTTTGATTAAAATGATTTAATCGCATCAATCTTATCTTGGTTTTGCAAGGAAGAAATTTTGAGAGTGCTATCAATTGTGATGCACAAATGATTGTTAGATTCGTCCAAATACTTAAGGTTGCATATCAAAGTATCTTTCAAAAGATTATTTCAATTTTAAAAATAATGTAAATTGTGATATAAAATATATATAAGTTTAACCTACATGATTGTTTCGAAAAGTAACTTACCTGATTGCTTGTAAAATTCGCAAAATGCTTAATTATTGAGGATTTTAATATGTTTATTATAAGTATATTTATTTTGAAAATCATATTACGTAAAAGACCAAAATAATATTTTAACTTTGAATTTTAATATTCACTTTGTTGTTGGTCCAATGGAGTGTGGCATCATCCTCATTCACTTTACTTTTACTATTTCCTAAAGTTAATGGTTTTGGATCTGCCATAGATTTCATGGAAATTGATGTCAATGGATCACACCACTATGATTATAGCTTAGACTTTTGTATAGAGTGTTTCACAATTTTAAAATAAGAAAAATTAATTCGTATGTTGCAACTTAATTCATAAAGTTGCATAATTTATCTTATTTGTTGGTATATTTGATCAGGTCAAACAAGATTTCTTTTCAAGGATCCTAATGTAATATACTTATGTTACATACTAAAATATGTTATCCAATAAGGTATGGGCTAATTTAATTAAGATTTATCTCAATCATTTGTATCTTTATATTAAGGGTATTTGATTTGATGAGATTTGGATTGATTAAGATGAACTAAAGGTTACTTTGTGAAGCTGGATTCATGCTCTCAATATAAAAGCCTTATTTAATCTTGAAAGAGGTAATTGTTGAGGCAATCATGTGAGAATTACTTCACGAAGTGCCACAAGCAGTGCATGTTGCTCTTGGCACTCGGCACTGCACAAGTCACAAAACTTGCCTTATTTCTAGTTGGCAATCTTTTCAACAAAATTAGTTGGGCAATCACCTAGATAATTTTTTGGACGTGTGTTGGCCTATACTTGAAGATCCATTTGGTGGAGCAACAAATCTTCAAAGATTGAATCAATCTGAATCAAGCCAATCAGATCCATCGTTTCGAAGAGATTGGCTTGACTGATCTAAAGACTTATCTTAGAGATCTTTAATTTATTTTTAAATTTATGAGGATATTTGTAAAGCCTTTTATGAAGCGATTTTAGTGAGATATTGATTGTAATTGCTCTGTATCTTAACAAGTCTTAAACTCTTATATTTTATAGGCTTGTGTAAGTTGGAAGGGTGGAGAGTTGAGCTTCTAATGTATTCATTAGGAAGTAAGTAAACAAGTGAATCACTTGATTTACAAACTAAGTTTTCAGGGATAAAACTTAGTGTAGAGAGATCCAGATCTTAGGTACAAAAGTAAGGTTGCTATACTGGTGTGTGATAGGACTTAACTATTTGTACAAGGTTTAAGATAGTGGATTATCTCTCTGGGTAAGGCCCCGTAGATGTAGGAAATTGAACTGTGTAAACAACTTGATTGTGTTCATCTTTGTTTTCGTCGCAGTTGGACTCTTAATGGGCACTACTTGTACTACTGCATAAAGCACTGCTCCCCTGTTTTACTAGAACTACATCGTCCCTTTTATCTTTGAGAGTGGATATATCCCTAGAGCAACTCTTGTTCCTACTCTTCACCAACTTGAAGAATAGTTTGCATCTATCTTTGGTGTCATCCTCTACCTCTAACTTGGTTGTGAATGGATTTGGGGATATCAATTTCCCTTGTCAACATTGATTATTAATCTTAAAATCCATGTTCATAATCTAGAAAAAAATAATTGGTAATCAGTTACAAAGTCTCAAGTGAGCTTTCTTTAGAGTTTTCAAAGATAATCGCATTTCTAGCTTTCCATATACCCCCAATGTGTGTAAGTAAAGTTTGTATAAAACTCTCCACTTGGATCGATGTCTTTTGAAGCTCATCCTTCGTAAGGAATTAGTTATTATAAATCTTCCACAAAAATAAAATGAGTTTAAAAGGTAACTTAAGCTTCCATGTCGATAATTATAATTATAAGGATAATCTTGAGATAAACAATTACTTTTGTATTTAACTATTTAGAAAATCCTCTTGAAGGATAAGTGTTGCTATTGATAATTTTATCATATTAGGATTTTAATTTGTATTATATTTATTATATTACGAGAAAATTTGAATAGAACTCCTCTTTGTAAAAAAAATTTGGCATCTCTCAAAGGAAGACTTTTGAATACTTTTCATCAATCTAATATTATTTTCGCTATTGATGAAATTATGAATAATTAATTTTCATACTTTCTAACTAAGGCTAGATAGAGGTTTTGGTTTCATAGTATTGTGAGATTCAAATGTTCTTTTTATATTTTTTTATTTAATTGGTCTTTACTCATTCTCTGTTTTAGGGGTTAGGTCTTTACCGTCCCTTATAATTAATCTTAGTATTGTTTCAAGTTGGGTCTTTTGTTTGGTAATCAGGATTGTAAATTTGTGGGGTGTGCCTCGCATTTATCAAACAGATTGCAGGCACTGAGAGGAATGAGGCGGAAGCGGGTCGAATTCAAGTTGTTCGACTCAAGAATAAAAGATTTAGAAGTGACTTGAAAGGAAGAAAATAAATAAATTTAGAAAATAACAAAGGAAATAAGAAAAAAATAAAAAATAAAAAATAAAAAAAAGGATAAAGGATAAATATTCAAAATAATAACTAAATAGCAAAAAGATGGATTAAAGCAAAGTGGAAGATGGCACGATAAATCGATAACTATAATGGATAGAAGGATAAATGTCTAATTGAACCCTTTAATATATAAATCCCAATAAACTCAATTAATAGCTCTAATCAACCCTTCAAGAAATAATCTTTGGCAAATTGAAAGGTGAAGAATTAATTTCCACAACTCATTGAAGAAAATCGAGAAGAAAACTACTTCTAAAAATCACAAGAAAGAAATCTTGCGCAATAAATAAACTCCCAGAGTTGAAAACTTTATTAATGAAAATAATTGTCTGATTTGTGTACAATGCAAAGACCTATATATAGGATAACTAAATAAATCTAAATAAAAATCTTAAGTATACTAGAGCTCTAATTAATCTAAACAAGATGTAGTTTTAAACTAAACTTTTCGGTTGACATAAAACACCTAAATAACTTAAACTACTTAATAATTATTAAGAATTCGGAATAATAAAATAATAAAATGATAAGAGCTGATAAAAACAATATTGGACTCGTATATAATAAAAATTAAGCCCAAAACCTGAACCCAATATGCTTTAAACTCGAGTTAAAAGCCCAAAACTCGTAATTCCCGTCATAATCCTGTCCAGAAATTCTGCTTGTGCAGTCTTCACTAAAACATTCATAACTTGAGTTCCCAAACTTGAAATTGAGTGATTAAAAGTGCATTTTGAATTTAAGATATAGATATTTGAATGCCATGAAGTCATCTCAATCAAAAAATACCTGGATCCCATCTAAAAAGTCATCTCAAGTCTGTTGATTTCCCAAACTTGAAAATTGGCAGTTTCGGTGAATGGAATTTAATAAATTTTACCCCATCCGTGCATGTATCATTCCTCCTTTCCTAGAAAATATTCGTCCTTGAATCTTGTATTTGATCAAATCTTGGTTTGATTTGCTTGGCCTTTGACATTATTGTTGGGCCTTGAGGTAGTGTGATCCCATCACATTCATGGGTTTGAAATTGGGCCTTGAGACTCGCATCAGGCACCTTAGACAAGAATCAATGAGCAATTGAAGAAGTGCCAAAACAGGCTCGATGTTAGGATGATGTGATGGTTTTTGGTAATGGACGTGGTAATAACATCATGACGAGGAAAGTCGACACGTCACGACGATTCCTGATGTTATGCAACCACATTTTGTACAGCTTAACAAGACTTCTTCTCCCAATTGGACTATAATTACTTCAAGGTTATTTTAGTCATTTTAGCCCATAGTATTGAGCTTATTTAAAGGATCTTTGTAACCCTAATTTAAACACATCAATCAGAAAGGGTTTTTCTTTAAGGGCAAAAAGACGTAGTCGTATATGGAGTTTTGGTGAGAGTTTGAAAGAATTTTGTGAAACCTTTTTTATGAGAGCTTTGGGTGTGAGCTTTGTATTCTCATTGTACTCTCGTTTTGTTTACTCCATTAATGTTAAGTCGATGCCTCCTTTTCTCGTGGTTTTCACGTAAAACTTGTATTAGTTATTCTCTACCTTTTCTATTTCGTTGTTTATAAGGTTTGATCTCTAAAAAGTTTGTATCAGAGCTTAGTTTAACTTTCGTAGATCGACTCATTCAGTGACACAACAATGAATTTGGACATCGAGAAGTTCGACGAGACCACAAATTTTAATTTTTACAATTTCAAATAATTACGGAGGTAGCTAGTATGGCTGAGAAAGAGAGTGATGATTCGATGTTCTCCATATATAATGCAATTAAGGTGGAGTTGTGTTAGATGTCAATCATGTGTCTGATTTAGAGAAGAATCTTATCCTTTTTTAGTCTTTAGGACTTGAATGGTTCGTAGAGTGTTTGATGCAAGGTTGGTCGCAGATTATTACAATCAAGTGGAGAAAGTTGATGGTTTCTCTCCTATTCGGGTATAACTGGCCCTTATTGCATTATAAAATATTGATTTAAATATTATGAGTCTTTCAATTTCCAGGTTGGAGCACGGTTTAGACTTGGTTAACATTCTGTAAAATTTAAGTTAGACTTGTGATGGGGCATGAAAAAGAAGGCGTGATAGATAGGAGTCAAGGTTGAGATTTATGGGGTGTGCCTCATATTTATCGGACACGTTGCAATTACCTTAGACGAGAATTGACGAAAAAGTGAAGAAGGGATAAATAGGCCCGATGTTGGGACGACTCGATGGTTTTTGGAAATGGACATAGCGACGAAGTTGTGACGAGGAAAGTCAGCATGTCACGACATCACACTAATTCTTGATGTTATGCAGACACATTTTGTATATCTTAAAAAGACTTTTTCTCCCAATTTAAGTTGGATTGCTTTAGGGTTATTTTAGTCGTTTTAACCCTTAGTATTAAGCCTATTTAAAGGACCTTTGCCCTAATTTGGACACGCCAATCAGTAAGGGATTTTCTTTAAGGGCGACAAAATGTAGTCGCATATAGAGTTTTTGTGAGAGTTTGAGATAATTTTGTGAAACCCTTTTTGTGTGAGTTTTGGATGTGAGCTTTGTATTCGGGGTTTGAGCTTTGTATTCTAATTGTACTCTCATTTTGGTTACTCTATTAATGTTCAGTCGATGCCTCATTCACTCTTGGTTTTTATCCTCTTTAAAGGAGTTTTCCACATAAAATTTGTGTTCGTTCTTCTTTAATTTTTCTATTTCGTTGTTTATACGGGTCAATCTCCAAAAAATTGGTATCAAAACTTGGTTCAACTTTCGCAGATTGACTCGTTCGGTGGCACAATAGTGAATTTAAATATCGAAAAGTTTGACACAAATTTAAGTTTCTAATAGTTTCAGATAATTACAGAGGTAGCTGATGTGGCCAAGAACAAGGGTGATAATTCATTGTTTTCCATATATAATTCAGTTGAAAATGGAGTCGTGTTAGATGTTAGGTATGTGCCTGATTTATCGAAGAATCTCATCCATTTTTGGTCTTTAGAACTCGAATGGTTCGTAAAGTATTTGAGGCAAGGTTGGTCGCAGAGGGTTACAGCCAGGTGGAGAGAGTTTATCGTTTCTCTCCTGTTTAGGTATTACTAGCCATTGTTGCATTATACAACTTTGATTTGAAGACTATGAGTCTTTCAGTTTCCAAGTTCTAGCACTGTTTAGATTTGATTAACAATCTACAAAATTCGAATTAGACTCTTGACAGGGCATGAAAAAATAGGCGTGATAAATATGAGTAAAGGTGGAGATTTATAGGGTGTACCTCGCATTTATAGGACACATTGCAATCACCTTACGAGAATCAACGAAAAACTAAAAAAGGGCTAAAACAGGCCTAAGGTCGGGACGACTCAATGGTTTTTGGAAATGGACATGGCAACGAAGTCGTGACGAGGAAAGTCGGCACATCACGACGTCATGCTGATTCCTGATGTTATGCAGGCACATTTTGTATATCTCAACAAGACTTCCTCTCTCAGTTTGAGTTGGATTACTTTAGGGTTATTTTAGTTATTTTAACCCTTAGTATTGGGATTATTTAAAGGACTTTCGTAACCCTGATTTGGACACACCAACCAGTAAGGGATTTTTTTTAGGGCAACAAAATGTAGTCGCATATTGAGTTTTGGTGAGAGTTTGAGAGAATTTTGTAAAACCTCTTTTGTGCGAGTTTTGGATGTGAGCTTTGTATTCAGGGTTTGAGCTTTGTACTCTCATTGTACTCTCGTTTTGTTTACTCCATTAATGTTAAGTCAATGTCTCATTTGCTCGTGGTTTTTATCCTCTTTAGAGGAGTTTTCCACATAAAATTTGTGCTCGTTCTTCTCTACCTTTTATATTTTATTGTTTATATAGGTTGATCCTCAACAAATTTGGTATCATAGCTTGGTTCAACTTTTTTAGATCAACTCATTTGGTGGCACAACAATGAATTTAAATATCGAAAAGTTCGACAAGATCACAAATTTAAGCTTATGATAGTTTCAGATAATTACGGAGGTAGCTGATGTGGCCGAGAATGAGGGTGACGATTCATTATTTTCCACATATAATTCGATTGAAGGTGGAGTCGTGTTAGATGTTAGGTATGTGTCTAATTTAGCGAAGAATCTCATCCCATTTTAGTCTTTAGAACTCGAATAGTTCGTAGAGGGTTACAGTCAGGTGGAGAAAGTTGATGGTTTTTCTCCTGTTTAGGTATTGCTGGCCCTTGTTGCATTATACAACTTTAATTTGAAGGCTAGGATTCTTTTAGTTTCCAAGTTTTAGCATGGTTTAGACTTGGTTAACATTCTGCAAAATTTGAGTTAGGCTCGTGACGGGGCATGAAAAAAGAGGCGTGATAAATACGAGTCAATATGGAGATTTGTAGGGTGTGCCTCACGTTTGTTGGACACGTTGCAAACACCTTAGACGAGAGCTGATGAGCAATAAAAAAGGCCAAAATAGGTCCGGCGTCAGGATGATGAGGTGCTTGACATTAAAACGACGTGAGGGTTTTTGATAATGGACATGGATATGATGTCGTGACGAGAAAATCTGGTACGTCACGACGTCAGGACGATTCTTGATGTTATGCAACCACATTTTGTACAACTCAGTAGGACTTCTTTTCCCAATTAGACTCTGATTACTTCAGGGTTATTTTAGTCATTTTAGCCCTTAGTATTGAGCCTATTTAAAAGGCCTTTGTAACCCTATTTTAGACACGCCAATCAGCAAAGACTTTTCTTTGAGGGCAACACAATGTATTCGTATATGGAGTTTTGGTGAGAGTTTGAGAGAATTTTGTGAAACCCTTTATGTGAGAGCTTTAGGTGTGAGCTTTGTATTCTCATTGTACTCTTGTTTTGTTTACTCATTAATGTTAAGTCGAGAATGTCTCCTTTGCCCGTGGTTTTTATCCTCTTCAGAGGAGTTTTTAATGTAAAATTTGTGTTCATTCTTCTCTACCTTTTCTATTTTTTTGTTTATACGAGTCGATCCCAACAAAATCATTAGTTAAAATCATTAGATCTGTAATTATCTTTTTATTCTAACAAATAGTAACAAGTTAACATAACTTGATTGAAATAAGGTCGTAGAGTTGTTCTATGTGAATGGGTAAAGAATTTTGAGTTCGGTTTAGTATTTTGGGTTTTATTTTATCAACTCGGTTTATTTTTTGGATAATATATATAATATAAATTTAATATATATTCAAAGTTAGTTAATTCATTTTTTAGTTTTTTTAAAATTGAAACCGATTTAACTTATCCATTTTATAATTGAATAGACTAAAACCTACTTGGACAAATTAAAACCGTTCAATTTGATTGATTTGACTCGACTTTTGTACACTCCCACATATGAAATATATGTGATTTCAAATTAATTTTAATTAGGTATTATTTATTATTAATTTTATAAAAAAAAATAGTAACACGGAAATGATATCAAAGCACAATACAATGAAAAACCAGACTTTACCTTTTTTTTTTAATAATTCACTTAAAAAATTAGAAGAAAAGACGCTATTTTTTAATTCGGTGGATGGATGCTGCAACTTCAATCCTCAATAGACAAGACAAGAAGCTACTTCAATAATATGTTAAAAAACAAAGTGTTGTTAGTTGTTTATATATGTTAATGGGACCTGCAACTTGCTAAACTTGTCCTAACTTTATGTCCAATTCTCGAGGGATAATGAGAAAAATGAAGAGACTTGGGATGGTGTGACATAGCCGCCATATCGATTGAGTTGGTAAGCTTGGCAAGCGCATAGTCCAAACCTGGTTAGGCCCAACTGATAAACCTTTATAGTCCTCCAACTTTTTTTTTATATAATTAATTTATATGTTCTAATTTTAACTATTTTTAAATATATTTAGGTTACATAGTTTTAATATTTACAAGATTTCATAATATTTATTTTATTTAATTATTTAAAATTAATATAATATAAAAATAATTTAATATTTTCTTCTTCTTTTTGGAATCGATTTTGTGCATAGCAATTAGTGGATATTTTTTTTATCGAAATCAAGTTTGGATATTACAATTTTAAATAAAAATTGAATTTAGAATAGTATAAAAAATAGGTTGAGATTGAGGTGAGCAAAAAGTTACCTCACCCTATTACCATCCATATAAATAATTTCCTTCAAAACATTTAGTCAGAAGGTTTTAGACAATTCCTCCATCATTATTCTATCTTGTCTTTTGTTTTGATGCAAATGTAAGTATTGGATGTGTAAATCCGATACATATATGTTCGAAGTCTGCTTATGTATCTCTAAAATCATTGTAGATATTCATTGGAGTGCTACGAATACTTCTCAGAAACAGAAACAAAAACATAAAAAAGCCTGAAATCAGAGAATATGGTGCACTCTGAACATTCAACAGCTTGTAATATAAAAGCTTTAAAGCAAGTCATGGGCTATAAAACGTAGGACCACACTTGCATTTCCAACTCTCAGGCTCATAATTTGCGGACTGCAGGCTCACATGGCTGTGGTTGCCTGGAGTCGTAGGCACTTGAATGGCTTCACATGGAGTGCAACCATAGCATTTGTGTTCACAGCTCGGACGGCCTGAGCCTGTGCCCAGTCTGCTGGTCTCCGCTTCAACATAAGTTTCTCCATTTATGTTACCCTTTCCTTGCTTGCTTTTGTAACTCTGTGAAGAGACTTCTTTTGAGCTTGAACTTGGCCACAAGGGAACTTGCAAAGACTCTGGATTCTGGCCTGTGATTAGTAAGGTAAAACTTAATACACATAATTATTGAAAGATAAAAGAGTGGACCCCTTTTTCTGGTATGGATGTTGACTGAGAGTAACCATGATGGTCAATATTGGAGAGATGAAGGGAGCTAGAGGCCATGCACGACTGTTGGAACATATAAAGTGGTGATAAAAAGCCTGGCAAACAAAAAATCTCATTTCCCAAAGTAAAAGAAGCCAAAGGTAAAAAATCTCTGGTATTTTTCTTGGTCATTGGCAATGGAGGTTTTGCTTCGCTTTTACTGTGTCATACATGATGGGTTTAAAACTTGGCCGCAATTCCACTACACTGTCCTTTCTGATTGACTGTTTCAATCCCCTTTGACCTTTCTAGCCTCTTGACCTCCTGTTACAGTCTTGCCCAAGCTTCCCTTCAAATCAATCCAATAATATGGTACTCTTTCAGGCCTAGGACTAGAAGATATGGTTGATATTTATGATTTGATAGCATTCATTATATTCAAAATCATGATATTGGAATCCATGTTGCATAGACTGCAGTGTCTTTTAAACTCTGATGGTTTCACTCCTGTTAAGGGTATAGGAAAACTCAGCAGCAGAGTGCTATTTATGTAAGAAAAGCATCACTGTCTGAGGCACTCAGGGCTGCACCAATTTTTGAATTAAGAGTTGGTTAAGAAATTATAACTTGGGGGCGGGGGAATCACCATCTGATTCCAAGCTTTTCTAAATTCATCTAATGGTGAACATGCAAAGCCATGATATTTCATTCAATGACATATCTGTATATTATTAGACTTTGAGGTGATAGTTATGAAACTGAGCCAGCGAATCAAAGCTAGAAACAAGGAAATCTCGATTGCACCACTCACTGCACCATTCTAGCTGATGTAGGCTCTGCTGCTGGCTAATCTTTTCTATGAGCTTCTGTATAAAATTTTCCCAAGTGATAGGCTAGGGACCAGGGACTTAACTCAAATTATCATCCATAAAAAGTGTTTTTTTCAACAATATAAAAATTGCAGATCTTTAATACTGAATAGAAGTCCTCATGTGAATGTAGATGCAACAATAAGCAAACAAAGGATTGGCCGAAAGACCAAATATCACTGGTATTTTATTTCCAATCTTCCATATGCGAGTAACATATGCATTTTATTAAAAACTCTAGCACAAGGATAGCCACACTTATGATTCATGAGTTTATCGCAGGTAAAATCAGCTCTTATGCGACTTTTACAAGTTCATATGCTGTTTAGGTTTGGGAGTTGGAGAAACTTGTTAAGGTTTCAACTAAATATGCAGTCTTTTACTTAGATAATAGACGCTTTGTATTCAATGGACTCTGTAAAAGAACAATCAAGCAACATTAAGATAAAGAATTCCAAACATAAAGCAGAGGGACAGATGTAAAGAAAATCAGACAAAGACAAGCTACTTGTCAAACACAAGAATCAAATTCTAGAATGCTTTCATAGTTGAATGAGCAAATTAAACATCATACTGAGATTATAAACCTAAATTATTCGATATGATCCTCGAATCAGAATTCTAAACCCACCTTGCATCGATGAAGGTGACTCACGGTCCTTTAGATTCTTTCTTGGGATGAATTGCTCCAACAATGGCCTCCACTTCTTCTTTCACTCTTTCAAACACGTTAGGGCCTCTAACATCATCAACAGCGGTGTCCTCGTCGATATCATCGCTCCTTCCATGTGTTTCTTTGTGATGGTGTGGTTTTTTATCATGGTGGAATAGTGCCTCAATTTCTTCCTTACCTCTCTCAATTATGTTAGGTGCTTTAACATCTTTCTCTTCCATATCAAAGTATAACATTAAAAAGAAAAAACCAGTAAAATTGTCAGTTAAATCACCCACAAAGCTAGAATGAACAAACCCAAAATCATAAAAGAAACTAATTGAGACTCCATTTACTCTATTGGGAATTGGTACCAACAAAGAGTTCATTTCTTAATAATATCAATACATCCCAGGAAAGAATTTATAGCTACACAGATTATTAGAAGAACCTAGAAAGCTACGATTTCCCAACCCCCCCCCCAAAAAAAAAAACCAATTTTTATACAAAAAGGGTGAACCTTTACAGATAAAGAAAAAGTAAAAATTTACACAAAATCTTAGCAAAGTCCAACAATCAGGCATAACAAATTCAATTAAAAGAAGAAATTAAGAGCAGATCATATAGTACCTGAGGGAGTATGTGTTGGATGATGTTTAGGTTCAGACATTTTGATATTGACAATATTTGAAACAGGAAATGTCAACTTCGAGTTTAGCAACTTTATGTTTATCAACTTATGCAAATGCGTCCTTGACTGTTGCTAATGATGACGAGGAAGGATCAGATTAACAATTGAAACACTGAACTGGGTCATTTTAACTGCGCTACATGCCCTTAATGGCCGCTTGAAATTAAGCTTCACTAATAATAAAAGCCCAATATTTCCATTCTACCCATATTAACACCTATCACACAATCTGATTCAAACAAAAAATGGCTTCACAGTTAGACCCAAAATTGAATATGTGTCCAGCATAGTGATCTCAATGGACCTTTAAGGGTCCATATGCCATTGTAGTTCCCTTTGGAAGCCACCACCTCACAACCATGTTCTTATTCACTACTTTGTATACATTTTGTAATTGCGAAAACAAATACAATAAACAAATTTCTAAATTGATTTTTTAGTAACGAATTCAATATTTGACTATAAAAGTTATTTTGGGGTTCTCTGATAAAATTTTTAAAAATTTATCAATTCTACAATAACATTCAAAGAAGACAATACTTTTAACGTTATCAATAGCAATAGAAACAAGTTTAAGTAAGTAGCATCTTATCAATAGTTTAAAGTTTGGGATTATGGGGAAACAGAAGCCATCAATGTGGGATTTGTGTCATTGCATGCGGAAACCAAACACTTTAAGTTAGCTCCCAAAAGCAATCAGCTCGGAGAAATGTTGGAAAGTTCTAACAAACCTGAAAAGCTAAAAGAGTTTGATTTCATTTCTCATGTATTATGCCTCTCCTTTTTGAAATCATTTTCCGATGAACACAAAATTGATTTAGGGTGTAATCAAATTAAACTAAAGAAAAAGCAAACCTTTATTTTTGTAATCAGAAAAAAAATAATAGTTCCCTGATAGAGAATAAGCAGAAAAGACGGTGATCATGGTGAATATAAATGTGGAAACCATGGTCCCGTTAGTCACGCTTATTTAGAAAAGGACCACGCACATCATCGCCATCTCTTCCTTTTCCCTCATTTAGTTACCATGAATTGCCTACTCCATTTTCTAAGCAATATCATTATAAACTATTTTTAGAAATTCATTCGCCGATTTAACATATTTCAGTCAACAATCGTGTTCTCTATAATGAAAGATGGCAATCTATAAATTTAAAGCTTGATTACCAATATATATATATTTCTCTATACTCAAATTATCATTTCCTACACGGGTTAACCTAGTTTGATTACCAATTGTCATGTTTTATATAATTACAACAACAACAATAATAATATCGATTTTTGTATTTTATACCTACATTATTTATTTACTTAAATGCCAAGTTGATATATAAAAATTCTCAATGTGATGGCAGTACAATCTTAGATGGGATTTGAGTTGATTCAAACTTTTGAATTGTTGTTGTTTATTCTTAAATTAGAATATCAAAATAATTTAAATTGTGACTTAATCTTCCAACAAATAAAAGGGAAAAGACTAAGAAAAGAAGTGATTTTGAAATAATTTTAAATCGCCACCAAATACATAGAAAAATCAAAAGAAAAAGCAATGGGAAATTAGCTTTCTTAATTTTGAGGAAACAAGTGAAGTTTCTTTCATGGGGGGATTGCCATGAAGAGAAGGAAAGCAGTGTGGGGACTAGTAGGGTTTTAATAGGCTTCCTACTTTCTTGCAGAATTGGGTTACATTTGCATAATTTGTTTTCACTACTTTTCTGGGTCCACAATTTTCTAATACATATCTTATTCACTCCATCTATTTTGTATAAAGTGGAATGCTATGTCATAAATTTCACTATTGGGTTATCTGTTTAAGGTTTAAATTTGGTTTGATATTGGAAAATCATTGTGTTTTAAAATATGGATTAAATTTGGACTCCAACATTCTAGGCCTAAGCTCGATTATTATTTTTAATTATATATTTTTATATAGTATGTAATTTATTCACATAAAAATTAAATTTATAATAATATATAATAATACTATAATGATAAATGTAATTATAAAATAAATTAAATTGTCTAATTTAAAACTTTAATAAAAGAGAAAACATATTAAATTAAAAAAGCAATTTTCATTAAAAATTTAAAATGGGTGAACCTAAAATAGATCCTTAAGTTAATCATTTACAAATATGGATGGGTTTGGACTAAATTTTAGATTTATATTTAGTCGATTTGATCTTAAGTAAGTATGATGTGTGTTTCCAACTCAAAAAAAATTAAATTTAATAATTCATATATTTATATAAATGTAGCACACAGTAGTAATTTGTTTTATATAAATATAATCTGTTAACGTATTCATATTAAGATTTTTTACAATGCATGAATGAAATGAAGGTTGAATAAATTAAAAAAAATTTAGTTACCCAAATAAAAAAAGAATATAGACATATATATACTACTTGGTGTGGGCCAAATTTATTGATTTGCCTAGTTTTGATGTATTAAATATCATATTCTTAGCTTTTAGATAGTGTAAAGGAGATTCCTTTTAATGATAAAGGAAAAATCTTTTGACATTTGAAAACTCTCATCTTTTCTAACTTTTATATAATACTAATCAAGTTGTTATTTATGAAGAAATTAAGAGGGAAAATCCTTTTCATTTTATTTCATTTAGAATCTTCTTCTACCTATTTATAGAGTAATCTTAGTCCATTTGAAGATCATTTAATTTTATGAGTGAATAGAACAAAGAGGAAGAGTTAAATTTAGTTGAGAAGTTTATAATTTACTGTAAAATCTACAGTCCTTTTCTCATAGCTTTGGGGCATTTTAGCATGGAAAAGGATATTACATAGTAATGCCTCTCTAAAACTCCCATTTTTTTTTTCTAAATTAAGTGTCATTAAAATATTGCTAGTAGGAGTATTAGTTAATGAAAAAAAATTTAATTATAAGAGAGAGAGAGAGAGAGGAATGAAAAAGACCCATACCAAAATCAATTCACTTGAAAGAAAGGACAAAGAATTAGAGAGTCATAGTTTGAAGTGTACTTTGGTTATTTGATGGGTTGCCTCTGATGGCTCAACAAATAAAGCAAATGAGGCTAAGGGTATTAATTGTTGCATGTGCATCAATAAAAACCAAAGAATCTTGTTTGGTCCTATTTCTTCCATCACAAGCATTCCATTCTTAATTCCTTTTTTATCTTTTTCTTTCATAAGCAAACCCTAAACTGTATTTCTTTTCTATGCTATTTGATATTCAACACTCCCATGGCTATAATACTTATACCATTTGGATATATTGGTACCAATAGAATATTGTCTCCCAATAAAGCATTTGCTTTCACCCCTTTTACCCTTTCAATCTTCTATATTTGTGATTGCAATGAGATATTGTCATTTTTTCTTACTTTTTAACTAATTTCTATGGGTTGGGATTTTTGTGTGTGTTTGAGAATGTAAATTTGTAAAGAGAAAATGATTTTAGAATAATAGGAGAAAGAGAACTGATAACAAAATTTACCCTTTTTTTTTCTATTTTATTAGTGTAAAATTAAATCTATCATGACAATGCAAAATTGCATTATTATATCCAATGGCTAAGCCATCTTGTTTGTCAAATTTTCAATATAATCCTTAAAATTTTAAGGATCAGTCCATATTATATATTCATCTTAAATAAAGGTAATGTATTATTGGGTAAAAGCAATATGATGGTTGTTGTACCAATAGTCGATTGTATTTATTTCCTCTACTAAAAAATAGATAAATTAATTCATGTATATTAGATTAAAGAACAAATTGTCCCATTCTGTTAAAATTTCATCCACTTGTATTATTAAAAACTAGTATGGTTGACGAAATAACCAGATAGCGACATGTGATGTGCCACATGTACCTCATACTATAGTACATGGAACAATTTTAAAATTTTTAACAGAATAACTAATTTACCATTTTCTTAGTAGAGGGGATAAAATGCAACCTAACTCTTAGGGATCTCTATGACACTTTTACCTGTATTGTTGGGTTTATATATATTCATATTTACAGTTCTTTGATTGGTAAGAGAGAAAATAAGAAGAAAAGAGGATGGAAGGTGAATTTATTTCTTTCAACACTTTCCCTTGTTTGGCAAAAAAGAAAATAGGAGAGAAAAGAAAATAAATAGATTTTGCACCTTCATTTCAAATTCAATCCTTCTAAACATGGGACCAAAACGCTCTCTTTGAACTCATTCTATTTTAAATTAATAATTTTATCTACAATTAGAACCTAAGTTTGGCCGACAAAGTTTTTTTTACTATTTCAATATATTTTTATAATTAAACTTAAATTTATATTAATAATAAAATAATCCAAGCCAAGAAAGATTTGCTCTTTAAACATGTCTATTTACAACTTCATTACAAACATTTTTCTTATCTTCTATACTAAACATATCAAAATAAACACAATTTTGCTTTCCTCAAAATTGACGTTATAATAGAGCAGACACATCTCCGTTATCAAAAAAGTGAAGAATTGGGTGCAACGATAAGAGATTTTATACACTCAAAGAAAAATATTAAGTTCAAATCTTGAAAATAACTACGTACGAGGTTAGTAAACTGTAATGTCCACGAGGTATGAAATTAGATGCAAATTAGGGGGTTATTTTGTATGAATCCATAGTGTTCCATGAACTGCTTTGTCTATTCCTAGTTGTGAAACATGTTTACACTCATCCTAAATGATTAATGTTAGATAAGCCGTTACTTTCAGTAATAAAATCATTAGAATTAAACTCAAATGTTGACATCTCAGCATAAAAAATACTAATAATGAACTAAAAAGAAATCTGTAACTAATTAAGATTATGGCCCTAGTATTTGTACCCAAATTCGTAATAAAGTTGGATTAGGTTAACCATTGAAAGATGGTAACAAATTTAGTATAAATACACCCTCTATCATTATATAGTGGCTGAAATGTTGGTCTAAAGGAGAGCAATTTAGCTTAAAGTTGACATTCAGCTAATTTTGGACGCCATTCATCAAATGGGGCAATAAAATATGACACTATTTTGGATTAATCTATTTTAAGCTAATTAAACAAATCCACATTTTTACCGTGGATATAAATAGACCCCCATCTTTTAGTCTTGCTAAATGTAGTTTAGATTTTATACCACTCCAAGAAATGTGATTAATTTTAAGATGTTAGGGTTTCTCACTTTTTCATAGGATGGAAAGGGCGTATCTACTTTTTCCCATATATGCATGTAATTGTATATATGTGTGTGTATGTACATCACTTGCATTGCAAGCAGGGAGATGGAGAAATATACCAGTTGATGAAAGAAAAGAAAGCTTGGGAGATGTGGTTGGGACTTTCTCCTAAGAGGAATCATAATTATGAATTAATCATTGTATACATTTAACACGTAATTTATTGTTTTCATCTAAGTACATACATATATGTATATGTATATGTCTATTATCCTCGTATGCCAATATTTAATAATATATACATCTATTTTATTTTGAGATTCGAGTGTTTATTTTAACATAAAAATAATAATATAATTTTTTATTTTTTATATTAAGGAAAATATAACAAAATATACTAAAACTCTATCACACATAAGCCACATTTGTGTTTAAAAATAACATTATTATATATATACAATTGATAGAGGTGATAAAATGTATATAATTAAAATAAAACTTTGGTTGGGTAGTAAATTTAAGGTTTTGTTAACTCAATTGGCATGGATTCGAATCCCATCATATACATATTTTATTGGTCTTTTAAAAATAATAATATTATGTGCTTTAAACATAAAGGAACAGTAAAGTAATTTTCTAACTGAACTCGACATGATTGATGAGTGAAACTAACTTAGTAATAATATTTAATACACAACAGTGAATGATTTTATTTTTCTCGTTAACCATAACTCGAGTCCTTACTAATAAAATTTTATGTATATTAGATTATGACATATAACAAATAAATTTATTAAAATTAATAATTTTTAATTAAAATGGAAAAATTAAATGTTTAATCATAGTTATAATTATATTATATATATAAGCCTCTACTTTTTCATATGTTTTTTTTTCCCAAACTTTTTGATATTGGGGGTATTCTTTTCCATGATGAACTTTACTAAGGAGGAAAGACAAGAAAGTTCATCTTTTTAATTGCCTCACCCTCGTTTAGTAGAAAGTATAAGCGTGATAATTAATCTTTAAATAAAAATATATTTTTGAAAAGAAATATATATATATATATATATAACAACTTTATTTTGGCCTGATTGATGTAGATCGGAGAAAAATAAAAGGTTTTGAGGAAAATAAAAATTAATTTTTCAAGATATTTGAGTTGGTTACATTAAAACACATGTGATCTATGTCTAATCAAATAAATAAAGAGTTATAGTGTGTATTTTTATTCCATAAACAACTTTAAAAATTTAATATGTGTCTCTTTAATTAAGTAAAATCTATGCCTAAAATTTGTTAATTTAATTAAAGTAAAATAATGTTTTATTTTTGCTTTTCTAGCTACTTAAAATAATATTTTGAAGATAAAGTAATTGAATATAGATTTTAAATTTTTTATTTATTATTATATAAATTTATTTAGAATTTTTTAACAAAACCAAAATTCTTATTTTATATACCTGAAAAAACTAAAATATTTAAATGAAAAATGTATATTGATGAATAAGAAAAATATCAAAACTTATGCTTATATATATTATAGATGTTTTATTATTATGTTTGTATGTGACTTTAATATCCAAAATATTTATATTATTCAAATTAAAATTTACAAATAATGTATATTAATTGTTTAAAAATATATTTTTCACAACATTTTCAAAAACATTTATTCTAAATGAAACTTTTAAAAATATTTTTAAGCGTAACAATAATGCTAAATTAACCCTGTAACCCGCCAATTATGGACGTAGAATTATCGTAAATCATTTGCTTCCTAAACATCACATTTTGCAATGAATCAATTAGATGAATAATTATCACAACATAAAGCAAGCTCATTTGTTCTTTTTCATTCAAATCAATTATTTACTTTTTGACTATAACAAATAAATAGTCAAGTCTTCTTAAATTATTTTAAAAATTGACACTGCTATTTTATCATTTTGTCCTTCAAACATTAATATATTAAATAGTAAGCTATTCTACTCATTTTCCACAACACAGAAAAACAAGAAAATTCATTCATTTCTCTCTTTTCTCTAAAATTCCGGTGTTTTGCAATATTCTATCTAGGAGTTTGGGTTTTAAGCGGGGCCATCTATGACCCTTCCAATCTTTCTTGAGAGTTGAACTTAGTGTGGTTTACTCGAGTTTCTTTCAGTTTATTTCTCGACTTTTACAAGAAGAGCAATCCTTTTGAGTTCCATCTTCCTCTGAATTTAGAAGTATTAATGTGTTAACCTTGGAGGCGAGGTTCATTTCCGATGACACTGATCAAGGCTAAATCGCTTCTAAAATTATGGCCCTTCCATGGCAGAATGATTGCTTTATTTATTTACACTTAATTTGATTTCCTATCAGTTCTAACAACTTTGTTTACAGTAGTATATTTCCAACATAAAATACTAGAGAGTGAAAGGGTAGGGTTGAAAGAAGACATTCCAATATAAATAAATGATTTAATTCCAACATTTTTATTGAATGTTTGTAAGAAGTTGGATTTTAGTTGGAAAGGGTTACAAGTAATCAATTTTGATGTTGTCAATTTCATTTAGCCTTTTGTTTTATTCACATTAATTACTATTCTCCATCTACATAACACTGCTAACTTCGTAAGATAATCAATAAAGTTTATTATTGATGAAATAAAAATCTAAGATACATTTTATAAGTTTGTAAAAAAAAAACATTTTCAATATATATATATAGTAATAACATAAATGATTTTTTATTTTAATACCACATTTTTAATATATTATTTTTACTTATATTATTTGTAAATCCGTTGCTTTTTTTTAAAATATGACAATTTTGCATTTTTAACGTAACTTTATTCAAATTTATAATTTTATCTATTTACTTTTATAACACAAAAACTAAAATATTCGAAAAACCTATAATATAATGAATGGGAAAGATTGATATAATGATTTCTTCATCCTAGAAAAATATTCGGCTTTTAATGTGGAAATTGGAAAGAACAGCATGCATTTGTACTAGGTGACCCACTTCTATCATATCATACGTGCCTTCTCTTTAATGATATATGATAAGTATTTTAGGTTTTGTCTTGATTTAATCCCTGTCTTAAGGACACACTCTTTCGAAGAAACAAGAAGCTATTTCCTTATAATATCATCCAATCATTCTCGAGTGATATATATATTCTAATTAACCTCTCTTTGGGTATGTATATATGACCCACCAATGAAAATTAATAATTTAGGTAAAAAACAAAAAACAAAAACAGTAAATTTGATTTAAGCATCTACTTTTGAATTTATGTTTACATTTTTCGTGGTAAGGTGGCCAATCTTGTCCGAGATCCAACAGAAGCTAGAGATTTGCATTAATTTTTGAGTTCAATAGTAATAATATAAATAAATAATTTATAAGTTTGTAAATATATTTTTATTTATTTTATTGTTCATATTCGAAACTACAATATGTCGTACAATGAAGTTGTAATCATAATTTATTAATGCATCAAAGATAAATTGATCAAGTTTTGGCTGTCTTCCATTGCTTAGATGCCAATCAACAATTTGGCTTTCATTTCGAGATTCTTTTCACCATTTTTAAACGTGATAAGTAACTGATAAATAGGAGTACTATGTGCTGTCCATGCATCATTAAATAATGACTAAAGAATCGTCTAGACATTGACTGACCAGACTTTTAATTAATTAAAAAAAAAAAAGAATGAAAAGTAGGAGTCCTTTAATGATGATAATTTAGAAAGCAGTGAGATTTTGAAGTTGAAGCAAGCTTAGGTAGGTAGCATGCAGCAACAATGAATTGTTGAATTAAAACATATATTATTAAACTTTGCATGGCTTTGAATGTGGTGGTTGATTACATGCAAAAGTTAAGTCATGTATAGAAGAAAGGAGTAAAATGGTAAATGTGAAATGATACTATCAATTTTTCAAACAGTTAAAATCCATTTTTAGCAGACACTAACAAAGCATCTATGGTGGGACAGTTTTACAAACCTTGCTGTCAATCCATAAAATTTTATTTTTACCTTTATATATGGGGAAGGTGGTTTTCTGTTTACTGTTTCAGTGATCCAATGGTGACCCACAAAAGATCACATCAAGAAAAACATGTTGATACAATCACAACCGTCAGATCAGGTGACCTCATTATTAAAACAAAACTCCCAGTGATGAGAGAGTTGAATATTTTGAAAAACCATAGTATGGGATTGGAAGGTCAGAATGTCAGAATAATTTTCATCAGCCAATGTATATATATTTCAACAAGTTTGATTCTTACATTAAGTCGATAAGTCCAAACATTGGGTCCCATCAAACTGCATGTGTGCCACGCGTACTGGGTACCCCCATGGTAAGGAGGATCCCATTATAAGCCATACAACTCTTACAGGTTCATACTGCAGTTTTTAGCCTTTTGCCCACAAACCCTAACTGGGCCACCATTGGTACAGTCCCTACATTAAATTCACCCCCCCCTCCCTCACTGTACTTTTCTTATCAGTTCCCTTCAAAGTTAATTTTTTTCTCACATTTTCTTGTAATCAAATTTCTAGGGCTTTTGGTCTCTCGTTTTTTTTTTTCACCATATAGAATCTCTCTCTCTCTCTCTGTCTCTTTCTTATATGCTTTTCTATTTTTCACTTTTAAGATAATCAAATTCTCTAGAGAGAAAAGAAAAAAAAAATGGGGCACCATTCTTGTTGCAACAAGCAGAAGGTGAAGAGAGGACTATGGTCACCAGAGGAAGATGAGAAACTGATCAACTATATTACAACCTATGGCCATGGTTGCTGGAGTTCAGTCCCTAAACTTGCAGGTTTCTTTATTCATAATAAACGATAATCATAACCTTTTTTTTTCTTTGTTTTACAATCTAAATTGCACTAGTTTTTTTTTTCTAACCCTTTGTTTTTTTGCAGACTATATAACTTCAAATACCAACTACATTTGATTCCTTGTTGCTGTTCTTTTTTGTTGTTGTTGTTAATTTTGAATGATACAGGCCTGCAAAGATGTGGAAAGAGCTGCAGATTAAGATGGATAAATTACTTAAGACCTGATTTGAAACGTGGGAGTTTCTCACCACAAGAAGCAGCTCTCATCATTGAACTCCATAGTATTCTAGGCAACAGGTTCTTCAATGTTTTTTTCATTATTATGGAAGTTTGTTGACTCATAATCATTGTAATAATCATTGCCTTCTTTTAAAAAAATATTGAAACAGATGGGCACAGATAGCGAAGCATCTACCTGGAAGGACTGATAATGAAGTGAAGAACTTTTGGAATTCAAGTATCAAGAAGAAGCTAATCTCCCATGATCATGTCCCAGCTTTGGCTTCTTTCGCTGATGTTCATAGCTCAAACCATACGGAGGAAGCTGGTTTCATCTCTCTAAATGCAAACCCTAATTTGATCCTCACTGCTCAACAAGACCAGCTTTATCTTTCCCCCACAGCACCTGTTCTACAAAGTTTCTGTCACCATGCAGATTTGGTTCACCATCATTTCCCCTTGACACCAATGCTCCCACCGCCACCACCCCCTTCAAATACAGCTTCCTTCGACCCTGCATGGACATTACCCTTTGGACCTCAACATGATCAAGATGATGATCAACATCATCAAGTCCAAGTTTTCAACAATGAAGCAGCTCAAAACTTTGTAAGTGACAAGCTTATGAATCCACCTTTCGACAATCCGTTAATGGGTCCTCCAACAGTGCCGAAACTCTGTGAAATCCTTGAAGGGAACATGGTGTGCAACATTCCACAAACATCATCGGTTTCATTAGAAAACAATATCGACCCACTAGTCTCCAGGCTATCCTCATGTTTCCCCCCGATACCTGCCGGTTCAAACTATGCACATGACATGCAGGTGGGGGCAAGCCAGATGGAGTACATTGATACCATCATCACATCAATACCCTCATCTTCATCATCATCGTCCTTATCGGCATTATCCAGCGGGCAGTATTTGACAAACCCTAATCTTCCTTCAAGCAGCTGGGACCCTTAGACAGGCATGGCGGATTTCATCACATCTTATATTATAATTTGGAGTGGATTTAGCTAGGTAAAAGCATTTATTTTCTTGAAATATAATATATTATATATGCATAAAATATATATAAAAATATATATGTAAAATGCAGGATCGGTCCAATATATGAGAGAAAATCAAATACTAAATGTTAGTAATTCAGATATTCAGCGAGGATAATGCTATCTTGATGATGTTCCATAAATAAATATGTAGGTTATTCATTTCACATATTACTCTTCCAGAATATATTTGTGTATCAGTTTCTTCTTCTTCTTCTTCTTCTTCTTCTTCTTCTTCTCTCTAGAGAATTCCTCTATAATATGTAGTGTTAGCTTTCTCTCTCTCTCTCATTTATAGGTGAAGGGACATTAAAACTCTGGGAAAATATTTCATATTTATACATTTTAGGTGGTTGATATATATATATATATACACACACATATATTAGGTTTTAGGAATTGCTGAGAATACTGAAGATCAATGTGTAGGGTATACATATATAGTAACTGGTAATTTATGAACTTTTTAAGGTCCTTAGCTGTTTTAACTTTTTGGAACAGAGGGAAGAGCATAAAGGATTAGAGCTAATAAGATTTGTTACTTATTCGCTAAAACCGAAATTTTTTTATGTAAAATTTTAGTTGATATATTTATTACATAATTTTATTTTTACTCGCATTGAAATGTACCATAGTTTAATATATATAATTTAACTCATTATATTTTTATTTTTAAAAAATTCCATGTAAGTCCAAAAGAATTACAACTTATATATATTATTTTGAAGGATAGTTATTTGGCATTAGTATTGGAGTCTTTTAAAAGTAAATAAACAGATAATTACTACATATGTTTAATTAATATAAGATTATAGGTGAAAACATAACTATTTAATAAATATATTTATAAATTATCAATATAAATAACAGATATAACTTTGGTTATGTTGAAAATTATAGAAGCTTGGGTTCAAATTTTATTTTGTATATATATATATATATATATATATATATATATATTTAATATTAAACACAAAATTACCCTCAAAATAGTACATTTATCATGTAAAACAAGAATTCCTTTTATCATTCTAATTGGTTTATATATACAATAAATCTTTTTTAAATATAAAAGGGATTTTGTGATTTCATCCCGTATGTTTCAACAAAACTAAAAATATTTAATTAATAATAAATTAATGCCTTCTACTAATTTTAAATTAAAAACAACGAAATTATATATTCACCACTATTTTTTTTTTTTACTTCTGATGCACCATGATTTATATTATCTTCTATAAAATTTTTACAATAAATCAAGTACTTGTTATACAAAGGAATATCTCAAATTTTTAATAAAAGAATAGACTCACTCCATATATTTTTTTATTGAAAGAAAATGGGTACAAAACAGATTTGGGTGAGAAGCTAGTGGGTTGACACTAATATAGCAAATATAGATGCAGGCCTACTTGGCGACTGATACTTTGATTGCTGTCATCAATGCTCCGCCGAAGTGGTAGGGGCCCATATTATATGGCCTTTGAGCCTTTTACTACTGCCTATGCCTCTAATTATGAACAACAGCAATATGAAGAACAACAATATTCATTTAGGCCTAGAAACATTCACATAAATTTGAAACAAATCAAAAGACCATATTACATGAAAAGCCCCCACAACAACAACATGAAGAATTTGCAGAAAGACCATGGTCATATTTAATTTAGACCATGCTATTTCCTTGTATCAACAAACAGCTAGAACAAAAGACAAACACCCGAGTTATTGATATTTTGGGAACCCCTAGAAGAAAAAATGAACAGGGAAAATACAGAACAAGCATTTCAATGGAAATTAATAGAAGCACTCAATTGATGACTAAATGTAATGCCTCCTGCGGATGTATACAAATTGATTGATTTAAGATTTTTTTTGTTGGCCTTCCCAGGGTTCTATTGCTCCACCTGAAGTGCACCGGAGATCCAATCTGATGCAGCGGTTTGAATGTCCACCTCAATTTGAGGACAAAGTGAGAAGGGAGTTACTGCAACCTGTTATTTTATAATTTCAAGCAGGAAAAAGAAAATGAATGAACCAAATCAACCACTGATGAACATATTGGAATCAGTTTGTGCTTATAGAGGTCGATTTCATAATCTTGAAAATGAAATCAATCCTTAGACTATTGCATGATTGAATGACAACTTACAAATCCGTTGTCAAGGGCCTTGAAATCCAAATCCTCTTCTGCTTCTTCCTGTTCTTTATTTATAAACTGCAAAATACGGGCAAGCATCTGACATGGGTACACTCAAATTGTTGCAAGGTTTTCCATACATTTGGAAGGTCATATCTTTGTACTCATATCCAGATGATATAAGATTTTGGGGCAACATTGAATATAGGCATTCACAGATACAGAAAAGGATTAATGAAAGAGAAAGTAAAAAATAGTAAAAGCAAAAGCATAGCTTTTAAACTTTTTAGATGCATATGCAACCTGATTTTATCGAACTGTTCAAATATATTACTGAAACCAGAAAACATGTAGAAAAGAAGATAATAATGGATTTCTTGTTCTCAGCTTCACAACTACGAAAGCAATTAATTTGGCTTCATGGAAATTAAGAAACTTTCAGATTTCATAGTTGGAATTTTACATACCTCCAGTCGAAAGTACTTTTTCACTTTATTTGTATCGGATTTAACAGCCCCAACCGACTCTACTTCTACATTCTGCCTTTGCGCAGATATGCGGCGAGCAGCACCCTAAAGAAAATATGCATATGCATGATCATGAGTGAATAGTGACAAAGATAATTGAGAGTCCCATTAAAGAGATTAATATAAAGAAATGATGCAATATAAGGGGGAAAAAAATTTACAGCAGCAGATGCATCTCGGCTAAGCTGTGCAAGTTGGAGCCCAAGGCTTTGTTGATTAGACATGAAATGAGCAGCAGAAGAAGGATGCCGATTAGCTGAAACAGCAAGCCAATTTGGTGCGGATCTCCACATACTTTGCTTGGTCAATTTAAAACCCTGCCATATATGAATGAATAAGCAAAGCATATATGGAGGACAAGACTAGTCAAAATCACTAACCGGAAAGAAACAAATATAGTGCTACATTTTGTTTTCAATCTAATAGATCCAAAATGTAAGCCTTCTAGGAGGATATGCACATTGACCTTCTTGTTATGCACAATAATCATTACCGAAACGATGAAAAAAATATTGATACATAAAAGTGAAAGAGGGGAAGAGAGCAAGCAGCTGATGTGCGCAAGTTCATAAATTACGGCAAAAAGAGAATATCAATTGCGTGTGAAGCAACATGTTTATGACTTTTTTTTTCTTTCTTTATCAAATCTAACAAGTCATGTGCTCCAAACCAGAACAATTGATGCATAAGATTTGATAAAGAAAAAAAAAAAAAGAGTCATAGTCATGTTAGACCGTCCTAAAGCTTTACCCCAAAGGACATCAAACTTCGAAGGCCATATGCCTATTTGGACATAACTTGGATTTAAATATCAGGTGCTGAATCCAAAACCCAAAACTGTACAGTTAAGCCAATACAACGTTTGGAACTTGGATTGTTTAAATGTACTTTTTTTATAAAACATACAACTACCATGAGGAAGCTTCCTCCCAGAGATGATTAATGATTTAAAGCCTTTCCGGTTCAGTGAAGCTTCTGTTCAAAAGTTGGGATGTTTTCAGCTTGAAGCTTCGCATTTTCAAAAACAATTTCACTCAGTCAGTTGGCGGCCGATCTTTTAAAAGGGAAATTGCATCAGGGAAACTTCTAATTCGTCAACAAAGAGCATGACCAGAAACTTCCTACAACCAGATCATATACTACCATGACGCTTTTTAAGAATGTCAATTCTCTTAAGAAGTTAAGGCATGACCCTAGTATAATAACCTTCAATATTGCTGTTTTTAGGATCATCTGGCATTTTGACATGATTCAAAAGGAATGAAAATTCACTTATAGTTTAGAAAGTAACCATACTCTGCACCTTGTGTCTCAAAATCTAAGAAATTAAAGGAAGAGATGGAGTGCTTCCAAAATTGCCCAATAATTTGAACCCAATATGACTAGCACTTGTACGAATAGATGAAACAAATATATTCCTCCAAGGAATAAGGAAATGTCCTCTTCATCAGCTCTTACAAAAGATTGTTCTTTATGATGAATACAACACCAAAATTTCGCCTCTCCTAACACTAGAAGGACAACAGACGGTCGAAAAACAAGAACTCTCAACACTCACCCTAAGAAAATTATCATCAACTACTATCATCAGCTACAATGCGATTTGCCTCGGTTTTATATAAACAAGATTGCAAGAGGTCATGTCAAGGAAGCAATGATACCCACATATTCAACTTAGGCATTTTTAATGTCCCAAAAATAAGGAATACAAACCTTGTTTGCTGAAGGAGAAGTAGGTATTTCTATACTTAGAAAGCAACTTTTGGGGAAAACACCCTTTTCGATATCTCTGATGGCTGCGGTTATTAAAGGTAAACAAACAGCAACCGCATCCTTAAAATCACTTTCTTGGCTTTCTTCCCTCTTCCTGCAAGAGTACCCGACAGTGGAAAGAACATTCAATCACGAAGTGAAGAGAAAAATAGTAGAAACTAAATCCCCGTAAACAAGTTTGTACCAGTTCAGTGATATTGACAAAGATGGTACACCAGAAACTAGTGCTTCTCTAGCTCCAGCCACAACACCCGAGTAAAACCTGGTATATTACACATTATCAATACACTTAACATCCAAACACAAGCCAAAAAGGTTTAATAGTAAACTAACAAGATAAAACTACAAAACACATGCATGAATTCATGCAAAGATTTACACATAGGAGATGAAAATTCAAAGAGAAACTTAAAGGCATCGTTCTTATAATAATCAATCAAGAAAGTCAAAGCAAATAGTATCATTGTGCAAACATGTTCAAAGACTCACATATGATGACCACAGCTTGATCCCCGGTTAATTCCACTAATTACCTGAATATATTATGAAAAATATAGTAGTCAATCAATGCTCAAAACAAAATCGAAATTTTCATTCATTGACAACAAGATGAAAGCCTTACCAGCAGGGGCTTAGACCACGAGAACAACGCCCCAGACAATGCTAAGGATACACAATCTACAGGAGTCCCTGAAAGCAGAGAACCATTGTTGAAGCTGATTAAGATCAAAGTCAACTCAAACCAACATTAAAATTTAGACAAGTTTGCAGACATATGTGAAAGAATAAGGGTGACAAATTAAGGTCCTAAATGTTCTTTCTTACAATAGTAAGGTTTCATATCCCAAATTCAAGAAAACAGAGATAATTAATTTAGCTGAAATTGAATATCACAAATGCAAAAATCAAATCACACCTGAAACTTCATAAGCAGTGGCACCATCGATTTCTGCCGGAGTAACAGTAATTGTTTCTCGGACAGTCACGGAATGACTAGACACAGATTTGTCCCTAAACCAATCCATTCAGAAACTAATAAATCACAGCAAATTACTAAATTCAATAGCCAAAAAAGATGGAAATTAAATATATTAGACATCCAAATTACTAAAAACAAAAGCACACATAACAAACCAGGAATTATTATAACCGACATTTCCAAATATGAATTGATAAGCACACATAACAAAAGAGTTATTATAGATGAAGAAATGCATAGTTTCCTATTCCGGTAATAAAGCAAGAAATAAAAAAATTAGAGAGAACCCAGATTAGAAAATGCAAAAATTAAGCCAAAAACAAACCAGGAATCAGAAAATTCTGTGAAATTTCAAGGAAAGAAAAAAAAACCCACGATTGAGGAGCGCAAACATGGACATTGTAGAGGCCAGAACGGACCAAAGCTTGAACGAGATAAACAAGGCCAAGTGAATCAATCCCTTCACCGTTGGTAACCAAAACGACAGGCTTGGAGTTGTCGTTTTCATCAGAAGCAGAAGTAGATGTCTCAGTAGAATCAGTAACGGCGTCGGGTTTTTGTTGTTGTTCATCGTTATTGGTGTTGGAGTTTCCGCCTTTTCTGCTAAGAAGAACTTCCTGGAGATTGTTAACCAAACCAGGAGGTAACATGTTTTTTTTAGTAGTCGTCATTCCTTTGTGAAAGAACAATGAATGATTGAATCAAAACCCTAAAGATAGATTTGGTTCCCCAAAAAAAAAAAAGAGGAGATGAAATATGGGTTGGATAAATAAGATATAGATGGATAGACCGGGTCTAACGGGAGACTGAGAAAAAGAGAGAGAAAAGAAGAGATTTTAAGAAGAAATCAAAAGGCTTTTTGAGATTGAGAGAGAGAAATATTAGTAATAATTAACAAGGGTGGGGAACTGGGAAGAAGGTACAGTTTTTTTTTTTTTTCTTTTGGGTTTCGTTTTAATGGCGAAAGATTTTTTTTTTTTTTTACATCCATACATGTCAGTCGTAAAGCGTTAATCCCTCTCCTTTTAAGTTGCAGTTTTAACTTTGTCTAATTCTGCTTCCAGTCCCTATACCTTTTACAAATTTAACATTTTAGTCCTTTGACTCTTTTATTTTTGAAAGTATATCCTTTTACTTTTAATCCCAAAAGTTCAGTTTTTTTTACATTTCATAATTAAAGTTCAATTGAAAAACTGAAAAAGTTTTGTTAAGTTAGATCACATGACATTTTTAAAATATAAAATTTCATCATAACATTAATTTAAAACTTGTGAAACAGGCGAAGTTAAAAATAAAAATTTTGGGCAGAAATTAAATTGTATATTTTAGGATAATAAAAATATAAGTTTACTATTTTAATAGCTTATATCTTTATAATTTTAAAAATTTGAATCAAAATTTTATCACTTCTTGAGGTCAAAATATAATTTTATCATTTACTAATTTAAAATTTTATAAATTATAAAATGAATTAAATGGAAAATTTTCCTTTTGTAAAATAGTACTAAAAAGATTGTAATTTTATACTTAGAATCGAAAACTCTACCATCTCAAATTCAACATTTTTGTTTGCCTTTCATGCATGTAATGTTTGCCTACTTGACTATTCATTTATTTAAAAATATCATTTAATCCAGTTTAACGGAGTTCTTTCTATGGTTTAATTATAAAATCAATAGAGTAAAAGGACTAAACTGATGAGATAAAAAAAAGTGTAGGACTGAGAGGAAAATTAGGCCTTTTTAACTTTTCCACATGGTTCGAGACTGGTCCTAAAGAAACATCTTGTCACTGTAAGGAAATGTTAATCGGTGTTTGATTAACAAACGGCTCAAATTAGTCTTTCAAAAAAAATGTTTTAATTTAAGCTTATAAGTTGTGTTTTTATACCATCGGATGCAAAATTTTTGTTCTTGAAATTCAGATTTCGAATAGAAAATATGAAATCATGTGGACAAGAACTTGTGAATAAAGATTTCTACATAAAATTTTATCCATTTGGCAAATACATAAAAATATTTGTACCTTAATTGATTTTCAAGGCTACCTGATGATGCGTTACTTGGTTATGGGTAAATGGTATGAAGTGAGAAGCATGCAATTGGCAGTTTTGTAAGAAATATAAAAATAATGTGTTGAATTTCATATTTAAAACAAGATTAAAGTAAGCAAATGTCGTTTAGTACTTGGTTTTATTGTACGTACCAAATTAAAATAAAGTTTTTTTTTTTTTTATGAAAACATAATGGAACATTGTTTAATGGAGTAAATAGACTTAATTGGGGTGTGGCGCTCCACCTACTTTGACTTAAAGAGACATCGGGGGTATTGGCCTTCCGCTCTTCACGTTACCACATGACTTTTTAAAAACAGGAATATCTTTTGTGGGAAATAAATAATATTAAAATAATAAAAATTAATTAATTGAATTTTTATACTGTATATTGGTAAAAATTATGTTTTTTTATTAAATTTATAATTTTAATCTTATAAATATAATATTTTATATTATTTTAAATAGTTTTAGATAATAATTAAATATATTAGCGTAAATATTTTACCTATCTTTAAATTTTCCTTTTTCAAATATGAATTTTAAAAATTTTACCTTTACCCCAACTCTTATCTAAGAAAACATATACAAAGAAGATTCTAAGGCAGTGATATCAAAGCTAGTATAGTAGTGCGGTGCAGTGCATTTAGTTTATTTTTTGTCTTATATTACAGTATCTAATTTTACTACCGCCGCTACTTTTATATTAACTAAATTAACTTTATTCTTTTAGATAATATCACCCAAGCCCAAGGCACAATATATGAAGTATCATTGTTGGTTGAATTTCAAATTCAATCCTTAATTGTTGTGTCTGAGCTAAATTTAGCATTTAATCAGTGTAGAGTCTTCAACAATCCACCCACTTAGATGTTTCCAGTTCCTTGGTGTATGTTACTCCCTTCACCAAGTAATTAATACTATATTAATGTAAGTAGAAATTAGTAGGTGTACCAGATCTTACAAATTTCCCTCATTATATTATTTATTGTCCTTTTCTCATCTCTCCCAATTTGGTCATTATATATCTTTGCCAATTCTTTTTTTAGCAAAGGTGATATCAGAAAAAATAATAATACATGTGTTGTTTTTCATTTTCTTCTATTAATATTTGATATGTATGTACATGTATATTTATAATTTATACATAATATATCGCATCTATCAACAAGGTCTTAGTTGAAATAGTAAAATTGAGAGCTTGAGATTTTGAGGCTTGAGCGTCCACATTCAAGCCTTATCTGTATAAATTATGTATGGGAAAGTTAATTGGTTGAGTTAATTATTTAATTTAGTATTTGTAATAATTGATTATGATAAATGTTGAAAAAACATAAAAATAAAAACACATAAAGCACAATAAAAAGAATCGAAAATTAATATATACTTGGTAAAAAGACTTCTCCAGTCTTCCTCAATTTCGAAATTAAGCAAATTAATCCCCCTAAATAAATCAGATAAATTTAATCTCTATCGGTTTCAAAAATGATCAACTAAGGACAATTAATCACGATGTTAATGTAACAAATTTAGCCTTCAAAGTTTACACATTTTGTCAATTGGTCTTAATTTAACAAATTTACCCTGCAATATTTGTGTAAATATATAAATCTGAGGTTTGAATTTGTTGAATTTTTTAGAATTAAGGCCAAAATGACAAAATATGTAAACATTGAAGGCTAAATTTGTTATTATATTAATCAAAATTATGTAAAATTGATGTAAGATATTAACGTCATGATTAATTGTGCTTAGTTGCTCACTTTTAAAGTTGATAATTAATTAAATTGCTTCAATTTTTTAGAGGGACTGAAGAGGCCTTTTACCTATATACTTTCTATAACATTACAAGTTTTAGGGAGGAAGATAAATTATATAATGCTTGAAACTTGATCTTTGATTTAAAGAAGGGTTAAAATATGCTCCAAGTCTATACTTTTCATATATTTGAAATTATTCTCTCTTTTTTTCCAAGGAATTTAATCTTTCTACTTTTCAACTTTAAAAATGTAAGTCCAATTGTTAACACCATCAAGTTTTTTTACATAGCTACCAAGTGATTTTTTTTTTATTTCGAAATGTCACACTAGCTACCAAGGACATTGCAGTGTTCGAGCATCAATGTTAAGAATGGTGAAATGGAGGAATGAATGGAACGTAATGGGAAAAGTACATAAGAAAGATCATGACTAGGCCATGGGTCCGATCGGAGGCTATTTGCCAAAATGAGTAAGACTATAGCTGAAAGATGCTATGACATCATGATAAAAATGAGTAAGACCATGGCTGAAAGATATTATGGCATCATATGAAATCATATCAGAATAGTAAATAGGACAAGACCACGGTTGAAAGATGCTATGGCATCCTTTGGTAGTCCATTGAGATAGTAAACACGAGGTTATATTGTGTAAGACCATAGTTGAAAGAAGCTACAACGTTATAGATAATCCATCGGGACGGTAAACACAGGGATTTCAGAGTGTAAGACCATAGTTGGGCTATGGCAACCAGTATAGTCCGTTGGGACACTAAACATGTGACAGTCAGCCAAGACGTTAAACATGAGATTATATTGCGTAAGACTAGAGCCTAATTGTGGCAGCATGAGAGAGTTCGCTGGGACAATAAACACGGATGGATAATCAAGACAGTAATCATGGGAAACCCCATAGACAAGGAGAAAAGGGTTAGAAGGAAATTGGAAGCATGAACACGAAATGGTCAACCAACGGGTCGAAAGAATCTGCTAATGAATGAAAAGCGTAATAGAAGTGGGAAAAGACTGCTAGAATAATAGTTACGAAAGCCAGTAGGGCATATGAGTGGTAACCTGATAAGGAATAGTCATGGAAGATGACGCTCTAGTGATGTTTGGTGTACAGGCGAACGAAAGATGGTTTTTCCAAGGATCACAAATAAGGATTCACCAATAAGAGCCACCAGAGAATGCTCAATGAAATGTTGTCCGTTAAATGTTGAGCATAGGCACGACAATCAATTCACAATGATAAGAGAGGTTAGTTAAAACCCATTGACAGAGAAGGATACGCTATATGACAAATATGTCTGTTAAGATTATTCTTCTTTGAAGGGAAAACCATTTGGAAAGTACCAAACAAACGACTAGTTCTGTAAGGAACCAAAATTCAACTTTAAGACCCTTATAGGTCCAAAACATAACTTAACATGCCAAAAGGCTAAAACAACACATTAGACCCATAATTTAACCTAAGTACGTACCTTTAAAAAATTATAAACAAAAGAGCACAAGATGGTCTAAGCTGAGTTGTAGAGCTTTGGATGCTTTAGGAAACACACTAACTAACAAGCACCTATTCGACACTTGTGAACGAAAAAAAAACACATCCGTATGCTGAGTATTGGAACTTAGTGGTGCTAATATAATTTGAATTCAAAACATAACAACATTAAATAATAGATGTACAATGTAAGAGTTGTGTTATCCAAATTCCTGTTGAAAATAAAATACAAGTGGAAAGATAGAGGGATCTACAAGGGCGAAAGTCACAGCCCATCGCAGATCCCCAATAAGCAAAATACTAGACTGGGGTTACAACCTCCAACCCCCGTGGTACGGTACAAGCTGCACAAGTGGAATCCGTATAGAAGTTTACTTCCTCTATTTGATATTTGATTAGAATAAGGTTTTTAAACCTACAAATAGATGTATTCGTAATCATTCGAATTTTCTTCTCATCTGCCCGTGGTTTTTTTCCCAAAAGGGGTTTCATGTAAAATTCTGTGTGTTCTATTTTTTTTCTTTTTCTTTATGATACATTACCATTATTGGCATTCTATTTTTCACATTCAACTTAAACATGTCTTATCAATCAATTATTAACTATCATAAAAAAAACAGTTGATAATGAATTATTATATCATGTCACCCTCAAGGTATTCCGACTTATACTTTTCACAAGTTTTCATATCACAGAAATAAACAAGATTTCATTTTGCTATATCATTTCAATATACATTTTCTCAAATTATTGATGTTCCCTGAGGAAATTCGCATCTCTACTTAAATATCTAGTAACCATAGTTTATTTATCATAATTTGACCACATTTCATTTACATATACATTCATATAGCATTTCATACTATAATCACATATCATTTTCATTCATTTGCCCTTACCAACCGATTTTGAATTTAAGGACAGGTACACGGATTATTATATCAATTACACTCATGACTCTTTAGGAATTTGAGCTAATAATGTAACACCCTCTAACCCTAAACTGTCGCCAGAATAGGGTTACGGAGTATTACCTGACATAACTAATTCACAAATAAATAACAGACATAGCGTACCTTAATCATTAAGTCCCTTTATTGGACTCTTAAGGCCCAAATTTTGTTTCAAAAGTGGATCGGGTTATTATCATTTCATACTTGTATCAAATATGTCATATTAGTTCCATTTCATATTTATAACCAATTTAAACATCATTCTACAACCATCATTACAAGACTCTTATACTTAACATATACATCACCTAGATACATGTCACATTATCAAAAGAAAGGTACATCACTAAAATTTCTCTGAGGTCGGGATTGCTCTAAATGCTAGACCGGACACTGGCTTTCTACTAACCTGCGCACGGAAACAACCGTACGCTGAGTATGGGTATACTCAGTGGTATTACCATAATTCGAATTTATAACATTAATCGATAAATTATATACATTCAATTTATGCCTACAATTATTCATTAATTATCTCATACTTTAAATCAACTTGATCATTAATATTAATAAGCAATATTTCACTATCTTAATTTCATTAGATTTTCCACATCTCATTCCAATAGTTCATTTCAATTCATATACAATTCATTCAATTTATCACTATATTCAATATCAATTCTATTGCAATTTGTACTCATTAATATCATATAACAAAAATTTACTCTTAATTAAATCATGAACTTTGGGTTCATGTCTTCAAATCTCATATCTCGATTTCCAATTCACATATCAATTCACAATTTCACTTTCTCATTTCTTTCCATAGCTCAATCAATCACACTTATTCAAATTTTCTCATTTCAATTATTTATCCCTATTAACAAGACTCGGACCTTAGCGGATACACAGATCCAACTAAACACACCAATACGACACATTGTGCCTAAAACGGTACATAGTACTTGATCAGTATATGACACATAAGTGCCTGAAATGACACACGAGGTGCCTGAAATACGACACAAAGTGCCTGATATACGACACATAAAGTGCCTGATATACGACACATAAAGTGCCTGATCGGCAGAGCCGATAAATCCTGTACTCTTCCAAATCCTATGACATGCCAACTATATCCGACTTAGCCCGACTAGTTAATAGGGTTTCCGAATCACATTTCAATTCAATCACTTTCTCAAACTTTCAATTCAAATCATTCTAATTTAATCACAATTCAATTTAATACATTTTCCACTTTCTAATCAATATACCATCAAATGCTCATACAAATTCATACTTCATTTCAATTTCATTCAATTCATAATTTCTCATGTTCACAATTCAAATCAATTTTTCAATCCAATATGCATTACATTAGTTCTTTTAATTAAAATCATATCTCTAGTAATTTCCATTCAAATCACATACAATTAAATATCATTTAATTCAATATCGAAATTCACCTTATTTTTATTTACTAAACATATTATTCAAAATTCAACAATTGCTATTAATAAATTTAATACCAATACGTATTTATCATTCAATTCAATCGTGATACTTACCTCAATTTGCTTATCATGTATATTAATTTAAATTTTAACAATTAATAATTAAATTCGAATTATGGTAATACTAACCCGGACTTCGTAATTACTTGATAACTTTCTCCTTTCCTTTTTGTACTGATGCCTCGGGTTCTTTGCTAGCTACGAAAATGATAATAATAATTTACACTATTAATTACAACACTAAATAATAATAATAATTGAATTTCTATTCAATTTATACCTTAATTCCAATTTAATCCTAATTAGCTCATTTACTTTTCTAATTCAATTCATACTTTATTTCTATTCAATTTCCTTCCATATTCTACTTAACTATCTAATGTTCATAATAAAACCCCAATTTAAAACTTCTTTCAATTTAATCCCTACAACACAAAACTTATAGCCTAGTTTACAATTTAATCCTTTAATCAATTCTAATCAATAATTCTATCAATTAAACCCCTAATTCAAACATCTTTCCCAACATGAACCACGTCAAAAAAAATCTAACATCTTACAAAATTCCAAGATAAATCCAATAATACTTTGTTCTAGGATTCCAAAAACATCAAAACTAAGAGAAAAGGAACTAAATTGACTTACCAATTTATACTTGGAACCTCAAAACCTCAATTTTCCCTTTTCTTTCTTTCCTTCTCTTCTCTGTTTCGTTTGCCTATTCTGTTTCTATTTCTCTTTTTCTATCTTTTGTTTCTTTTAGTTAATTAGTTTAATATAATAAAAATAAAATAATAAAATAATATTATTTACTTAAATAATAAGTAAATATGTAATAATTACTAATATATGTATTTCATTTTTCCCATATGCACCATACATTTGTTAACTTTTTTTGTTATTAAAATATAATAATATAATATATAAATATCTTTTACTTAGTTAATAAGTATATATATATATTAATTACAAGTTTATACATATATTTATTACACATGTATTTATAATTACCACACACTTTTCACTTTTTATGGTTTAATTATTAGTTTAGTCCTTTCACCTTTCTCTATTTTATAATTAACTTTCACACTTAATTCAATTTAGTCCTAAGACTCAATTAACTTTAATTCAACTAAATTTACTTAACTAAAATCCAATTGGTCATATAACTAATTCTATAAATATTTTTAATAATTATTTTACGAGTCCGTTTTATCAAAACGGAGACCCGATAATTCACTTTCCAATGCCTGCACTTTTTAGGTCGTTACAAATAACTTGTACTCAACCCTTAGAAAATTGTAGTATTGTTCTCGACCCTTAGGGAATTTAAAAACTCTCCCATCCTTTTGGAATACGGGAGTAAACACAATGTAATCACTATTAAACCTATGGTATGTCAACTATATATGTAATTATTTCTGACACTGATGTGGTCGTTGAAAGCACCAAAAATATCCTCACTACACCAAAACAGGCTTTTAGCGGTGCTTTTAGTGGCGTTTGGACAAAAAACGCCGCCAAAAATGAGCATTAAACGCTGCTAAAAACCTAAGACCAACGGCACCGTTTTCAACCTTTCGGGGCTTTTAGCAGCGTTTTTGAAAAAGCGCTGCTAATGCTCAGGCTTTTAGCGGCGTTTTTGAAAAAGCGCCGCTAATGCTCAGGCTTTTAGCGGCGTTTTTGAAAAAGCGCCACTAATGCTCTGGGCTTTAGCGGCGTTTTCCAAGAAGCGCCGCTAATGCTTAAGGCTTTAGCGGCGTTTTTGAAAAAGCGCCGCAAAAACATTTTATCTGTCTATTTACTATTTATTTTGTTTATTTATATTAATTAAAATTCAATTTATTTTTAACAGAATATTTTTTAAAAATGGTTAAATTTGAAATAATGACACGTAGAAATAATTTCAAATAAAAAACATAGAAAAATATTTGTTAAAAATGGAAAATTTAAAATACTATTATTTAAAATAATTTAAATATTTTTAGGGTACATGACTAATTGATTTTTAATTTATATATTAAATAATTTCATATATAATTGTAAAAGATACGATAGTATTAATTTTAAAATATTTAATTAATTATCATTATAGTTTAGGGTTTAATACATATGGTTTAGGGTATATGGTTAATTAATTTAGGATTTAAGGTCGGTTTAGGATTTACAATTTTAAGGTTTATAGAGTATGGAATTAGGGATTCTGGTTTAAGGGTTGTGATTTAGGGGTTAGGGGTTAGGGATTTGGGTTAGTGTTTAGGGTTTAGGGTTAATTAGTGTTTTTAAATTTATATATTAAATAAGGTTTAGGGGTTAGTAGTTATGGGTTTGGGGTCTGGGGTTTAGGGTTTGAGGTTTAGGGTTAAGGGTTTAGGATTTGGGGTTAGGGGTTAGAGGTTAAGAGTTAGTGATTTAAGGTTTAGAGATTCAAGGTCGGGTTAGGGTTTAAGGTTTAGATTAATTAGTATTTTTTAATTTATAGATTAGTTAAGTTTTTATATAATTATAAAAGAGGGGTTAGGGGTTTAGGGTTTATGTTTTATGATTTATGATTTAGGAGATAGGGGTTTAGGAGATAGTTTAAATTATTTAAGAGATAATAGATCAATTTTATATATATTAAATGGTTTAGGATTAAGGTTTACTTTAGATTTATTAAATGATGAAAATTTATACAATTAATTAATGTTTTATATTTAAAAATATTTAATCTAAATTTAGATTAAATGGTTTAAACCATTTGATATATTTAAATATTAGATTTAAAAAATTGATAAATAAATATATTGAGTTTTAAATTTGAACTATGAAATTATAATTATCTTTTATTTAATAACAATTTTCCATTTAAATTCAAATATGAAAATTTTTAGAATCCGTTTCAAGAGTCGAGTTTAGACATAAAATTGATCTCGACTCAATTTGGGTCAATCCAAAGTATTAATTAAGATTTAAGATGCTTTTAAGTCAACAAATTAAAGCTTACATGTTGAAATTAATTAAGGAATGTAAACAAGAAAATTAATTAAGGGAATGTAAACAAGAAAAAGAATGCTTCATGTGCATATTTGATAATTTAATTATCTAAGCTCAAGCTTATACTATAAAAAGAAAGTTTGATGGGTGTATTTGTTTAACAACATACAATATTATTGGTCACCTTGATTTTGTTTTTTCTTTTATTATTATTATTTTGTTTTTAAATGTAAATTTAAATTTTAATTTTATCCAAATATTTACATATTTATATTTCAATTTATCTCATTTTTATATAATTTATAAAAAAGTAATTTAATTTGAATTTTACTTTCCCTCAAAAAAATTTCAAATTTGCTTACTTAAAATATTAAAATAGTTATTATTTAATATACAAAACAAAAAAATTTTAACAGAACAAAACGGTGTCATTTTGTTTAAAATAACATAATTTTTTGTGACGTTTTTATAAAAAACGCCGCAAAAGATAAACAATAGCGACGTTTTTATTAAAAACGCCGCAAAAATCATTTAAGAAAAAGGCGCGTTTTATTTCTAAATTTCTCCGCCTAAAATCTCCAAATTAAAGGAGCTCCGCTACTAAAGCAGATAAGGTTTTTGAAATTCCTTTTGTGCTTTCCCTTTGTCAAAAAAGACTTCTATTCTGTTCGGTATTTGCAGGGAAAAAAAAAAGATAATGTGTTTGGTAAGTTTAGCAGTACTCTTAACAAGTAAGTTATGGGTTAAGGATTTAATTTCATGATGAATTTGTGTGGGTGGGATCGGGATTTACTGGAAGTATTCCTGGGGAATTTTGCGCTGCTCATTTAGTTGTTAATTGTTTCTGTTTCATTTGTTCTTTGCTCACTCAACCCCAAGGAGAAAAGAACAAAATCCCTAAACATAAGCGTTTCTCCTCAGCCGTCTACATAGCTAAAACCCCTTTCTTTTCTGTTCCCATTTAAACCCTAAATTCCTAACAGCAAAATCTAAGCAACAAAGCAATGGCAGAGGGGGCAGGAGAAGAAAAGAAGAAATTTTCAATCTGGGATTTGCCAGATGTGCCAATGGGTCAACTTCCACCGCATCTTGAACTCCAACGAAGTCGTGTTTCATGCAATAAGGACGCCCCTATCCATGTATTTCTCTCTTACCCCCTTTTTTTTATCCCCTAAAGCACACATCTTCAGTTGAAATTTTTTCATGAACACCCTTTTTATTCGTATATGGAGTGTTAAGAAACAGTGGTTTCTTGGGGTTGTTTAATTGGGTAATTAAAAAAAATGGAGCCTTTTTCCTTATTTGGGGTTTGGGTTAGTTTCTTTGTATCATCTGTCTTGTTCTGTTCTTAAGGTTCTGAAATTTGTGGGTCTCTTTTTTTGTATTATAATTAAACGTCTTATGTTTTGGGGGCTTTTGTTGCTTGTAGACTGAGAGTATTCAATATTCTGGCGCTTATGCATCGATGGGAATTGATAATAGTTCACGACTTGATCGATTCTCTAACAACTTTAGAGTTGAAGTGGTTCGACTCAATGAAGATGACATGGAGTTTGATATGATCGTTATTGATGCAGCTATAGCCAATTCATTCAGGAGGATCCTTATAGCTGAGGTCTGTAACTTTTTGGTCTACCTCTTTTCAGTGCTAACATATGCTATGTTAATGACATTATTGCATGCTATCATATGCTAGCTATGTTAGCTTGCAGCATAATGTCTGTGCTGGTACTGATAGAACTGATTATACTTGCTGCTTCCTACAATGGCAATTGAAAAAGTTCTCATTGCAAACAAAACATCAATAATCCAAGATGAAGTTCTTGCTCATAGGTTGGGCCTCGTTCCAATCCGTGTTGACCCAAGGCTTTTTGATTATCTTTCAGGTTTAATTCATTCTTTTTGGTTGATGGTTTATCTGAATTTATGGAGTTTACCCTTGGGGCACTTGGTAATTCTTTACTTTTGTCTCTTTCAATTGTAGAAAATGATCAGCCAAATGAAAAGAACACCATTGTTTCCAAACTCCATGTTCAGTGTAAAAGAGGTAGTCCACGTATTACAGGTACGGTTTTGCGCTTTATCAGTGAAACATGAAACCTTTTTACTTAAATGAAATTAATAGGTCTTCCCTTTATAGCTTTGCCTTGTTTCTAATGATTTTTTTAATTTAGTACTTAAGTTTTTTGGGTTCATTTCAGTACATATTCTTAATTTGGTACCTAAGCATTTTTTTGTCCAATTTAATACTTATATTTGTTAGATGCTATACAAATTATCCTAGAACACTAACGGCGTTAGGTTTTTTTTATAAGGTGACAAAAATATCTAGTGTATGAACATGCGGTAGAAGACATAATGTGGAATAACAACATCCAAGAGCAAAATCAGAACACAGAGGCTGTGACTGTTGAACATGATGCTTCTTCAATTATTAAATCTTCTAGGCTTGTCGCATCAATGACAACGGCGGATGCATTAGAGGAACTTCAGAGTTACAAAGAGATGAAAAACTTGTTGCTTAGTGAAGGTGGTAAGTCTTGCATATCTTCCAATTTAACCTCTGGGGCTAAACATTCTGGCAAAGGTACATGAGAATGATCAACTTATTTGATATTGGTATAGTTGCACATATGTACTGGTTTGAAAGACTACTACTACATGCTATATAGCTGAAGCCATTTTCCTCTTTTTGTGATCATAGGAGTATATATATACAATATATGTGTTTTTGGTTAAGATTTATGTTAACAACAGAAGGGTTATCTGTTGGCCCCGAACTTTGTAAAAAGCATTTTTGTCTCTGATCCTACATAACATAATTGCACATAATTTTAGATGTTGGGTAAGGGTTGCGCATGCTTTGATATACAGGCTTGCTGATGCTGTCATTTCTGTTATTTTGCTTTTCTCCTTTGTTTCCCCTCCCACATATATATTTACCTATTTTAGAAGGGTTTTTTGTAAAAGTTATATTTGAAGTATGATAACCTGATATATTTGGAAGATTATAATTCTATAGGCATAGTAATTTATTTGACCCTCCAATAACATTTTAGCTTTCAATTAGACTTTTTATACCCGAGTATGCTGTAAGCCTCCAATTCTTACTTGGTTATCTGACTAGAAATTAAGACTAGAGAATCGGGTGTCTTAGATTTAATTTGACTAATGCATTCTGTTCCTTGTTCTAATGTGCAGGGGTGATTTGATCCCTCTTGTAGTTAAGTCCTTGAAGAATCCTAGGTATTGTAAAGATACTCACTGAACATTTATAATTTACAATTATGGTGGGGGATTTTTACTGCAAACAAAGGGTCAAAATTTAAAGAAGATTGCATGAAAACCATATGGCAACGAGTGGACTGTGAGAGATCCTATAAAAGTGTGAGAGACGGATTCGTTTTTGTGATAAGGCAATAAAGAGAGTAGGTCCAAAGCCAGAAAAAGAAAAAAAAATGATGAGTAATTATTTCACCTATATACTCAACTCATTAATGATTATTTTGATGTATAATATTTTATAACTTTTTTTTTCCTTATTTTATCTGGAAGGAAGTCCATTTTTTTTCCAGTCTTAATCAGGGTCCATGGCCCCTTGGTTAAATGGGAAATTTTCATTTTTAGTCTCTCCTAAATATTAATATTGTAAATTTAAGCCTTTTACCCCTTGGATAAATGGAAAAATTATATTTTTGGCTGCTCCTAAAATTTTTTAGCTTTAGCTCCCTCATACAAAGTTCATGGCTTCGTCCCTGTTCTGCAGAATACTGTACATGGAGTTTGTCTGAAAATAGAACAGCATAATTAGGAAGTCATTATATGCTTAATGTGCTAGTAATTTGTTGGTAAGTAGATGAAGTTTCTGTTTATTTGAACTTTGATTTTACTTTATGCTAAATGTTGGTAGGGCATATACTAGTTGATGTACAGGCTCGTGACTGGTAGCATGCCCGCATTTGTCTACATGTATTATGTGCCTGTCAATTATTATACATGGTTTAATCAAGCTCATAACTAGTTGATGTAAAAAATTCATTTGATTATGCTGTGCTGGGTGGATCTTCTAAAATTGCTGCCATTCTTGTTACATATCCATTTCAGGTATGCATCCTTTATAATTGGTGTGAAGTCTTTGTATAACCTCATTTTTTCTTCGTTGGCTGGTCATGATGCCTTATGAGGTGTGCAGAAATTTTTTTTCAAGTTATTCGAACTCGATCACAGGTAAACGAGAAGTTAAATCCTTTCATTTACAAATGCAAAGTACTATATTTTATCACAGTCTGTAATTTAAATCCCATTATTGAGTTTAGAGCCATGGTATTAGTCTAAGTAGAATGCGAATTCGAATTGAATTATGCAATGGAAAAGCTTTACATATTGTATTGCGAAAAGTCGTATATCCATAATTACACAACTCTTACATGTCTGCTTGAGATCTGGTTGATAATGTTTTATGGGAAGGACTTTATAAATTATAACTGCTCACATTTTCTATTATTTACAGTTGTCGCTAATAAAAGAAGTTGGAACTAGTTTATCCATCTACTAGCACGTTTAAAGAATTAGAGCTATTGCATGTCTTGTTCCTATTGGACTCTGCATCTGGAACCCATGTGAGAGCTACAAAATGATAAAAGTAAAAGTTTGAAGTTTCAAATGTTTTCTGAATAATTGTATTGCCTTAGTACTATCTGTTGTGGCTAAATAGTAATATCCATGCAATTTGATTTACAGGTGTTGATGGTGGATTTGACAACAATGAACTAGAATATGAAGAAACTCACAAAATAGTCATTTTGCCTAGCTGCTTGAAATCTTCCTTTTCCATCTGTGGAGTTGCCTGAGAAGGTATGGATTGTCTCATTTTTTATTTTTAAATAATTTTAAAATCAGAAGTACATATTCTTCATCTTGGACAGTAACCTAGCTTGGTTATCCAATACGAATACTGTAGGTAAGGTTGGCAGTTGATGCTATTTTAATGGCTGAGGGTGCTGAACAGAAAGGGCATATGGGTATTAAGGTGATTTTTTTAAGTGTTTCTAACTTTTTTTGAATAATTAAATTGGGGTTTTCTTTATCTGAAATATTGATCGATGTTTTGGCATTTGAATTTCATGATTAGGGTTTAACGAAGCTTCTAGCAGACAATGCGCCAAAGGCCATGAAGGAACAAAAATTAGAGAGCTATTTTGGCCGCAAGATTGCCATGTAGTTACTCAAAGAAGGCAGATGCTACTGAGGATTTGCAAGAAGCCATGGAGGTATTTTTCTTTGGTCAAACATGGAGTGATAAGTAAAGTTTTCTTTTGTTGTTTCACCACTACGAGGTGCTGTTGTTTTTATTATTAGACTGGAAATAAGGAGGACATTGAAATAAGGTAGCCAAAATTTTGTCACCGGTCAGTAATAGATACTTGTAGAGTTCAATCAATTCAACGCCGCAAGAAAACGGAAGCGTATGTATAATAACTGTATTTGTAGTACTGATTTTTGTTATATAATAATGAAAGGAATATATGTTCTTTTCCCGTATAATGAAATTTATTTATTTATTTATTGTTAGGAAATTTAAGTTTTTATGTTAATTTATTTATTATAGGTGAATGTTGAAATTTATTACTATAATTTATTTTACTTTTATTGTTAATGAAAAGTAATACATTCAAAATAAAATTTGACCTTTCCATTTGTTATTACAAAAATTTATTTAATAAAAAACGGAATGGCACTTTTAGCGGCGTTTGTGGGAGAAGCGTCGCTAAAGGTCTTGATCTATAGCGGCGTTTGTGGGAAAAGCGCCGCTAAAGGTCCTGATCTATAGCGGTGTTTGTGGGAAAAGCGCCGCTAAAGATCCTGATCTATAGCGGCGTTTGTGGGAAAGCGCCGCTAAAGGTCCTGATCTTTAGCGGCGTTTATTTCTAAAAACGCCGCTAAAGTTAGCGGCACTGTCTTTAGCGGTGTTTTTTGCGGCACTTGTCAAAGCGCCGCAAGTACTTTTAGCGGCGCTAAAAAACGCCGCTAAAGGTTTAAAAAAGCGCCGCTAAAAGCCTGTTTTGGTGTAGTGCCTATCCTTAATAAATAATGAAAAAGAATAGTAAAAGGGAAGTAGGGTCAAATCCTCAAGGACTGGACTTGCACAATATATTATTCCGTGAAATCCCAAGCAGAATCTTGCCCAAGAAAACGTGCATTCCTGAAAAAAATAAAAAAAGTAACAGAATTAAATGTTTGGATCTGAAAACGAAAAATAAAATAAAAACAGAATTAAGAATATTGAATCGAAAATTAGAGAAATTAAAAATAGAGTTGAGAGAAAGGAAATTCTTATGGGAGATTCCAACATCCAATTGTCTCGTTCCGTCTTGGGTTCAATCATCGGCTTTTAGATGATCCTTCCCAAATTGAATAAGGCAGTTATAGTGGAAGAGGACGCCTACGACCACCAGCTCCAAGGATTTAGACTTACGATTTGGTGGAACCTGACTCTAGCCAACAATCGCTTCTGTGGGATCGTTTTATGCTAGATCAATGCTTCTCAATGGTGAGTCCCACGCCATTTTGTCTTTTGGGCTTGCCAACCTCTGACGCAATAAGCTAACGAACCGACTATGCAACCTTCCCAAAATATACAAAGCGACCGCCTTTGCATACGTTGAAAAGCTTACTTCTTAAGGGACATGGACGGAAGCATCAGCCCCGTAGTGCGGAGAAACAATGAATACTCGTTGAGAAGGCTAAGTACGGATTCTAAGCCTCATGAACCCTTTTGGGGATTTTCGACAACCTTCGGCTAGATGGGTTTAGTGGCTCATGGTTGTGCTAGACCTGCTACATGGTCGTGTGACCCAACTTTGAAAATGCACACGGTTTGGCACACGGCCCACGACACGGCCGTGTAGCCTTATTTCGAATGTCCACATGGTCTGGGCTATGTCACACGGCCGTGTGACCCATGTTTCACAATTTTTTCATGTTTTGCCTGAAATTTCTGATTTGCTTTGAATAAGTCCCTGATTGTTTCCAAACTAGTGTTTTAGGGCCAATTAAGCCCGATTTAAGGCCCATAAAAGTATTTTTTTATCATATTTAAATTACGTTATTGAAAATAAATATGTGAATTGCATGTTGATCAATGTTTCAATTATTAAGGTTCTGTTTTGCACTGTAATCTCCGTAACTCTTATCCGACGATGAACACGAGCTAGGGGTGTTACACTCCCATTTTGTTTTGTGAATTAAAGTGTGTAATGGCCTAGTTTTCTACCCATGAAACAATTCTCCTTTTTTTTTTCCCCTTAAAGATAGGGTTTTTAGTTTTGGGCTTGTAATCGTTTTTGTATACCTCCTTTTTATCTTGCCTTCCACCAAGTTGCATTCATAGTGCTTTTGTTTTCTTTGGCAGCTTTGAATTCTTTTTTGTTGATGTGTGGGTGATTACGTCTACGAAGAGCTACTTGTGTTTGTATTTAATTTGTTGCTTGCAATCACTCAATGATTGGGACGACTTTTCAATAAGCAATCTAGCAACAAACTCTTTTAGAAGAGTTATAATTTAGGATTTGAAGTCCGCCAATAGTTTGTGCCTTTCATTAATTTGCACCTTAATGTCTTTATCCTCAATCATCTCCAACTTTTAGTATTTTCCTATAACATTCTACTTGCCAACATGTTTAGTAGTGTATCCAGTAATCACAGAGTCCCAAATTTCCTTTGCTTCCTTATACAAAGAATAAACACCAAATCGTTCATTAGAAATTATGGAAATAATAGTGTGCACGCATATCTTATTGGCAAAAACCCATAGATCAAATTGTTTATTAAAGGAATTGGTAGGTTTGAATTCATTGAGAGTGAAGGCAACTCCATGCATATCCAGGATTGAGAAGATACTCTTTTGCCATCTCTTGAATTTATTTAAAGATGTTAAGGATGTGCTTGGCCTATAAAACAGTAAGCAGCATTGGCATTGCAACAACGATAGAAGGAACAACAGCAGCGACATGAGGAACACCCGCAACGACATGATCACTGGCGGTCCATGGCATGGAAAGATCATCAGTAGTAGTGGGAAAGCATCCAAAATTATCCTTAAAATTGTTGAACTAAGAATAGAAAAAACTCGGAAAGTTACAAATGATGTTGAGTAGAAGGCTGAGAACATGCAGTGAAAGTAAAAATATAAGCTCTTCAAGACAAGTCTCTTGGACCATAAAAAGTGAATTTACACTAAGAAATAAAAACAAACGGGTCTGCTATATTCCCTCACAAAGGGGAAATCCATTGATTTGTACCGCACTAGACTTTCGAGCTTAGTTTTCGTGCGCATGAGCCTGTTTTTTTTGAGTCCCTTATAGCTTCAATATGTTTTAAAACTTTTTTGTTAGGTATAATTTTTATATTTTAAAATATGTATCATAGTCTTTCCTCAACTTATAAATAAGAGGATAATACATTTCAGTATACTTGAACCTACATCCTGTATTGACAATAATCTACATGCCAATCAAACTAAGACTCAATCGATATTTATAATTGAAGTTAAATAAAATAAATGTATTTTTCCTAACAACTTACTTTAAATATTTATATATATACAACCTTCTACCCTCCATTACTAATACTTCCGAGTACACTAATTATGTATATATATTTGGTGTAGTATATATGTATATATTATACTTCGGTATTTTCCTTTATAGTTTTTACGTGAAAGGATCTGCTTCAACTTTAACTACAATTGTTTTTAACTTTCATGTTCCCCATTTTATTAATTTCTTTGGAAAATATATTACCCTGAATTATTATAATAAGAAAAGTTGGGTGCTTTGCTTAATTAAATTAATATTAAGTAGTTGCGACTATTATTATCAAATTCCAGATGAATATTGAATATGAAGAATATTTTAAAAATTATGTTTATATAAATTAATTTTCATATTCGTTCGGTTGACCTGTCGAAAAATTGTGTATGACCACCATGTACCATGCAAATTCAACTTATTATAGGCTTCACTAATTGACTTGCTTGATGACCCAACAATTAATTCAACAAAAAATGTGGTTCTGGGAACTAATAATAAGGTCTGTATTTCCCCCTTCACCGATCGGACAAGTAAACCATACATCAGCAAGCCCCTCTCTTGAATGACCCCGGCACTTCAATCCGGTGGATCAGTCCACAACTTTTATCTAATACCCATCTTCTTCAAATTTGAAGCCTTTTTTAATTAGGACATGAGCCGCTGAGTTACCTTCTCTTCCTGTGAATTTGAACCAACATTGTTCAAAGGAAGAAAAGATTATTTTGCTATCATGAACAATCGCACTAATACACGACCTTTCTTGTTGTGGTTATCTGAGTTTCCTTATGACTATTAAAGAGCAACCTTCGAGCTCGATACTTGAGGAACCCATATATGCTGCAAAACCGAGTGGTTCGAGGACTGCCAGTGCCTTAGCTACCAACATGTCAGTTATACATATATTAATTATGGTGCTTCAGCCTAAAACCAGGCCTGCATTGTCTCTAACTATAATATCAGAAACTGATTAACTCGTTTGTTGTTTATAACAGGCATCAAAATTAACTAGCACAAACAAGTCACAAGGAGGCACCCATCTCAGTCTGCTAAGGATTGTGGATTCAGATGTAGAAGCAATAGTCAAGTCAAGCGCTTTCATCCAAATAACAACTCCCAAGCTTGTTTGAGTAACATGTTCATGCATCAGTTGGTTCCTCGACCACCAAATCACCCAAATAGTGATAGCGCTATTGTCCCGTATGTATTTAGATTCACAGATTCGAACATATGGCGGAGCCAGTTCTGTAATAAAAGTTCATCTTGTTCCGAAGGCCATTGAATCCCCAGCAAGCTCCAAACCTCCAATGCCAGCGATCACTCTTTGACCACATGACTTGTAGTTTATGGACCTAAATTACACCTAGGGCACACACAATTAGTGGTCACTCTCTTAATATGCTTGTTTGAGTAACATAGACGTTATTAGCAAATCTCCGCATGTAATCTTAATCTTAGGAAGGGTTGCAATTTGCTAAAGCTTCCTATAGAAATTGTAAGCATAATTTGGGAATGCATGCTGAGATGTAGAACTAGGGTTCTTCAGCCCTATAAGAAGTAGCTTATAACCACTTCTAACGGAGTACTCATCGGTATTGTTTGCACCCCACAGCAACATGTTTCGAGGGAACTGGCCAAGGGGAATGCTCAATATTCAATGGGCTTCATCGGTACTAAATCTTAATCTTCATTCCAAGTCCAACGATAGGCCCCTTCCACAATTAATGCTTTATTTGCATTATTCCTCAAAAGTGTTTTTGTTGAAGTCAGAAACAATATTAAACAGACAATTTTTAAAATCAGAAAAAGCAATTTTTTTAACTTTTGCTTTTGGCAAAAGTGCTTTTAAGAATAAACGAGAGTTTAAACCATTTTATATAATATTTATATGGTCTATGTAATTATTTTCTTATTAAAATTTATTTTAAATATATAATATATAATATTTAATTTTTATTGGTCATATTTTATTATTTAAAATATAGTTTATTTATTCAATTAAATGTTATGAATAATTAATATTAATTGCTTAAAAATATTTAAAATTTATATTTCATATATTAAAATATCAAAACAAATTATAATAGATTATTTTTGTATTCTTACTAAGATATCATAATATTAACTAATTTGAACATTATTTAATGCATATTTATTAGTCTAAAATGGGCATTTTATTTATCAAAAATATTGTTTGAAAGCAATACTAAACACTTAAATCTAACTAAACTATACTTTTTAAATGTACTTTTCAAAATCATTTTTCTACAATACTTTTTAAAAGCACTTCTCAAAACTAATACTAAACAAACTGTAAGTCAAAAATGCATGCAATATCCGTCCTCATGGTAGTGTCACAAATTTTGCAGGAACCAACCATTGGCAACCAATTGCTACTACAGACTAAAATGGAGGTACCACATATCCCATCTCCACTTAATTCTTGGTCCCTAGCACTCCAAATATTTTTGTCTACCCCTTTTTAGAAAACTCATCTTAACTTTGGTTTTAAGAAAAATACAAAATTTCATTTAAAAAGAAGAGTCACACTCGTCTTTTTTGGTTTGGTGTGATTAATTATATTTTTATAAAGAAATTTTAATAATTTTTTTAAAAAGCGGTATTTTTAAAATATGCGTTAAATCCAGAGAAATGAATTAGGACCGGGGAATTGGTTATATGTAGGGAAGGTTTTAACACCTCTACCGTGCCCAAAATTGGTACCTTATTAATCACATGTTATAAAAAAATCGATATTTAAAAATTCGAAATCTTATCCCTTGAAGAGTTTACATATAATAAAACAATTTTTAATTTTCAAGTAAATTAAAATTTTGAAATAAAATAAATTCCAATATTTTTGGTATCCATGAAATTGTCGAAAATTTATCTTTTATTGATAAACTCATGAATTCACTCAACATGAAAAAAGGTATCCCGTTATTAATAAACATCAAGAAACTCTCCCCAAAACGACAAAAGATTCATCGATTAAATTAATTTAGAGATATTGCCTCATTATTTTAGAAATTAATTAAAATAATTCAAAATGCATATAACATAAAAAATATTAAAAAAGCATGCATTCAATTTAAGAACCTCAATATCAATGCTTAAAATTTTTTAAAACTCTAACCCAACATAATAAAAATTAACTGAAAATGACATCTAATTCTTTGCAAAGCAAATTTGATGTAAATTGGAATAGCTTGGAGAACTGATTTGATAAGCACTTCCTTTTTGTCTAGAAACAATATTCTTGAGCTCCAACTATGAATCCAACTCCGAATCCAATCCTTTAGACCTTAAAAAGCAACCGTTTTATTCCTACCCACCATCGTAGGGATTCCAATGTATCTATCGATATTGGTAGTGCGCCTAACCCCAAGTTCTGACTGGAACACAGCTCGTATGCATGACTAATCTCCTTCCCCACTAATGCACCCCTCACCGAGGCTTCCCCAAATATTATACTATAATCTTCGAAAAGTAAATGGCATAACCCAAGACCACCCCTTGTAATTCTAGTCTCCTTGAGCGTACCCTCCCTCCTTGCAAGCCTGAATATCGCAAAGAAGCCTTCATTGCAAATCAGAAACAAGTACCGGCCGACCGGATCTCTCTGTTGTAAACCTCTACACAGTTTGATGATTTCGCCTAACTGACCATTAAAAACTATTGAATAGAAAATTATTGTAATTATACTTATAATTATTCATATATATTTATGGTAATTGTATATGCATTTATAATAGTTGTGGGACTTCTAAAGTTCGAAGGTGAATTATCATGAAACTGGAAACATCATGTTCAAATTATAATTGGGTAAACTACTTTGATAGTCATCCAACTATGATTTTTTTTCCTTTATGGTCACGCAACTATAAAAAGTTACAAAATGGTCATCCAGCTATTAGTAAATTTCTTTTTTGGTCATCCAACTACGAAAAGTTACAAAATGGCCACTCAACTATTCAATTTTCTCTTTTTTGGTCACCTTACTATTGAATTTTTTAGTGTTTCCATTTTTACGTTAGCCAGTTGGTGACCAAAAAAGACAAAATTAAATAGTTAGATGACTATTTTGTAACTTTTCGTAGTTAGGTGACCAAAAAAGAAATTTATTAATAGTTAGGTGACCATTAGTAACTTTCCATATTTAGGTGACAAAAAAAATCATAGTTGGGTGACCTCTACTACAGTTTACTCATAATAATTTTACTTTACACCCTTAAAAGAATTTAAAGACACTTTTTTTATCCAATAGTTTTCTTTGATAATCAAAGTTAATTAAGTACTTTGACAACTTAGTTAATGGTACTTAATTACACTAAGAAACATTTATATGTTTTTAAATTAAGTCACGTTAGTGTACACAAATCAAAAAAAAAAAATTTTTGAAAGGGAGGTTCATTATTTCATTTAATGAATGGGATCATATATTTCGGGGGAAAGAAAACAACAAACACTTTTCATAAGTGGTGAAGGACAAGTTTCATCAACACAACAGAAGCTTCAACGCCTCAGCATCAATAGAACATTATGAGACGTTGACAATTGGCTCTATCACAACTCAAGCAAATCATATCTGGAGTGATTGCAAGTACTTAACACAATAAAGAAATCGGACTCGAATGGTCCAAAGCGGTGGGCAAAAACCAACAAAAGAATTGAGCATACACCAAACTAGAGAGGATAGCGACAAAACCATCCCTAAAATCATTTGCAAAAGCAAGACTAAAAAACGTGCTACAAGAGCAAACAAAAATTTGTAAAAGTGGAGACTTATTAAAAATGGAAAAAATAAAAAATATATATAAAACTTAAGACAATACGAGTCCAAATTGACTCGTGAAATAATTTATCATTCTAAAATACTCTCAAAACAGAAACAAATTAAGAAACCTGCAAAAAGCCACCTACTTTCTAAGAGAAATTGTTGGTGGCTAGTGGAGTTTCAATGATGATAGACATTGTCATCTGTTCATCACAACTTGTGAAGACAAAGATACCCACAAAATGGATTTGCAAACTGAAAAGAGAGAAGGCACATTGTAACTCCCTTGCTTGACCTGATTGTCGAATCCGGGTATGGGATGTCACAACTGTACCAGGTTCATATACAATATTAGAACTAATTATTTTAAAATCAGACTATATTACCTATTTATTTAAAGACCTTTACAACAGAGGCAATAATTTTAAATAAAAGTTCAATGTCCCAACCCCAGACTCTAAGGAAATTACATAGTTACAATATATTTGACTCCATGACAAAGTCTCTAAAGGTACCTCCTTCCTATGAGCATAACACTTTACTGACAATGATCCTTAATCCCACACAGTCTGGCTTGGTCCCTCTTCGAGTTCCTTATCCCTCGAATCCTGCAACCACAAATCACCTCAATAAGTTCCAAAAGAACTTAGTAAGCCTCTTAATTGGATTACTTATACTTAGACCCCATCTCGCAGGGGTAGTAAAAGAAAAGAAATTGATGTCCACGGAACTAATTAAAAAGTTGACTAAGGTAAGTGCACCTATCAATTAATAGTATAGCTACGGTGAGCAAAGATATCGTTCCTGTGAAGTGATAAAGTGATAAATGATAAAAGTAACATGTTTTAATCCCGTTCTTAATGCGTTTTTGGATGATTATCTGATGTAAAATGGTGAATTTTATGCTTCTAATCTTTAAATTTATATTTCTATACTTAGGAGAGCATTTGAGAGCAAAAGGAGCGAAAACGAGCGAATATAAAAAATTCAGAGCAAGTTTTAAGAGTCATGCGGTTTGGGCAAACGGTCGTGTGAACCATATGGGCTGCCACACGACCATGTTCCAGATCGTATGGATTTCGCGAATCACATTCTAGACATGTGAAAAAAACATAATTTTTAGGTTTTTTGGGTATTTTAAGACCTATATATACCAAATATAAGATTATTGAGGAAGCCGTCAAAGAATATTGAAGAAAACAACTCAGAAAACACTATTGAAACTGACTCGAAAATAGATTTCCATCAAGATTGAAGATATCCTTTTGATTTCTTTGAAGTTTTGATGGTCACTAAACTAACTATAAATATGACTAAGGCAAACGCACCTATCGAACAATAGTATAGTTATAATGAATAAGGAATATCGTATCCACAAGGACTAATAGTACTAGTAATTACCGTTTTTCTATTATTTAGCCTACAAATTGAAGTGATTGTTTTTATTCTAAAATTACTAAACTAATTTAACTAATAACGCAACAGAGAATAAAATAGAAAAATAATCGAAGGTACGAATGAGAGAGACAATACCCATGAGAATCCACCTAGACTCCACTTATTATTATGAATCTGAATTAAACGATTTATTCACTTGTGCCTTGATCCGTAGAAATCCCTAAATTATGTTAATATCTCTTTCGAGAGTAAGAACAACTCACTCTAGGTTGATTAATTGAAATATCTTTCTAATTAAAACCCTATTGTTGCATTAACTCAATCTATGGATTCCCCTATTAGATTTGACTCTAATCCTGTAGATTTATGTCGTCCTATTTCAAGGATTGCATGCAACTCCACTCCATTATGCTAGATCTACTCTCAAACAGGGACTTTTGCTCCACTGATTAAGCATATTAAGCATGAATTACTATCCTAGAAATACTAAAACATGAAATAAGCATACATAATTGAGAGCAAGAATCAAATATTTATCATGTAACTTAGAAATCAAATAATAAGATTCATCATAGGTTTCATCTTATCTAGGTATCTAGGGAATTTAGTTCATAATTTGGAATAAAACCATCCCAAAGTTAGGATAACAACAAGACATAAAAAAACCCAATAAAACTTTCAAGGAAATTGAATGGAGATCTTCAATCTTGAAGGAGATCCACTTCTGAGTTGAACCCGGTGGCTTTCTTCGAGTCTTTTCTTCGTTCTTCTCTGTGTGTCCTCCTAGGTCTTCTTCTAATTGATATTTATAGACTTTAGAATGCTCAAAAACCTTAAAAATTGGGTTTTTTTTGTGTGTTTGGGAAACAGGGTGTGAAATCGACACCGGTTGGCACATGGGCGTGTACCCAGCCCGTGTGGAAATACGCAGGCTGTGTGGATACTAGAAATAGCTATTTTTGTCTGATTTTGGCTTATTTTTCGCTCCTTTCATTCCTCTATGCTCACCTAAGTATAGAAACATGAATTTAAAGGATTAGGAGCATCAAATTCACTAATTTACATGATAAATCATCCAAAAACGCATCAAGAATGAGATTAAAAACATGTTACCTTTATGGGTTATCAAGTTTATTATGAGTTTAATTATTTCTGGTGGTTATACTATCTCTGAGATGTTTTTATTTGCGATTATGAACTAATTTTCTAAATATCTAGGGGAGATGAACCCTATGATGAATTATATCTTTTGATTTCTATTTTACGCAATAAATACTTGGATCTTGTTCTTAATTTTGTGTGCTTAGTTCTTGGTCTAATATTTCCAGACCATTAATCCATGTGTTGATTTGCTTGAATAGAGGAGGAAAAATCTCTGTTTAAGAGTAGATCTAGCATAATTGACTGGAGTTGCATGCAACCCTAGAAATAGGACAACATAAATTTACTATATTAGAGTAAAATCTAATAAGAGGATCCATAGATCGAGTTAATGCGATAATAGATGTTTTAATTAGAAAGAAATTTCAATTAATCAACCTAGAGTCAGTTGCTCTTACTCTTAAAAGAAATATTAGTAAAATTTAAGAATTTCTACGGATTAAGATACTAAATGAAGAAATTGTTTAATTGATTGATAATGACATATGAAATCTAGGTGGATTTTTCACAGGTATTGTTTAGCTTCTTGGTTGTTAATCGTTTGTTTTCCTAATTTATTCTTTGTTGTATTCTTTAGTTAATTAATTTAGTTAATTTTAGTTTTAATCAATCACTTCAATTTGTCGGTTAAATAATAGAAAGATGGATAATTACTAGTACTTTTAGTCTTCGTGGAAATGATATCTATGCTCAACGTAGATATACTATTAATTGATAGATGCACTTGCCTTTGTCGATTTTTTAGTTGGTTTCGTAGACATCACATAAACTAAAAGTACTAATAATTTCTTTCTTTCTATTATTTAACTAAATAATTCGGGTGATTGATTAAAAACTAAAATTAACTAACAAACATGACAAAGAACAAATCAGGAAAATAATCGATTAACAACCAAGAAGCGAAACAATTCCCAGGAAAGGATTCACCTAGATTTCATCTGTCACTATCAATCTAAATTACACAATTTCCTTTACTTAGCACCTTAATTCATAGAAATCCCTAAATTATGCTAATATCTCTTTCGAGCATAAGAGCAACTGACTCTAGGATTATTAATTAATTAATTTTTTCTAATTAAACTCTCTATTATCGCCTTAACTCGTGCTATGGATTCCCCTATTGTAGATTTATGTTGTCGTATTTCTAGGATTACATGCAACTCCACTCAATTACGCAAGATCTACTATTAAGCAAGGCCTATTCAACCACCGATTTAAGCACATCAACCATGAATTAATAATCTAGACATATTAAACCAAGAATTAAGCACACATAATTGAGAACAAGAAACTAAATATTTATTGTATAAAATAAAAATCAAACGACATAATCCATCATAATGTTCATCTCCCTAGGTATTTAGAAAATTAGTTCATGCTTGGAAATAAAAACAACCAAGACACAATATAACCACAGAAATAAAGAAACTCATGATAACTTCCTAAGAAATAAAATGAGAATATTGAATCTTGACGAAAATCTACTTTAAAGTCAGCTTCAATGGTCTTTTTCGAGTTGTTTTCTTGAGTATTCTCTGACCCCTCCCTCCTATTTTCTTATTTTTGTCATAGATACATTTTAGAATGCCTAAAAAACCTAAAAATTGTGATTTTCCTCTATTCGGTGCGCAATTATGTGAAATCGACATAGCCTACCACATGTCTGTGTGGTCTGGCCGTGTGGAATGGTCCAACCCATGTGGCTCTTGTAGCCTACTCTGACGATTCGATTTTCTCTCGTTTTTCACTTCTTTTGCTCTCAAATACTCTATTAAGCATTAAAAAATGAATTTAAAAGATTAGGAGTATAAAATTCACAATTAACATTGAACAATTACCCAAAAATGCATTAAAAATGAGGTTAAAATATGTTACTTTTAGCACTTATCAAAAACTAAATGCAATTAACTCCCTTCTTATGCGGTAAAATTTTTCTTAACTCGACGTAGCAGCCTCTAATTTATTCTTGATCCTATCCATTGACGAATAGACCGTTAAGCAATTTTCTCCTAGGCAATCCTTTCAACCTTCAATCAGTCTTTGACGATTCCTTAGATGTCTCGCCATCTCCGCGGACTCTATTTTTTCTTTACTTGTATCCTCTCTTCCATTTATCCCAAGGTGGATTCTTCGTTCCACCTTGTCCTTATAAGGTAGTCCTTCAGTCTACCCTTCTAATGGCCCTTTGGTGTCCTCCTTGGCAATCATTACCCATTTGTTTAGTCCATGGCAGACTCCCTTTCTTACCACATTCCTAAAGGACTTACTGACGTTACCTCCGCCGAGTTAACTAATGAGGTCCTCCGCCTCTCCGGCGGACTAATTCTCAATTCTCCCTCCATTTGGGTGGAAAACTTGTTTCGGATTACTTCTTCATAATCCACCCTATTTATGATACCTTGGTTTTAGTATGAGATATGTTTGTTCGTAATTTGACCATTTGGATTTATAGTTTCCAGCAAACGAATAACTAGTTTACCATTCTACTTACCGATCTCCCTTATTTGACATTTCCCATGGAACTACTCTTTGGTGGATATACTCAAGGTTGATTTTCCTCGAAGAGGAATTGTCTTGATAGATATATCTGTCACTTGGACTAACCTACTTAGTGCCTTCTCTTGTCAATGGGTTCTATTTAACCATTATTTGCCAATTCATCGCTACGGAGTGCTTACAAGTTACCTTCCTTGCTCAATCTATAGGTACAACGAACCTTATGTCAGAGGCAAATCTCTCAATAACCTCCCAAGGTTTTTCACTAGCATGTAGAACTTCTTGGCAATTTTTAATCGCACATTCTTACCCACGACCTATGGGTAGATCCCCTTTCATTACCTGTCCATAATGTATTAACAATGCATCCTTGCCCATCAGATCTTAATTGGGTCATCATCATATGCCCTACTGGCTTTCATGATTACTATTTCGGTGGATTGTATCCCCCATTTTCTGCTACTTTTGCCTTGTTTGACAGATTCCCTAAAATCCTTTTGCCAAAACTTGCATTATTCTTCCAACTTTTTTTTCTTAAGTATGATTTGCCATAATTATCATCTAGGCGGTCTACCCCGTATTAAATGTCTTGGTGGACTCCATTGGTTGCTGTAGCCAAGCCATGATCTTACACCCTTTCACCCCATGTTTAATGTCCTGAAAGATGTCTCCATGTTTACTGTCCCAGTGGACTACCCTAATTGTCATAGTCGAGCTATTGTCTTACACGTTAGACCTCTTTTGAGGTATCGCCCCGTAAGACCTTACCGCCGTCACGGTGTCGCCCCATAGAATTTGATGACTGCCATTACGATGTTGCTCTATGAAACCTAATAATTATCTTCACGGTGACGTCCCGAAGGACCTGTTTCACACTCCACCTTCATGTTCGAACATCGAAGTGTTCCCCCCTAAAGCCCGAAGCTTCGCACATCATGGCTTGCACACAGCAATACTGTATGATGATATCTTAACAGAATTCCATTTTTCCATTTTTTCTATTCGTCCACTTATTCCTCTATTCACTATCCTAACCTTGATGCTCGAACATTGTAGTGTCCCTTCCACAAGGCCCAGAGTTTCATACATCACAATTTTCGCACAACAATACCGTATGGTGGTATCTAACAGAATCACACTTTCCTAATTCTAACTTCATCTATCCCGTCGATAAATTTGAGCTACCATTGAGAGAGACACTAATGGAGAATCTTCATACATCAGTGATTTGTTTTGTTGCCTTTGATCAAAATAAAAATTATTTGTTAAAGTTAAATATGCCAAGATATAAATAAACGTATAACAAAGCAAAATTTAACTATTTTTTTAATTTTCTATGTAATATCAAGATATAAATTAATTGGATAACATAACAAACAGAGACAAATACAATACCATGAGAAATCATACTCACTTGATATATTCTTCTTGTCTTTTCAAATTTGAGAGTTTGTTACCTTCTTTGTTTTCTTTTTTTTGACTTTTTTGAATTGGCTTTTCATCCGATAATTTCTTGAACCCTTTTTCTTAACATGTACAGGATCAAACATTGGTTTTTCGCTTGATTTACCTTTGGTGTCACTAATAACATCATCTTGAAAAGATATATGCTCTGAATTTTCCAAATCTTTGGCTTCTTACATAGTTGCCATATAGTTCTTAACTAATTGCAACGCCTCAATTAGTTTCTCTTTGACAATTTGAGTTCATTTAGGGTTCAATTCAATTGAAGCCTATCTTCTCAGCTCCACACGGTAAATTATTTCACATCCATCTTCAGTTACTTGATATAAAGAATTTCACTTCTACTATCTTTAATGCAATTGAAGCCTATGTTATCCATCTACTCTTCTTCAAACCTTTTAAACATAGCAATGGTGTAAACATCAGAAGCATGCTTTAAAATCCCATGTCCATTAACTTATCTTAGTGCTCCATTTTTACATCAAAAGTCTTGATTTAATTCTATTTGGAAAAATTCTTTTGCCTTTTCCACGTAATGTTGTATAACCTTCATAAGAGACAAAGAGCAATTCATAATTTGATGCAATATGTTGTTCATACTCTCACTTCTTTGAGTAGATCTAATTCAAGTCGAAAAAAAATCAATGTTAAAGGAAGGGTACCATTTTTCTCAAAGCTCATATAACCTCTTGAGCCAAGCATGATCTTGAAGTTCAAAATTTTCAATCATAACAACCCGACTTGATTCAAAATCTGTTTCACTTTCACATCCATAAAAACATTTATTAAATTCAAGTTTGAACTTAGCATTGGTAAAATGACCAGCAAGATGTTGTTTAACATTATTTGAAATTTGCTACATACATAATCTATTAGATGACTCGGGAACACCATTTGTCTTGCTTTCATTATCGCATGATCTTGATTAGTAAAAATACTCATTGGTTTTCGGTGCCCCATGGCTTCTAAAAATGTTTCAAATATCCAGATAAATGACTTAGTAGTTTCATCCAATAAAAAACACAACCGAACAAAATAGTATTCTAATGCTTGTTGATTCCAACAAATGAAGCACAAACCAAATTATACTTATCGGTTCTCTATGTGGTATCAAACACAAGATCATCTCTAAAACAACAATAATCCAATTTTGATCTTCCATCTCTCTAAAAGAAAAAGCAATTCTATTATTCTGGTCCACTTGCACTAAATAAAAAAATATTGGATCTTCAGCTAGCTTATGTTTGAAAAAATTGATATTGCTTTGTGCATCCCTACTTCAATAATTCTATCTCTTTCAATTCATAAGAAATTATGAAAATCTTACTTTGTAAATGTAATATTTTCAAACCCAATTTCTTTCTTGAAAAACAAATATGAACTTGTTTATTTAATTCCTACCGCAACCATTGAACGGACAACATATGCATGTCCTTTCAAAATTTTTTCTTGCTAATTTGTGATTATAGTAATCATGGAAGTAAGAAACAACCAAAACACTTGCTATTTTAAAACGAATTTTAGCTTGACAACATGTCCTTGTCTCTAGACAATTAATTTTTTTTCACTTTACTAACATCTTTGAATTCATGATACCCGACTTTCGAGCATAAAAATTTCTGTTGCCTTATAGGTTCAGTCATACTTCGTCTCTTAATTCCTTTCCAAACACTAAACCCCTTACTCAAAGCAAACTAATTATAAGGATTATAAGCCTCTTCTTCAAAATGCATTTTCAACCCCACTTTTATTTCTTCAACAAAGTTATCTTCATTCTCGACAAGATGAATAATTTCCTCTTTATTTATCTCCATAAATAAAAATTATGAATTAACCAAACTTGGAAATAAAATATTAATAAAATGTCAAATTAAAACCACAATGACATAAGAAATATTTTAAAAAAATATTGGAAAAGAATTAATTAAAATCTAATGTACCATATACATCTGGCATTTTTTTACTAAGTTAAATAAAATATTATTAAAAATCCCAATATTGTCCAAGATTACAGACACACGAGTATTTCAAACAAATCTAAATCAAGTAAAAATACATAACACCCAAAACAAAAGCACTACCTCATCAAACTAAAAAAATTCTAAAGAACAACTGTAACACCCCTTACCCAATCCAGTTATCGAATCTGAGCTACAGGATGCTACAACTGTAAATAGAATAATCTCATACATATTCATCAATAACATTCAATAAATTAATAAATACAAGTCAAGTATTATGTTTAACATGCATTACAAACAAAAATTGAGTGTTAATCAAGCTTAAAAAAGCTCTTAAATCGGCTAGAAACCAAATTAGGACCATTTTGAAACTTTTACCAAAAGATAGGTAAATAGTAAAACAGGGGTCACACGGCAGTGTGAAACAACTCAGACCGTGTGCGTAGGGTTATACGGCCGTGTCGCTAGGCCGTGTAACTCTCTGTAGCCGTGTGACCTAAATATTACCCTGAACATGTTGAACACACAGCTGTGTCATCCAACCATGTGTGACACACGACCGTGTGGTAGCCCATGTGCAACAAAAATGACCTATTTGAGCAAGCTTTCATACCATTTCCTTAAGTGACCTATGTCATTTCATACTATTCAAACCAACACCAAAACATTCATAATTCAAATCCAAAACACCAATTCACCTAATCATTTTAACATACAACCAATATGCCCTTATTTGCACCTGCAATTCAATAAATTCAATTCAAATACATTTCATATAAAAGTTTTTAACCATTTCATATCACAACCTATTTCATAAGCATAATATCATACAAGTCTTTACCATTATCATAAACTTTCTAATTGTCAAATTGGTACCAACCACATAACACAACTAAGTTACAAATATAAGCTTGTATCCAAAACTAATATGCCAAAACATGATCACTATCATTGCAAAGATTAACCATCCTATATACATGCCATAAGTAACCAGCTTCAAAAATAACAAAAGTCTACCAAAATTAGAGAGGATAGGTGTGAGTTTCTTACTGATCCGATCAACACATTTTGGACGTCTAAAATCTAAAAAAGAAAGTAGTAACATGAGTAAGTATTTAAAATACTTAATAAGCTCATACAATATAAACATTTACTTATGTCAATTTCATATCTCATACAAAATCACAATGTAATACAAGTATACCTATCAAAATTCAAACCACATCATTAACATATAAGGTTTTGAGCTTAATCACATTTATAATCTCAATTGTTGACAACTTCATTTCCAATCAACTTATACTTTGTATTCAAATCATATTCATTACTTTTCCAACATCAAATGACATATCATCACATTTCATTCATAACATTACCCGATGAAACTTTATAAAAAAAAACTCCGTACACAGGTGAAAGTAATAGTGTCTAGTTACTTGTTTGGGTTAAACTTACATGAATAATGAATCATAGTGTTTGGTCACTCATAAGGGTTGAACCTACACGAATCAAATAATCAAAACGAATTAGATAATAGTGTCTGGTCACCTGTTAGGGTTGAACCTACACAACAAATAGCCTGGCCAGGGCTTAATAAACCTATATTGTCGAGTCCGCAACACATGCTGGAGCTCGGAACATGCAGGCAATAACCCGTAACCTGGTATACGGAACTTTTACTAATTTCATCAGGATTTATTTCACATTATAACATAATTCCAATCACCAACAATCACCATTACCAAATCAAATATAATACATCAACATAAATAATTTAAATTATATTGTATGAGCTTACCTGAAAAAACTGTAGTAGTTTAGCTAATAGGGACTAGTCGACAATTTTTCCTTTTCCTCGTACGTCATTTGATTGTTAAAATTCTTAATCTGAATCATAATTTTTCTCTATTAGCTAATCCAATTATCATTTAACAACATATAGAAATCATACTACACAAATCAGATAATAGTGTCTGGTCATCCGTTAGGGTTGAACCTACACAGCAAATAGCTTGGTCAGGGCTTAATAAACTTGTATTCTTGAGTCCACAACACATGCTGAAGCTCAGAACTTGCTGGCAATAACCCGTAACCTTGTATATGAGACTTTTACTAATTTCATCGGGATTTATCTCACATTATAACATAATTCTAATCACCAACAATCATCATTACCAAATCAAATATAATACATTAGCATAAGTAATTTAAATTATACTGTATGAACTGACCTGACAAAACCGTAGCGGTTTAACTAATAGTGACTAGTCGACAATTTTTCCTTTTCCTCTTACGTCCTCTAATTATTAAAATTCTTGATCTAAGTCATAATTCGTCTCAATTAACTAATCCAATTATCATTTAACAACATATAGAAATCATACTATATCTCAATTTCACTTATACGCTAATTCTCCAAATTTTGCATTTATCTCAAGTTAGTCCCTAAAACCGAAACTATCATAACCTTCGATTTTGAGCTTTGATTTTGGAACTGATCTCAAAAACATCCTTAACTAATATACTAGCCGCATATATAACATATAATTTTCACCCCTCTATTTGCAAATTTCACAATTTAATCCTTAATGACAAAATTATCAAAATTTCACTTACAATTCAGGTTCTACTAACAATTAAACTTATCATACTAACCATTAACATTAAAAACTTCATGAATTCTTTAATGGTAACTTTTCTAAAATTTAACAACTTCACGAAATAGTCCTTAGGTTAACTAAATCAAGCTCACAGGATTTCAAAAATATAAAAATTACAAGAAATATACTAGATTTTGCTTACCAATCGATGAGGTAAAGCTTGAAACCAAAACCCTTTTTTTTGTTTCTCACATTCGGCTATGGAAGAGAAAGTTGAAAAAGATGATAAAATATCTTTTTTTTTCTTAATCAACTTATATAGCTTAGTAAAATTGTAAATATTAAGATCTTTTAAATTAAATTTTAATTAATCTATTACTAATTAAACTTTAAAAATGATTAGAAAAATTGGTGGGATACAATTGGTACCCACAACCGTTTAGACTTATACAAATGGTCCAATCGCTCAATTGGTCCTTTAATTAATCAATCAAGCTATATTTCAATTAAACCTTAATTAATTAGAGTCTAGTAGCAATTAACCCCAAAGTTAATGGGATTTAATGACATCCACCACCGCTTGGACTTTTGAAAATGGTCTATTCTCCATTTTGATCCCTTATCTATTTAAAATCTATAGCGATTAACTTTTACTACTTTTACAATTTAGTCCTTGTACTTTAATTAACCATCCAATCATTAAAATTTCCGGACCAAAATTCAATTCACCTATAATACTAATCCGTAAATATTTAATTAAACTATTTACAGCCTCAAATTAAGGAAACAAGGTCCCGATACCTCATTTATTAAAACCACTTAAATTTAGGACAAAATCACTTGTACTTAACTAATTATCCAATTAAATAAAATATCAAATCAAAATTCACTATATCACAATACTTGACTCAGTAAATATTAAATAATAATATTTACGAACTCACTCATCGAAAATATAATCCCAAAACCACTATTTCTAATACCATTTGAAAAACGAACTATTATAACAATAACTAAAAAAAACACTCAATGATCCCATCCCAATCGTGTGATGTATATTTAATTTAATGATATGCCCTTTGATATAAAATTGAAAAGCAAAAGTTCAATCAATAAAATTCAACTTTGTTTCTTTTTATGATAAGAATGTTTCATTACATTTTACAACTAAGAATAGAAACTATAAAAATCAAAACTTACCTCTAAATCATGATGAGTAGCAGCAATTGTCAAATGATGAGATAATATTTAGGGGAAAAATAGAAAATTGAAGCGTGAATAGTAATCTCAGTGATTACTCCCGAAACGGATACAAAAGTTTCAATTAGGGTTAGGATGTGGCCAAAAAATTTTAGATTAATAACTAAAACTTAAGAAAAAAAATGAATTCACAATAAATATAGTAATTGGAATTCATAAAAGATGTTGTAAATCACTCTAAACCTAATTGGTCCACCTTCTACTTCTCTTCCTAAGCTATAATAGGAAGAAACCGTAGTCTAAAAATTTCTACAATTATGAAGCTTTTGGACGTCCATAAACCTTTAACAAAATATATTGGTTAACGCTTAATGCTACTTTTTTTTTTGATTAAAGAAACTCTGTTCAAACTTTTAATTTAGTTATTTAAAAAAGGTTTAATCCTCCTCCTCCCTCTCTCTCTCTCTCTTTTAAGATAAAAACCAATAATGTTATGTAGGTTTAAAGATGGATAACGGCATTAAATTAAACTATTTAGACACTTAGAGTTGACAACTAGGGTTTATAAGCTCATGGGTGAGCCTTCAAACTCATAATAATCATTCCATAATTGGAGTTGAGTTAAACAAATTATTACTCCAACATTAATGAGTTAATCCAATAATTCAGAATATTTATTCTTCGGGGGGCAAATTACATCTCTCAACAAGACTACGTCAGTCCCTTAATTCTCTCAAATATTTCATTTATATATATAATTTGTAATTAAAAACGAATAAATCTCATTTTATAAAAATAATTGTACCAACTAACTAAGTTAAATTTTAAGTTTAATAAGTTGAATATTTTCTCATTTCCCACCATTTCAAAAATAATTGCTTTTCAGTATTTAGTCGATCTCATATTTGATGGAAACATGATTCGTTACTAGTATAATCATAGCACCAACAAGTCTTACATGAATGGATAAACTACATTGTACTTTCAAAAGAGTAAACTTAGGTGAAAACCTTTGAATTAACATTTTTTGGAGATAGAATTACAAATCCTGAAAAGATTTGTCTAAAAGATTTGATGAATCAATCATTGCAAGATACGATCAAACCAAATAAGATCACCATATGGTAAGACTTAAATCAAAAAAAATTTGGACAAAACTCGTATATAATGGGAGCCGAATGTTGAAGTTCCATTTGACCTCTAGCTTGCCTACTTTGATTGGCATCAACAACTGATTCGGTCTGTTAATTTCGTTGCATCAGAAGAAGTTGGTAACGTTGGAGCTAACCCTACAAGTCACCATTAAATTAAGCTGAAGATGCCATGTACTTAGCTATTTCTCCTGCGGGGAAACATCCTATCCCTATGATATAATTAATTTTACAGTTTTAAGAAGTGGATGAAGTTAAATTTATCCATAGCTGTAATTGGTTGCCAGTTGCCGCTGATATTGGCATTATTATAATTGTACGTAACGCTGAGTATTTACTACACAACACACACCGTACGGTCATCGACCAAATATTAAATTATTCACAGGTTTCTTCCGTCCTTGCTTCCTACCCCCCATCAATTTGGTACCTCTTTAATAGTTTGTGGATGATACCTGCCAGTTGGTAAAAACAAATAATAACATTTCATATAAAAAATTTTAAGCAATGCAAATAGCCAGTTTAATTTTAAACTAATAACAAAAATAAAATGCACACCCTTTTAGTTTGTTGTTCGTTGGATTGCAAACGTGAAACATGTTATTGCTCAGCTAATAAAAAGACAAAACCAGTTGGTTGACATTTTTCACATTTAGCAGCTAAACTTTTCTGTTTGGTTTTTACAGCTGGATATGAGTAGCTGGTTCTTATGGACTCTGTTATCCGGAATTTATGGTGATTGTCAGATCCTGTTATATTCAACATCAGTGTATTTATATATTTTTTCAAATTTCAACTTTTTATTTTGTGTACGAATTTAACATTTTTTTAATAGAGTATTGTTGATACAAATATTCAATAAGGGAGGAGGTAATAGTGTTGGCAAGGAGGCCAAATCACATAGATAGGCAGAGAACTAGGGTAAGAGGAGAATAAGGTGAAGGTTGTTGGAAAGGTAATGGAGCCTGAGTAGTGAGGATATAAGTGCTTAAGGTTGCTGAAGGGGAGAAATGTCCTTCATAATTCCTTGGGGTGTTTATAGGGAGAATGCTCCCATGTCTAGTAGTGTCACGTTATTAGGGGTGTTCATAGTTCGGTTAAAACTAAATTAATCGATCGAATCGATTTAATTTGGTTAATCAATCGATGGTCAAATTTATTTCGATCGGAGGTCGATTAATAGTTTTTGGTATTTCGATTATTGATTAATTCAGTTTGAAACCGGGTAATTAACCAAATTAATTAATTAATCAAAATAAATAATATATATTATATATAATATCTATTAACCCACTTGGCCACCCCCTAGCCGAGGCCCCACTATAAACCTAAATACTCAATCCAAATATGCATTTATAAACCCAAGTCAACTTAATAATTAATTTAATTATAAAATTAACTTATATTACAGAAATAATTTAATAAAAAAAGCCTAAAAACTAAAAACAAGACGTTGAACCACTACAGCAAAATAGGTTTTTAGCGGCGTTTGTCATTCATCGAGCATTAGCGGCGCATTTAAAAAAATGCCACTATAGGTCGATCATTAGTGGCGCTTCTAGAAAAACGCCGCAAAAAATTAAACACAACGCCGTCGTTTTATATTGAACTTTAGTGGCACTAGCAGTGCTTTTTGAAAAACGCCGCTAATACCCGATCTATTGCGGCGTTTTTCAAATAGTGCCGCAAATAAGCTGGACAAACGTCGTTGAACTTTAGTGGCATTAGCGACGCTTTTTAATAAGCGCCACTATAGATGAGCATTAGCGGCGCTTTTAGGAAAAATGCCACAAATAAAAATCATTTTATTTTAGAGTTTAATGTTTAGTATTTAAGGTTTAATGTCTATAGTTTATGGTTTTAGGGTTTATGATATAATATTTATTATATTGGGATTAGAGTTTTGAGTTTAGGGTTTATTGTTTACAATTTGTAGTTTATGGTTTAGTGTTTAGTGTTTAGAGGTTAGGAGCTTAGGGTTTAAGGGTTATGGGCTTAGGATCTAGGGTTAGTGGCTTAGGATTTAGGGTTTAAGGATTTATGGTTTAAGGGTTTATGGGGTTAGGGTTATGGCCTTAGGGTTTAGGGGTTATTGGCTTAGGGTTTAGGGTGTAGGTTTATGGTTTAAAGTTTAAGTTTTATGATTTAGTGTTAAGAGTTTAGTGTTTATGGTTTAAGGTGTAGGTTTATGGTTTAGTGTTTAGGGTTTAGGGTTTAAGAGCTTAGATTTTAGGGGTTATAGGCTTAGGGTTTATGGGTTAGGGGCTTATGGTTTAGGGTTTAAATTTTATATTTTAGGGTTTAGAGTTATGCAAAAAACATAGAAAAATATATGTTAAAAATGGAAAAAATTAAAATACTATTATTTAAAATAATTTGAAAATACTTTTAAGGTTGAGCAGTAGTGGAGTTTTTTGTGAAAACCCCGCAAATATGTATTAAAAGATAGCATAACGGTGTCGTTTTATCTGCATTTTTAGTGGCGTTTTTACTAAAATGCCGCAAAAGGATATGTGTTAGTGGCGTTTTTACGAAAAACGCCGCAATCATGTTTTAAGTGTTTGCTAGACATTGTCGTTTTATCTGCGTTTTTAGTGGCGTTTTTACTAAAACGCTACAAAAGGATATGTGCTAGTGGCATTTTTCCGGAAAACGCTGCAATTATGTTTTAAGTGTTTGCTAAACGTTGTAGTTTTATCTGAGTTTTTAGTGGCGTTTTTACTAAAATGCCGCAAAAGGATATGTGTTAGTGGCGATTTTACGAAAAACGCCACAATTATGTTTTAAGTGTTTGCCAGACATTGTCGTTTTATATACGTTTTTAGTGGCGTTTTTACTAAAACGCCGCAAAAGGATATGTGCTAGTGGTGTTTTTACGGAAAACGCCGCAATTATGTTTTAAGTGTTTGCTAAACGTTGTAGTTTTTATCTGTGATTTTAGCTGCGTTAGCGGCGCTTTTGATAAACGCCGCAAATTTTAATTAAACTTACTTAAACGACGTTGTTCGTTTAGCGCCGAATTTCCTTAGTTTTCCCCCACTCAGATTTCCCCAATTTCATTTCCCTAATTTCCCATTTCCTATTCCCCAAATTTCTCCGGTTTAATTTCCCCAATTTCCCAATTCATTTTCCCCCAATTTCCCCGATTTCATTTCTCCAATTTCCCAACTGACCTGTCCAACACCGCTGTCGTCGCAGTAGTCTCCACTCTGACGGTCGCTCTGTTACCTGCTTTCTCTGTCGCCCGCTTCCTCTATTCACGGACTCTATTCACGGTCAGTTTCGCTCATCTCACGGTCAAATTCTTTTGTTGGCATTTTTGTTGGCATTTTTGCTTGGGCTGTTTGTTAAAATTTGTTTCCACATTGCACAATTTTTCTTTCTCCTATTCTGTTGTTTTGTTCTTTCTTGTTCGTGTGGAGTATGCCAAAATAGGTTTCAATACTTTTGTTCTTTTCTTAATTTTGTTCCCAATCTCTTGGTGTTGGGGTAATTTAATTTTGGTGGTGTTCGTGGGTGGGGTTTGATAATTCGGTTCTTACGTAAGTGTGGTTAAGGTTATTTTTCTTTCAATTAAAGCCCTTTATTTCGTTATTTGTTACCTCGTTGAATCGGGGTTTATTTTCAATATTAATCTTTTGGATTATTTAGGTGAAAGTCACAGAGCAACTAATCCATTGGAGGATTAAGGCTCGGGGAGTTGTTGATCTTGTGCAAGGGTAAGTTAGTACTGATTTGGGGGTTTAAAATTGACTTTGCTTTAAACTTTTCACTTCATAGACAAGAAGATGATGGGATTTGACTTTGCTTTAAACTTGGCAATCGCCAATTGCATCTATGCAAATAAATCAGTGCTGCTTTTGTCTAGTATACCTTGTAAAATATAAGTTTGTTCTATGGTTGGACGCACACGCAATGACAACACTTCTTATATCTTGTGTATCTTTAGTTGCTTGAGGAGAGCCTTTAGAACTTTGCCTTGGAGTGTGTTAGGTTCAAATGTTAAAACTATATCAACCATCAGTTTAAGCAGCCTGGTTTTGATTAGTTCTGTGTTTTGTCTCATGGCTCGAAGCAATAGCATGGTGAACTTAAATATATCTTGCTAATCTTCATTCTTTACAGACATTGATTTATTTAGGAATTCCAAGACTAATCTGCTTTAGTTCTTATTATATTGGGAATTAATTCGAAGATGTGGAAAGTGATGTTTATCCTTTGTTTTGGTTATAGTTTGCAGCAATGCAATATGTTTGATGAAAAATGGAAAGGTAGTAGGCTTTCTTTCATTTCCCATTTTGCATCATCCTAGTTTAGACTCGACTAACAGGTTAGATAGCAAGATTTACAAAATGGGTAATGAAACTGACTGAATTTCCAGGATCTACTATCGGTTATAAATTATTTCATTTTTATCTTTAATGTATTAAGTAATTTTCTATTATTTATAATTTAATTTTTTTAAAAACTTTTAATGTTTTAAGTATCTTTTCATGATTTAACGATTACTTACTTTTTTTAAAAATCTTTAATTTCCATTATTTATGAGTCACTTAATTTCTAAAAAAGAGCTTTTAATTTTCACTATTTACATATTACTTAAATTCTTGGAATTTATTTTTCATTATTTATGTGTTATTACATTAAAGGTTACTTGAAACATTAGACTCATAAATAATGAAAAAAATATTAAAGGTTACTTGAAACATTAAAAGATTTGTAGGAAATTGGTAATTCGATTGCTTCAGCGTTTAGGTTTTTTCCCTTATCAATGGCTTAGATCATTTTCTTTTTGATCCCAGCTAAGGGTGAGTTTAGATGGGCGGTGCGTTTACCTGCGGTTAGTGTAAAAATAGCGGTGGCGGTGAGATTAGATACTGTAGCGTGAGACAAAAAGTAAGCTAAACGCACCGCACCGTACCCAATTGCCCATCCAAACCCACCCTAAGTTTCTTTTACCTTATAACAAGCTCATTTTAGATTTTTTTTTTTAATTTCCAATATACATACACGAAAAAAGAAATTCTCAAAGATAACATGATTGTAGCACATATACATAAAGAAATTTCAATTTAATTCCAAGGAAATTAGCATTCATTTTGAATTGTGCTGTCAAAATCCACTTTTAATTCAATACCCATTCAAGTTCTACTTCTCACTTACCCATTTGCTTGTTTTGACATTTTCCTTTCCTTTCTTATGTAATTATTAACATCACCCATTCTTTCTCTTTTGGGGCTTCTCAACTTGCTTCATTTCATATTTTAGTATCTAAATTATTTATTTTATATTTTTAAATTTTAAAACCTATATTTTAAATTCATTACTAATAACTTTTAAATTTTAAACATAATTCTTTATTTTATATTTTAAATATTATATACAATTATTTATTTTTAAATATTATACATAAAATTTTAATTTTTTACATAATTATAAATGATATATTTTAAAATAACTTATTACTCAATTTACATTATTTTAAAATCTAAATACAAATCTTGAAATACTAATTTCCACATAACATGCATAACTCACATAACATACATAACTTAATAACTCAACTTACATAACTTACATAATACACAAATATATATAATATCATAACTTACATAACTCACACAACTTACATAACTTAATAACTTATGTATATCATATCATAACTTACATAACTTGCATAATACATAAATATATATCATATCATAAGTTACATAATTTAATTATACTTATAAATAACCATGTTTACCTGTGTAATTTATTGTCAACTTTAGACTTCAAAAACAACGAAATGGACCGGTCTTGGATGAATTTGTCAAGGGTAAGCAATGACTATCAAAATGGAGTACAGTTTTTTCTAAATTTTTCATTTCAAAATGCAAGCCAAGAGAATATGATTCTTTGCCCGTGTAAGAAGTGTGGCAACATCAATTGCCATTTTCGTGAAGTTGTCTACGAGCATCTAATTGTCGATGGGTTTATTCGGGGGTATAAAAAATAGATTTTCCATGGAGAATGCACACCTAGTTCTTCCTCTTCAACGATTAATACGACTTATCCTCGTAGTGCTTACCATCGGTCTATTAGAGAAGATGACATGGTAGGTATGTTGTGGAATGCATTTAATATGCGGAGTCATGGTTTCCAATCATTTCCACCCGACTTTGTTGCATCCGATGACTGTAATATCGGTGGAAATGCTTTTACCGAAACGGGAAGAAGTATACTTGATGAAGAGCCGAATGGAGAAGCGGCGAAGTTCTACATGCTGCTTAATGAAATGAATGAAGAACTTTATGAGGGATCAAAATTTTTAAAAATGTCATTCTGTATTCGTCCTTTTCAGTTAAAGTATTTGGGAGGGTGGACCGAAAACTCTTTGACAATGCTATTAGAGTTTTTGAGAGAGATGTTTCCATTTGCAAAAGTCCATCATTCATGCAAAGATATGAAGAAACTGATAAAAGATTTAGGCCTTGGGTACAACAAAATTCATAATTGCCCAAATGACTGTATGTTGTATTGGGGCGATCGGAAAAACCAACAATGTTGTCATGTATGCGGTCAATCCCGTTGGATGAATAGAAATACAGAAGATGGTAACAAGGATGAAAATGATGCACAGTCAAGAAAGAAGCCAATTAAGATTTTGTGGTATTTTCCGCTAATACCAAGGTTTCAAAGGCTTTTCATGTCGTCGAAGACAGCCGAGTCTATGACGTGGCACCATGATGGAAGAACCGATGATGGATTGTTAAGGCATCCTGCGGATCTTTAGCTTGGAAATCATTTGATAGTAAATTTCCAAGCTTTGCAAGCGATCCTCAGAGTGTAAGGCTTGGGCTAGCATATGATGGATTTAATCCTTACAAAATCATGAGCACTGCGTATAGTACTTGGCTGGTAGTGCTTGTTCCTTACAATTTGCCTCCATGGATTTGCATGAAACAATCTTCCTTTATCTTATCTATGATTATCCCTGGAGAGAAAGGTCCCGGAAATGATATTGACATTTACTTGCAGCCACTTATTGAAGAGTTAAAACACTTATGGGCTGGTGTTGAGACATATGATATACTGAGAAAGGAGAACTTTAATTTACGTGCAGCTTTGATGTGGAATTAATAACTTCCCGGCTTATGTCAATTTATCCGGTTAGAGTACCAAGGGACGTTATGTTTGTCCTTGTTGTACTGCACAAACATGTTCGCAATGGTTATATAATAGGAAAAAGTTCTCTTACATGAGGCATCGTCGGTGGTTACCGAGAAATCATAGATTTAGATTTCAAAGTACTCTGTTTGACGGTACTGAAGAGTTTAGACTGGTGGATCTGAAATCTTGTTCATGTTGAAAGATATGAATTTCAGTTATGAGAAGATGAATCAAATCGCCCAACACACAAAGAAATGGAAGATCAAGGGATGAATCTGATGATGAATCTGATAATGAGGATGATCCTAATGAGGTAGACTTGTGGAAAAAAAGAAGTATTTTTTGAGTTGCCTTATTGGGAGCATCACATTTTACGACACAATCTTGATGTCATGCACATTGAGAAAAATGTCTGCGAGAACATCATTGGGACAATTTTGAATGTCGATGGAAAATCGAAAGACAATCTTCAGATTCGACTTGATTTAGTCCAAATGGGATTTCGGTGTGATCTTCATCCCCAAACACTTCTGAATGGGAAATATCGGTTGCCGCATTCTATTTTTTCAACGACGAAGACGGAGAAAGAAGTGTTCAGCATGGTGTTGAAGGATATAAAGGTCCTGGATGCGTACACATCAAATATATCTCGATGTGTGAGTCTTAAAGATCGAAGACTATATGCCTTAAAATCACATGACTATCACATCTTGATGTAAGATTGACTGTCAGTTGCTATGCGGTGTTGTATGTCGAAAAAGGTGACATTTTGTATAATTGAACTATCCAATATAATGAAAGTCATATGTGGCAAAGTTTTGGATGTTCAAGAACTTGAGACACTACAAGATCGAGCCGCATTGACTCTATGCAATTTGAAGAAGATCTTCCCACCTCCCTTCTTCACTATTATTGTGCACTTGATAATTCATCTCCCTCATGAAGCAATACTTGGTGGACCCGTTTTCTGTCGATGGATGTATCCCATAGAAAGGTGTTAATTTATTTGTAAATTATTCCTTCATTCACCTCAATGCCTTTAGTTGCAACTTTTGATAATGTTGTATATTGTGTTTAGGTTCCTATCTAAATTGAAGTCTTATTGCCGCAATAAGCGTTATCCAGAAGGATCATTTGATGAAGACTACTTGACATAGGAATGTATGACTTTCTATTAAAGATATTTAGAAGATGTTGAAACAAGACTAAACAGACCAAGTAGAAATGCTGGGCTCATTGATCATAACTTCGCTAAAACTTATTTATTTCAAAGTTATAGAGAACCAATAGGCAATGTTGAAATTGCAGAATTAGATGATAGGTCGTGGGTACAAGCACATCGATATGTTATGTTTCACCACGATTCAATGGAACCATTACGCAAGTAAGTTCTAGAATTCGATAAATATTCATCAATTATAATTTGTTTATCTTCTTACAAAGTAAACTTCTTTCTAACATAGTGAGTACAAACAAATCTTGAGATTTCATTCGCGCTCTCAAAGATTACAACATATAGAGATCAATAAGTTGTTCACAGAATCTTTTCATGAATGGTTAAGCCAAACGGTATGCAATTAAAGCTTTCATTGACAAATAATAATGTTTTCTCATAACATTTTTAATTACTCAGTTTACTTTTGATTCAATAAGTTTGGAGTGGGAAGGACGTAAATAACGAAGTTAAATGGCTTTCCTAAGCTCCGAATAGAGTATTTAAAAGATATAGTGCCTTCCTCATCAATGGATTCAGATTTCATACAAAATATCGCAAGAGATTGAGGAGAACTTAAAATTGTGGAATAGATGTTAATTCTTCAATTACAAGTTATGCTAGTGCTAGGGACAATAATCCTGTTGAGGGAAATGTGGGTTATTTCGGACTTCTTACTAACATAATTGAGTTGGATTACTATGGCAAATGAAAAGTTGTCTTATTTCGAGGTGACTGGGCTGATGTTAATACTGCTCGTGGAATTAAACAAGATCAAATTGGTTTTACAATGGTGAACTTCTCTCAATTGATTCACACTAGACAACAATTGATAGATGAGCCGTATGTATTTTCTTCTCAAGTGAAACAAGTTTTTTACTCAAAAGATCCAACTGATGAGGGTTGGTACGTTGTACTCCGTAACATCCCTAGAGACTTGTTAGACATGGGCAATGGAAGTAGAGATGACATCGACGGCAGATCAGAAACTTTGTCTTTTCCAGAACAAAACTTAAACGAAAATATCCCTAGTAATAGTACATAATTTCAATGGGTTCGCCAGGATATGGATGAAGATATTTACAAATTATGATGTAGTAAGATTTTACGATTTTTTAATTATATGTAATATCATAATTTAAATCTTGGTCTTATTAAATATTTCAACTATTTTATATGTGTTGTTATTGTTGTAATTAGTTACTAAATTTTCAACTATTTTATGTGTATTGCAGATGCCTAGAAGAAAATTGCGAGATTGTTCAAAATACTCCAAACTTGGAAGAAACAAATAGTGAACAACAGACTGCTATTGGATCTTTGAATGTTCCGAATACATCTGACGAACCTGCAAAAATTCAAAGTAATGTTACATTTAATTTACATGCGTGTTGATTTTTATTATTGATTTTTTTTAAAATTCTTATATTATAATATACCATTTTTCAGCTGAAAGTGGTGAGATGCGCAGAGGTCGAGGACGTACGCTACTTAAAGATTTATACGAGTTAGATCCTGTCGAGCGTGTCAAAGTATGTAGAAACAGTTTTGGTCAGCCTGTTGGATCAGAAGCTCGACTTTTAGCAAGATATTTGGGCATTATAGCACAAAATGCCAATATGTTGCCTATCAACTACGAGTCATGGCATCAAATGTCTGATAGTAACAAAAATCAAGCTCTCGATAATATTAAGGTAACTAAACGTTAATGTAATTTATAATACTTTGGTTTAAGTTTCATTTATATTTACTTTCTAAACTTGTGTTTTTTGTAGGCGAGGTTTGCTTTAGAAGTCTCGGATAATTATGTCAAGAAGGTATTGGGAAAAAGATGGAGAGACCATAAAAGTACTTTAAAGAAAAATTATTCTAAGACAAAAACAACCCTCAAAGAGAAATTGCAAAATGTCCCACCGGGAATGCTGAAGTACCAATGGGAAGATGCGGTTAGATTTTGGCATTCAAAGAAAGGAAAGGTATTGCGTACTTCCAAACTCTTATAATTATTTCAGTTTATAGTGTTTACTATATACGTAATAATAATTTCATAATGTAGGATCGTGAACGAGTTGGAAAAAGTAGCAGGCAAAAATAGAAATTCACTCACACAGCTAGGTCAAAAAGTTTTGCTTGTGTAGCTGAGGACGAGGTATATTTAATTTATTAATAGTGTCAAATATTTATTACTTTCCATTAAATAATATTTTTACTACTATATTGTAGGAACTGTCGTCCGGTCAAAAAGTTGGACGCCTTCAGCTTTTTGACATTATACATAGGAAGAAAGATGGATCTTCTATGACTCCTGAAGCTGCAAAAATTATGGTATGTTTACTTAATAAAATTTGAATTATTTTAAATATTTATAGTGTTTAATTATAATGGTTTAATTCTTTGTTTGTAATGCAAATATTGTTAAGTTATGTTGCATTTGTTTTTATAATATATATTGCGTTTCTAACTATTTGACTGATTTATTAGGAGAAACTAAAAGATAAAAAGGCAGAGTACGAAGCGATTGCTTCTAATGATAGTTTTGTTCATCTTGACGGCATTGATAACCGGATTATTACTGAAGTTTTGGGTCCTGAAAGGTATGGTCGGGTTCGATTTCAAGGATCTTTTGTTAACCTAGCCCAATATTTTGGATCTAGCTTATAGCAATACATGTCTTCAAGGAGTCAGGCTCAAGTTGAAGTTCAGAGGTTAAGAGACCAGATGGCTCAGATGCAAGCGACCACAGTTGAGCAAATTACTCAACTTAAAGCGGAGGCAACATCGAGAGAAGCTGAGGTTCAAAGAAAATATAAAGAACTCTAGCTAGAACTTAAAGCAGAGGCAGTAACGAGGGAAGCAGAGGCAGCAGCGAGGGAAGCAAAGCAAAGCAGAAAGTACGATGCACTCCAAAAACAACTTCAGAATATGATGAAAATGTTTCAGTAATCGTAAAATCCGCCATCTTAGACTATCATGTGAATATTTTTAACATTTTAACTTTTAACATTATTGCAAGAATAATTTGAATTATACTTCATTTATCTATTTATATCATATTTCTTTCGTTGAATTTGAATTATCATTTAGATTTGCTATTTTTGGTTGGTTTACATGTTACAGGAAGGGTTGAATATGGATGAAAATTGGATGTTAGAAATCTGCCAAAGTTAGTGGCGTTTTTAGTACAGCGTCGTTAAAGAACATGACCTTATCATGTTCTTTAGCGGCATTTGTGATAAAAACGCCACTAAAGATTATGTTCTTTAGCAGCGTTTACTAGAAAAGCGCAGCTAAAGGTCCTGTTCTTTAGCGGCATTTGCTACAAAAGCGCCGCTAAAGATCATGTTCTTTAGCGGCATTTGCTAAAAAGCGCCGCTAAAGGTCATGACCTTTAGCGGCATTTTTGTAAAAAAACTACCAAAATTAGCAGCGTGGTCTATAGCGACATTTTTTGCGGCGCTAATTTTGCTGTAGTGAACACCCCTAATTATTAAATAGACAATCCTTAAATCTCCCAAAATCAGAAACTTCTTTGTGTCAACTATCAACAGCTTAACACACTCACTAGTGACCACTATCTGAAAAGATAGTTTCAAAATCTCCCAAATCACCCTCATTCAAAATCATGCTTCCACTCAATCGTCTTTGACCTCAAAATATGAAATCAAGAAACCCTTAACCCTTGTTAAAAAAAACCTAATCCACCCAAATCCATTAGTTTAGAACCAAATACAAAGATCTATCTTAAGTCTCATGTTTCATTTGGCCTTCTTTGATTTAGAGGCTTGATTTTGTTTGATTTGTGGGCTTTTTTCTTTTATTCCCTTGCTTTGGTTTGATTTTTGTAGTTATTTTTTATTTTACAAGAGCTAAGGTGTGTTTATCTATGGATTTCGTTAAATTTTTGTTTGGGCGTTGCCTTATTATAGTCATGATCCAATTTTGGGTTCTTTTTCTTCTTTGTCAATTGCCATTGATGTTGTGGTTGGTATTTGATTTGTTGCTTTTTTTTCTTTACTTTTTCATCCAGTGTTCAGTTAATTCGGTTAACTGACCGAATTAACTGAAATATTTTAGTTCGGTTAATGTATTTGAAAAAAAACTTCAGTTCAATTAATGGTTAAATTTTTTTACATTTTGTGTAATTCGGTTAATGGTAATTCAATTCAATTATGACTGTTTGAACACCCCTACACGTCACTAGCAGTATGGGTGGCCGCCCACTCATGTGGTCAGCCAGGTGACAGGTCAATTGTCATCAAGTATGACACTGCCTAACATTTCATCTGCTGAGGTAGTACAAAGTTGTTACACCTCAGTGGTCCCTTATAGATCTCCTCTTTGTGGTGGATGCATCCCCACTAAAGATCAGGTGCCCTGATGGAGGATCCGATGATTTACGAGTGGCTTGATGATGTATGGGGCGTGAGTGACCAGTCGAACAAAGTAAGGCGAAGGGCCATTCATAGGTGCTTCTCAGGTAGCTTATCGTAGTGCCATGTGTCCAAGTTGGGTTGGGGTATAACAAGTATTTTTGGTTTTTTTTTTTGCTTCAATATTGTATATGTATTTGACAAAAGTTATTATACATTTTGATACCTAAAGGTAACCATGTTAATTTTTTAGTATTTATTTTGTGTTTTGAAGTTGATTTGATTAAACCAACATATGTTGGGTGTAAAGGTAAGGCATACTACATTCCTAAGGTGAGGCACAGATTTGAACCTTAAAGATAACATTATTGGTAGGGGCGGCCATGAATCTTGAACATAGATTGTAAAATAGACCTAAAGAATACCAAAAGAAAGTTGATTAACTTTTATTAAGAAAGTTGATTAACTTTTATTAAATCAACCCTAAAACCCCAATTAAATATGAAAAAGTTAACATCTCGTTACCTTTTAGTACTAAAATGTACAACTTTTGTCAAACACAAGTACCGTATTGGACGAAAAACATAAATATCATATTAGACAAAATTGTCAAATCGGGTATCAAATGATATATTAAGCCATTTTAAACATATATATATATATATATATATATATATATCTTACATTGTATTTAAAATTGGAAAAGATAAACGTCAAGACTTAATACAAATAATTTGTACATAATTGAATTTAAACGCCCAGACTTGAGCATCAATAACTTGTTGATCTTTATAGCTAATATGTGATTATTTTTTTTTATCCAAATCTACCTTTTTTGTAGTCTCTTTATTCCATTCACTATTATAACAAGTTTTGCAACAACCTTGAATTTTTTTCCCATCATGCATCATTCTATAACAATGAGGCCTAATATGTCCAGCTACCACACAAAAATAACATACAATTTTTCCTTTCTCCTTGTTACATATATGTTGTTGCGTAGGTATTATTCTATCAATAGTTGTAACATTAGACTGAACATTCCCTGTATTTCTCTATCTTTAATCATTCATTAACTTGTAATAGTGAGATCTAATATGCCCTACCTTTTCACAATAGTAACAAACAAACTTTTGATTCTTCTTTTTACTTATCTTAAAGGAAGAAGTAGCAACCATCTATTTAGATTTAACAAAATTCGTAGGAGATATAGGTTTCTTACTAAGTTCACTATTATTAGGTTCGAATTATCTACAGCAGAGATCTCATCACTTTGGCTTTTATATTTTTTGAGAATGATTTTGACATTATTGAATTCTTACTCATTTTCTTTCAAAGTTGAATCCATTTAGCAATCATCTCATCCTTTTCCTTAATAATTTTGACTACATCATATTAGCCTTCTTAAGATAAACAATCACATCATCTTTTCGTTGATTTCCTCCATAAGCTTTATATTTTTCAACTTTGACTTCAACATTATCGTCCTTAAAGGCTTGATTCAATTGACATAACCTACTTCAATTATCTATCATTGATTGGTAAGCTTCCTCCAAGCTATTGAAAAGAACATTGTAGAAGCCCAATTTTGCCCGAGCCCATTTACAAAATAAACAAACCAAACCGAACCAATTACTAGCCCAGACAGCCCAAAATTTAGGCCCAAATACCCATCAGACCCAACAGCTAGTCAGACTCGGGTTTCAGATATTGAAACCCTAGCACCACTTTTGTCACCTCAGCTCTCTGCCCTCCTGGCCGCCACCTACTTCTTTTGCTCTTCTGCCGTCGCCAAACCCTAGCCTCCAGACGTGGCGCCGCCCATCAATCTCCTGCAAAGAAGAAAATCACGCAAAGAATAGTGGCAAACAGAGAAAAAGAAAAAGAAGACTAAAATAGCATGTAAAATTGGCTATAAAAGCCAAGTATCATCTCTGTAACAGGGGTTCCCCCCCCTTTTTTTTCAAAAAAACATGAAATAAAAACAAAAAGAAAGGTGATTTTTCTTTTGATTCGGTTTTTTTTCTTCTCTTCTTTATTTTAGCATTTTTAGATTAGTAATAAATAAATAAAAAGAAAAAGAGAGAAAGGTCTCACCAGAGTGGCTCGCTTCACGCCATCGGAGGCACCTCCTCCGTTATCGAGCCGAGTTTAACAATGGGTGATGAGTCTTTCTCTTTTTGTCTTTAAGGTCTAGGAGGGCTTCACCATCGGATCGACTGAAAAAGGGCTTAAAAACCCGATTTTGCGCGGCCCTAACCACCGTCTGAGGTGGAGCCGCGATGGGACTGGCGACGGGCCTCAAGAGCTGGGTTAGAAACCCTAGCAGAAAAAGGGGAAGACCCTTTTAATTTTTTTTTCCTTCTGTTTTTTTGTAGGAAATGAAATAGCAGAAAAAAAACTTTAGCTTTTATAGGATTTGCAAAACGGCGTCGTTTAGGGCCTATTTCAGTGGCCTCAAAACGACGTCGTCTAAGGCCATACCCGCGTGCATGACCCGACCCGCCCCGCCTGAGGATCCGCGCGTTTTCGCTTGGGGGACTATTTGCGCAATAGGTCCCTCCACCTTTGCGTTTTGCTTCAATGTGGTCTTTTGTTTTTTTCTGATTTTTGGCCATGAAGTTTGCTTCCGATTCAATTTGGGTCCTTAGACCATGTGCAGATGCTGCCCCCTAAAGCGGTGTCGTTTAAAGGACAGGGATTATTTTCCTTTTGGTCATCTTATTTTCACGCGCGTTATAATTAAATCCCTTGTTATGTTTTCCTTTTTTAATTCATCCCTAAAACTTTGTTTATTTTTTTAATTTAATCCTCAATCTATTATTTTAGTCATTTTATTATTAAATTAATAGTTTAAATATTATTAATACTATCATCATTAATTTTATATTATCATTGATTATTATTATTATTACTCTTTCCTCATTTTTACCTTTAATCTCAAATTTTGTTATATATACACATTTCTATAATATATATATATATTTATACATGTACATATTTTTAATTTTTATAAATGTATATATATACACATACTTTTATCTTTTTATATATTTCATAATTTTATATACCTACATATATACATACTTACATATACTTTCATGTATAATAATTTTAAAATATGTATACATGTATATACTTTTCATATTTCCATAATTTTATACACACTTCTATTTCATAATTTCAAAATATATATACGTATATCCATACATATTTTTATATACATATATATATATATATATATACATATTCTATCTATTTTAAAATCTATATTTTTCTTATATATATTTCCTATATTTATAATTCATATATACATATATTTTCAATATATTTTACAATGTATATACGCACCTATATATATATATATATATATATATATATATATATATATATATCTATCTATCTATATCTATATATGTTTTAAATTTTATAAATACACACAAATATATATACCTCTATGTATTTTTTTATATATTTCATAATTTTATATACATATACATATATGTACATATATATTTACTATTTTCAAACTTTGTTATATATACATAGATTTTTATTTTATTTTTATTTTTATAATTTTATTTATTTTCATTATTGTTATTATTGTCTTATTTGATATTTATTTATTTATGTGTTCATTATTATTTTAAAAATATTGTCGTCCTATTTGTTTATTTACTTATCATTTCATGTATGCTATTGATTTGTCCTTGTATTTATTTTATTTTGTAGCCCTTGCTCATATTATTTTACTTACATTATCATAATTGTCATTCCATTACATCAATTTTTACCTAAATTCAAAAACATTTGAAAATATAAGTAATACTCGGTATTTGGGATCTTCGAGAGGATCGAGCCCTAATGTATTGGGTTCCGATTTTCTTCGTTGAATCTAAATAATCGAGACTACTCTTTAATAAAAAAACAACATAAATAAAAAACTCATTATCGAGAATTCAATATATTGTGTCCTAACGTGTTGGATATAACACGTTGTTTTCCCGAGATAAGGATTTTCCTAAAAAAATAAATAAATGCAATATTCGATGTTTAGTATTTTGAGAAATTGTGCCTTAACATATTGGGTTGTAATTTTTTCATATGACTTAAACAATTGAATCCCCTTTTAAATTTTATTGTGCGAGTTTTTTTAAACAAGCTCATTTCTGAAGAGGCAAAATATCGTGCGCTAACTTATTGGGTGTGACATTTTCTCTTTCTGAAATGAGTGGGTCTTAACGAGCATCTTATTTCATATAAGTTTTTTTAAAAAAAAATAAAGGATCGTATTTTAAATCTCTTCAAATTTTTCAATTTTCAACATTAAGACATTAACTAATCAACTAGATACCAATTTTTGGGCGTTACGAGGGTGCTAATCCTTCCTCGTACGTAACCGACTCCTGAACCCATTTTTCTGAATTTCGTGGACTAAAATCGTTGTTTTAATAAAATTAAATCGTTTATTAAAAACAACCACTTTTAAGGTGATTCAATCACACCTTATCAAAAAGGATTGATGGCGACTCCCGTTTTCGTTTTCAAAATCCAAGTCGACCCCGTTTTGTCAAAAAAATAGTGTCAACAAACATCACTGTCATTGCTTGAATCTAGTGCTTCAATCACTAAAAATGGACGTGAGATAGAACCACCTTTTTTTTTTAAATTTATTACTACAAACTGTAGTTAAAATCTCCTCCAAATATATGTGAAGTAAAATTTTGATACCAATTAAAATTATCATAATTTGCACTTGTTTTAACTCTTACTCGAACAATAATAGAAGAAATGCAAAACGTGGTAATTTTTGTGATAATATGACTCTTCAAATACTTGCACAAGTAATATAAAACTTAATTAGATTGGAAACGACTATAATTACATTGATTACCACATGTTAGATTAATTACATAAGGAGAGGGAAATGATAAAAAATAATAATATGAGAAATCACCCTAAGTGTAAAAGTTGGGGTAAGGTAATTGAATGATGCATGTTTACGGAACCGAGAGGGGCTAAGGATGAGACAGGTGATCAGAGTTAGTGAGCTGTCAAACGCTTCAACCTCATAAATTCAACCACCTTTTTAAAATATTCATTCAATAAATTAACAAAAACCATTTATTCAAAGCTAATGATGATTAAAATTTAATAAATTGATTAATTTTTGTAAAATTCCTAAATAATTTTTTTTAGATGGTAACCCTGTATGTTAACTAAAGAAGGAAACAAATAATAAGATTGCCATGCACTTTTTTTTTTTTTGGACGGCATAGCTATGCTAAAGTGTCCTAAAATGATGAGTGTTCCATTATTGGAATGCAATAATATTTCCATTAACTAATCCTAATACTCCTACTTAGACTACTGACTTCAATTATATAAATAATTTAATTAAACAAAAAGATCATTTTATACATATATAGCATGGGTTATGTTGACATTAATGATTAATAAGGCCAAGACTTCAACAATCGTTTTCAATTTTCTAATTTCTAATTCAGTATGGTATAAAGTTATAAAAGCTGCCCTCGTGAATGTTTTGACTTTTAATCATATCATCCTCCTTTAGTCCTTTGTAACTGTCAATTTAGTTTCCAAATTCCACACCATCCAATTGGTATTTCAGAAATCATCTTAGTTATTGTTATAAGATTTCCCTAGTTTATAATGTGTAAATAAGAGTTGGTCTCTTGGTCTTTACACAACCTTTTCTTTTTTTTTTTATCTTTAATTTAGAGAGGGAGAGAGAGGGAGGTGGCCTAAAAATTAATTAGTTAGGATGTTTAAACCCAAGGGCCAAATGCAAAGCCAAGGTTTCTCTCCTGCTCCAACTGTGACATTCATTTCACCATTAATGACTTACACCAGCTACCCCTTGATTCAGTGATCTTTAAATATTGTTGATAGCTGCATTCCTTGTTGGTTGCAATACCCCTTATATATATATATTTTCTCATTATTATATATTAATCTGTGTTGTATTTGCTTAGCCATACTGTATCTTGGTGTTTTTTTTATATTCATCCATCATTGATCAGCTTTTGACTCTTGAAGGCTTCAACTCTGTGTGTGTAGATATATATATATCTATCTAAGTGAGTGTTAAACACACAAAACAAGGCCAACCGGTGAAAGCCACATACTGGAACTTGTTTATCTTTGGAAGTTATTAATATTATTTTTATTTTGGGCTGTGAGTTTCTGTTGCTGTGCTGAGGCCTTTCAATGGCTGCTTTTGTTGGGGCAGTGAAGCTCTTTATCTCTTTGGTTCTTTGGCTCAACACTCTCTCATCTATTCAAGGTTTTCCCTTCTTCTCTCATCTCTTTTTCTTTTCCCATCTTTCTCCACTGTTTCTGCATATATATATATATATATATATGATATATCATCTCCTCCTTGTTTTGTTTTTTGGGTATATAAAGTTTTTCTTAATCTATAGGTGAAAAAACAATCTGAAAATAAGTTTATTTACATATGTTCCTTCTTCAATATAATATGCATTTTGTTTCTGGAAAATTTGGGAAGAAATTAATGTCAACTGTGATCCCTATTTTCCTTTTGTTTTATTTTTCTACAATTTACTTCCTTTTAATTAAATGGGGTAGTTAGATATCTTTTCATTTCAACCTTTTTCTTTTTTCTTTTTTTTGAATCTTTTCATTTGAAATGAATTATCAATTATGTTCATAATGCCTCATTTTTTCTAGTACTAATAGTTTCAATTAAACTACTAATAGTTCTCACTAGGTGTTGGAGAAGTAATAACAGTTTTTCTGACGGAATAATTTCTGTCAGAAGATGTATGATGTATTTCCGACGATACTTCCTCTTTTGCGACGGAAAGCACCCAATTTTTTTTTGTGACGAAAGTATAGCGCGTCACAAAATATGTATATATAACAATATGAAAATTTTGCTTCAAAATTAATTCAGGTGCGAGGGATTTCTATGAATTTCGGTACCCGTTCATCAAAAGGGCGAGTTCATTTTCATCATCGTCATCGTTCTCATCATCGAGTAACGATGAAGTTACGTACGACTACATAATCGTGGGAGGTGGCACAGCCGGGTGTCCCTTAGCAGCCACACTGTCTCAAAACTTCAGTGTATTGCTGTTGGAGAGAGGTGGTGTTCCCTTCTCAAATGCCAATGTCTCCTTCCTCAGAAACTTCCACATCGCCTTGGCTGACACTTCCCCAACCTCTGCTTCCCAACCTTTCGTTTCCACCGATGGTGTTATTAATGCTAGGGCTAGGGTTTTGGGTGGTGGCACTTGCATTAATGCTGGCTTTTATACCAGAGCTAACTCAGAGTATGTTAGTTTCTCCTCTTCCCTTTTTTTTTTTTTTTTTTTTTTTTACATTTGAACTTAATATGGTTGCATTAAGGTCCTAATGATATCTGAAAGTGACTGTAAATTATCCTGATGTTGAAGAAAAAAAGTTCAAATATAAGAGAATTTGGTCCAACAATAGTTGACTTTTCTATGTACATGTGAAACCTGAAAATCATTGAGTATTGTCCACATTTATTAAGTATTTAGGGTCCCCCATATCGCCAAAATTCTTAAATTAGTTGGTGATCCCATTTAAATTTCTTTTTAATTAAAATCAAGGATGTAGATGTTTCGGTTATGAAGAACAATTGATTAGGTTTTTGTTATGAATTGTAAAAGTGGAAAAATAAAAAGAACCCATTCATGATTCCATCTTCCTTTCTATGAAGTCATTTTTTCTTCCTTAAATATTCTTATTTTTCTTTAAATTTTTGTCCCTTTTATTGTGTCACATATTAAATGTTTGGATGTGATATTGAGTGGTCCTTCTGCCTTAATTTGCTTGATTCAGAGATATGATTAGGTAAGGTCTAGTACAGATTCCAAAATAGAAAGCAATGACATTTATTTGTACTTCATTATTAGCCTATACATTTAATTTGGTACACCCTACTAACATTATGATTTACTAGGCACAAGCACCACCAAGTGGATTTTTTTTTTTTTATGAAATTTATGGCTCAAATGTTGCAGTTTCATACGGAGAGTGGGATGGGATGCTAGGCTAGTGAACGAGTCCTATCCATGGGTGGAGAAACAGATTGTTCACCAGCCTAAACTAGCACCATGGCAAGATGCCTTCAAGGACAGTCTTTTAGATGTTGGGGTCTCACCTTATAATGGATTCACCTACGACCATATCTATGGAACTAAAGTTGGAGGCACCATTTTCGACCGATTTGGCCGTCGTCATACGGCGGCTGAGCTTCTTGCTTCTGCTAACCCGAAAATGCTTACTGTTTTAGTGTATGCAACTGTCCAAAAAGTCTTATTCGATAAATCAGCAGGGAAGAGGCCAAAGGCAATGGGAGTGATGTTCAAAGATGAAAATGGGAACCAACATCAGGCATTTTTGACTAATAATCGAAGGAGTGAAGTGATTTTATCATGTGGTGCAATTGGGACTCCTCAATTGCTAATGCTTAGTGGCATTGGACCCAAAGCTGAACTCCAGAGGTTGAACATTTCCATGGTGTTGCATAATGAGTTTGTTGGAAAGGGCATGGCTGATAACCCGATGAACTCGGTTTTCGTCCCGATGACACGTTCTGTGGAACAATCTCTTATACAAACTGTTGGCATTACCAAGATGGGTGTTTACATCGAAGCTAGCAGTGGATTCGGACAGTCCCAGGACAGCATTCACTGTCATCATGGATTGTTGTCTGCTGAGATAGGGCAACTCTCAACAGTTCCACCAAAGCAAAGAACACGACAAGCCATTGAAGAATTCATCAAAAGGAAACGAGACCTTCCACGTGAGGCTTTCAAGGGAGGTTTCATTTTAGAGAAGATTGCAATGCCACTTTCTACTGGCCACCTCAACCTAATCAACACAAACATCGACAACAACCCTTCGGTTACCTTCAACTACTTCGGCCACCCCCGCGACCTACGCAGATGCGTCAATGGGATTCGGATGGCTGCCAAGGTTATACAATCGGACCGATTCACGAACTTCACCAAGTGTGACAAACCGACCGTAGAGAGGCTTCTTAACATGAGTGTCAAGGCTAACATTAACTTTATACCCAAGCATACTAATGACACCAAGTCCCTAGAACAGTTCTGCAAAGACACTGTAATCACAATCTGGCATTACCATGGAGGGTGCCATGTTGGGAAGGTGGTGGACCCTAACCACAAAGTTCTTGGAACAAGAAGACTCCGGATCGTGGATGGCTCCACATTTAGTGAATCCCCTGGAACTAACCCTCAAGGCACTGTCTTGATGATGGGCAGGTAAGCATTACAGGCACATTTGATTAGTAACACAAAGCACTATGTACAAAAGTGGTAGGGCAAGGGCACACACTCATTTTCTTTTTGGATTTATGCAGGTATATGGGAGTCAAGATTTTGAGACGAAGACTAGGCAAAGCTGCTGGTGTGTAAGGACCGGCCTTTGTTTGTGGTAGTAGTGGGAGTAGGAAATGAAATGTGATAAGTCTGTAGAGAAATAGGAAATTTGGTGTTTCCTTTTGATTTGCGCTGTTTATTTTTCTGTCATGTTGACTGTGCTCTACTAATGGTTGGTGCCAAGATTGATGAGAAGTCAAAAAAAAGGGAAAAATATTTTAGGACATTAGGCTTAGCTATGTGTTTGCTTTTGATGGTTTCGGTGTCCTATAATCAGAGATTTAAGGTTCCATACTTTGATCCTTTTTATACCTTTGAATATCATCGAACTATTTAGGCTAAAACGCTAACAAATTGATCAACTATTCAAGTCTTTTTTTCTATTTTAAAAAAAAATTTATATCAAGAGTTTAGTTAAAGGTTTATTTGGTTAACAACAAGAGCTTTATTTATATATGTAAATTAAAGATTAAGAAAGTTTATTTAGATGTAATAAGCTTCAAAGTTTATCTGAATTAGAGATGAAGGTACTTTGAGACAACATTAACGAGGAAAAACGGCGGTCGTTGAGAATATTGATGGAGTAAAGAGCAGACTTAATTGCACAAGTGTACTGTTGTGTTTAAAACAAGCATAGATGTGTAACAACTTTGTAAATGATATCGTTATCTATGGATTGAGATTAGAACTGTGTTACAGAAAAAAGTGGGCCAACAAGACAATAAATCAAATAAGTTAAAGCTTCGAAATTATTTCATATTTAGTAGTGTTGGTATGTAAATTGTCTGTTTTTGTTATTTATTATGACTATATATTTTTATAATTAATTATTTTAACTGCTTAATAACTTATTAATGAATCTTATATTGATCTAAATAGTAACTAAATTATTATATTTATTAAAATCAATTAATTTTAATATTTAATTCTTGAAATGGTAGCATTTTTAGATAAATTTATTTTAATTTGAGGTGGTTTAAAATTTTACAAATTATAAGTACCACAATTGATTGATTGTCTTGTTGGAAACATGAGTATAGTGGTTGACGAAATTGTTACAAAAGAAGGCAACCCTGTTGAAGGCAATGACGCAATTGAAATGTAGGGACGCAGGCAAATTTTTTTATAAAATTGAAGCCTTTTTACTTTTAAAATTTTATTTTTCCTCTATGTTGAAAAGCCTAGGAGCACTCTCCTTTGTCTTAGTTCTTTTTCCATCTCTTGTTGGCCTTTCTCAAGATCAGTGCTGCTCTTTTGCTTTTTGTCGGCTTGATGCAGGGGAAGTTAAAAAAAAAAATTAGGATGGCGGAAATTAAATTGTAAATTTTATAATAGTAAAAATAAAATTTTTAAAGAATTAAATTAAAATTTTATTATTTTAAGGAAAAAAATGTATAATTTTATTTTTACTAATTTAAAATTTTAAAAATTTTAAAAGATTAATATAAAAAAATTTCATTTTAAGGGGCGGGCCTACCAGCCCCTAAATTCGTCCCTGTCCAAATGAAGAACAACCTCACGCGTCTTACTTTGCATGGAAAGATGTTAGTTTCAACATTAGTTATTATGTGCAAATAAAAATAAGAACGTAACACAAACTATAACTATCAATAGTAGCATAAAAAGGAAGAATTCAGAAGCTCTTCGGCAGTGAAGAATTTCTTAAAATGAAAATTTTTTTATTTGGTCTTTTAAAACTTTTAAAATTTTAAATTAGTAAAAATAAAATTATACTTTAGGTTCCTTAAAATATAAAAAATTAATTTATAAAAATATAGTCTATTAAAATGGTGAGATTATATTTTTTTCTATTGTAAAAATTACAATTTAATTTCGTCCCTGTTCCTCGGGGATATTTTATATTCAAAGGGGTTTGATTAAAAGGAATAGAGGTAACATTCTCTTCATCATGCAAAGAAGATTTATTAATCATCGATGTTTCAAAATTGTCCTCATCTTCACTAACAGCAGTAGCTTGGGTTGTGCCTGCATCATCAACATTCTCATAAATATTTTTTAAATCCTCATCATCAACAGTCTTATATTTGGACTTCATATATTTCCAAGTTCATTTTGGGCCTTTGCAATGAGCACTTACAAGTCTTTCGGCTCATCTATCGTGCTAGAGAGAATCTTTGCTAATTTATCTTTTACATTAGGGGCCAAGCTTGATTTTTTTTTTTTTGAGCCCTTTTTTTTGCACTCAACATCTCCTATTCTTAACCCATTAGGGCTATTCCCCTTCAAGCAATATAACCAGACATTTCTCAAAGTTATTGTCTCTTCAATTTTCAAAGGACAGCCTCATGAGTACGTACCTCTTATATTGAGCCTTGGCAATATCATTTCCCAATATAACTTGTCTAACAGACAAGACAGGATCATGTAGAATGAAAGATTCTTAGGAAATTGACACTTGGCTATTCCATCACCATGATTTAGCTCATGAGCTTCCTAAGACACGAAACTTGTCCCAGTGAAAATTTGTCACTTCAATTTTCAAAGGACAACCCAATGGTTACCTCTTATATTGAGCCTTGGCAACATCATTTTCTGCCAGCCTTTAAGCAGTATAATAGTCTTCAGTCCACCCAATGTAAAATAAAAGATTCTTAGGAAAACAGCACCTGGCTATACCGTCACAGCCAAGCACACATATGGGAGGCCCATCATGACTCAATGCATCTTTCTAGGTAACGAGACCCTTCTAACCAAGTCCAGAGAACCTCCCATTCCCATAGACAACCACTCCATCACTTTTCGCACAACTATGGTGTGAATTGTCTCAAATCTCCAACTTTCATACTTTGTATTCACAGTATTTCATTTTCTAAAAGCTAACTGGTTAGTGTAATGTCAAGAGACACGTACTCAACTTACGTGTGAAATCCATGTTGTCCTGAACAAGCGCGTCGCTAATAGTTGTAGTTACAGCATTGCTGTCTCTCACTTTCCCATCCCACCTTCCTTCTCTTTTCTTTCTTTTCCTAACACTTCATTCAATATAAATAAAGGTATCTTACTTTAAACCTATTTAAAATACCAGAGGCGAAATAGTGAAATTCAGTTTTATTAATTGGGTTTTGTTTAGTCAAAATAGCCTCAACCCACAAAGACACCCCACCGAATACTTTTTCATCAGTTTGCTTAAACTCCAAAACAATTCCCTTCTCTCAAAAATCACACTCTCTAAACACACGCGCCTATCCAACATTCACATCATTTAAGTAGTAACATAAAGAAAGCAAGCTCCACACACTACTATTTTCCTGTTCCCACACCAAAACAAAACACTTTCTTCTTTCTTTTTTTTCTCTTCCCCACCATGACTGACAGGGTTTACCCTTCATCCAAACAACCCACAAATGGCACCGCCCCCACCACCACCTCCGCCGCCGCTGCCGCCAACCCTTCGTTTCCCGCCACTAAATCTCAACTCTATGGAGCCTCTCGCCCTCTATACCGTCCACAAACCAAGCGCCACCGTTACCGCCGCTCATGCTGTTGTTCTTGCTGCCTTTGGACCACAATACTTATCCTTGTTCTTATCCTCCTAGTCGCCATAGCTGGTGCTATCTTATACGTCCTTTACCGTCCCCACCGCCCTACTTTCACGATCTCCTCCCTCAAGGTCTCGACCCTTAATGTAACCTCAGCTTCCAAGGTCATCACCAACATCCACCTTAACGTCACCGCCAAAAACCCGAACAAAAAGCTCGTCTACATTTACGACCCAATCACCATATCTCTTATCACAAACGACGAGATCGATATAGGGGAGGGTTCCTTGGGCTCCTTCGTGCATGGCAATAAAAACACGACTCTTTTGAAAGCTGCCATAACAAGTAGCAACAGGCAAGAACTTGATGAGGCTTCAGCTGGCAAGTTAAGGAGCGGTTTGAAGAGCAAGAAGGGTCTGCCATTAAAGATAAAGCTGGACACTAAAGTGAAAGCAAAGATGGGAGCACTGAAGACCCCCAAGGTTGGGATTAGGGTAGTTTGTGAAGGGATTAAAGCTACTGCTCCCAAGGGGAAATCAGCAACAATAGCTTCAACTTCTAATGCAAAGTGTAAGGTTGATTTGAGGCTCAAGATCTGGAAATGGACTTTATGATTATGAGAGCTCAGGATTAGAAAGGATGAAGAAGAAAAAGGTTTGGTGTTGTTTTTGCTTTAAGAAATTTGGGTGATTATTATATCTTGTGTAAATTTGGTGACTGATTGTAATGATAGAGTATAGAAAACAGTGATGTATAATTTTTCCTGATTATCTTTTTGGCTCTTATGTTTTGTTTTCAGTCCTTGTTCATTGGGGCAAATTTATAGTCTTCTCCTTAATATAACTTGGTTCATTGTATTCAATTCTTTGCATCTTTTTCCCAGTAGAGGGTAATTTTGATTGAAGAGATGTGCCAAAATTTGTAATTAAGTGGTGGGAATTTAGGGAGTTTTAGATCCAACGTATAATTTGATGTAAATTAATTTCTTTTCAAAAAGTCTCTTATTATGACATTACAATCATTTTTATAACTATTATTATTATTTTAATATTTGTTCGGATTTAATTACTTTATTTTCTTACATTGTGCGTGAGAGAAAGTTGGCCCGACAATGATCATTAAAAAATGGAACCCCGCATCTGATTGTACCTAATGGTAATATAAATTATTAATTAAAAAATACAGGAATTTTGAACTTTCCTTATCTTTTTCCTCAGACCCAAAAAGTAGAAATAATTAGGTAGCCACTTTTTCATGCATAAAATTTATGACTTAACTTTGCTTAAATTCCAAGCACTTGTGCCCCCAGTTTAATTATTTATGTAGAATAAAACAAATTACTAATACAATATTAGTGTCGGTAGGAGATTCCAAATTGGAGGAGTACACAATTATTGTGGTGGGTGATATTCAAGAACAGGGTCCCATTCTCCCTGCTTTCTTCCATTTCTATTTTTAGATTATTACTGATATTTATAACTCTTATCAAATTGGTCCTAACAAATTTAACCTGCAACTATACACATTATATTAATTTAGTCTTAATTCTTAAAATTCAAAATTCAAAACAAATAAAAAGCTTTAAAAATAAAAATTATTTAAAATTTATCTTTCCGATAAAAATACATACAAATTTATAAATAAATGAATATCTAATTTTTTTATTTTTCTAATATGAAATTTATTTATTAAAATATTTTTTTTAAATCCACAGACAAAACTTAAACCAAATTCAAACTTTTCCTTTCTTTAAGTTTTTAATAAATAATAATTTATATATTACATGTTTAGCCTTGTTCCTTGGTTTTTGTCAAAATTTTGTCGAAATGCTTCGCACCACCTTTGCCTATAACCATTGGTACCAATAACCCTTACTCTGAATTCCTTAATTTTCACACCCCCAGTCATCAGGCCATCAAACTAGGAATTTGTTGTGGAGCTACTTCCACCTATTGGGTCTCCAAGACTTCATCATTGCCTATATACCCTAATCATGCCCGCCTTCAAGCACAACCTCAAATGCAACAAACTTGTTCTAGGCAACAATTTAAAGATATTGATTCTTACCCGTTTTGACCTCATACTGTAATTTTTTATACAACCTTAACATGATGGTCGTTAATGTTGAAAAATGAGAAAACTTGAATCTACATATGTCTTCTTCATGTTTTTTTTCCTTAATTTTTTATTTATTTATAAAATTCTTATTTTAATAAATAAATGTTATAATAAAATATATATTCAATTATTTATAAATATTTTTATAAAATTTTCTGTATTTTATCAAAAATAAAGTTTTAAATAATTTTTATTTTTAAAGTTTTTAATTTTTAATTTATAAGAGTCAAGAATGAATTGACATAATACGTAATGAGTTGAGGGTTAAAATTGTTGAACTTTTAAGAATTAAGACCAAATTGATAGTATTAATAAACATTGGATAGCTAAATTTGTTATTTTACCAATGAAAACGATTGAGTCAACATTTTGTTAGTGATTTAGAGGATGAATGGCCAAAATATTAAATTTGGATAACATTGATGACTAAAATAAAAAAAATTTAAACTTGAATAATCTAAACAAAAACACACTATTAGTTAGATGACTATTTATATAGTTGACGCTTAAATATATTTGTGAGTGTAAGTATAAATATAGGTCTAACCAACTATAATGATATGTAGATTCAACTAGTACAATACACATCAGACGAAGACCCCCATAAGGCATATGCACATGATGGGAAAGAGACTAACACATCGTAAATGCAATTAGTAAGACTGAAACTTCAATCTTTACTAATATAACACTGAAAGTGCATCAAATAATTTCTCTTGTACAATTAATTTAATATATTTTTATATTTATTTATACCTATGGCGTGCTCTAATTAATGATAACTAATATCAAATAACTCCAAATAATTTGGCACATAACTGACTTAATTATCATTCATGAATAATAAGGATAAATGAATGAGGGCACGTGTGAAAGATACTGTCACGACACCTCATCAACTCATGATTTTGACATTTTGGGAATTCCAAAATTTTCTTCTAATTTATGTACCTTTTAAGTTAGGGAATTTTCTTTTTATGCATATTTAATAATTCAAAATTAAAGTAATTTAATATTTTTAAAATGAAAAATAATAAGTAAATAAAAGCTATTTATCATTTAACCGAGAATATTTTCAATTGAATATTCTAATTTTATTTTATTTATTTTAATGTTATATTATTCTATGGAAAAATTTATATATAAAATTTTATTTTTTGTTTAAAATAAAGTGAAATATTTAAAATAAAAATAAAATATAGAATATAACTTTTATAATTTAAAATCTATATTTATCAAACAGTCTAATTATATTTCGTAATTAATTATAGATAATAAATAAAATTTATAATTTAACTTTAATACTTAAGTTTTAAACATTTATTTTTTAACACTTAGATTTTAAATTTATCAAATAGTATTTTGCTCATTTTAAATTTTTATATTTTTTTTAAAGAAATTATTCTTATAGTCTTGATAAGTATAAGTAACTTATAATGATCTAATTGTTGGGTAACGACAAAATTTATATAGTTGGAAAGCTAAAACTCTCTCCTTAACAGGTAAAGTCACTCCTGCTAAAGCAGTCATCATATTCAGCTCGAGCTCAAGTTTAAGTATAAAAATTGATAAATAAATTTAATCGAGCTTAAATAATTCGATTATATCTCTATTTAAACTCTAATTTAAAAATAGATGTTCAATTTAAAATTTCAAGTCGAAATCGAAGTCCAACTTAATAATATTTGAACTTGAATCAATTACGGTGTCAGCTTAGAGATGAAAAGATTATAAGAGGTTTGAGGAGATTTTGTTAATTTTGTTAATATAATCAACAAAAGATTATAAGACCTAGGCATGCAGATATGTCTTCTCTAATAAAGAAAGATGAGCAGAGAGAGAATTGGGAGTGGGAAAAATATTATTTCAAATAATTAGATCAACTACATTGCGACAAAGAAAGCAAAATAGACACCCATATAATATATCAACAAAAAAAAAAGGTTTATGTGAATGTCATTTATTTGTCTCTTATATTAATTTGAATATGGATCATATTCATTCGTAAGAATGAACAAAAAAATGTGATTAAGATGACATAACTAATTGTGTGGATGGCACAAACCTCCTTTCAACTATATCATCGTTCTCAAACTTCATCTCATGCCTTTCACAAGCTATCCCATAATCATGCTTCACTTCATCCTCATGTACGTCATTATGTTCACTTTGTTTCATAAAACTCTGCTTGATATTCAATGTCGACAATGCTGACGTCGATTCTTGTATGCCCCATGAATGATCATAGTTTTCTTGCAACTGATGTTGTTGGTTGTTATCGTTCACCGCAAACAGTTCCTCGTGAGGTTCTTGGACGTAATAATAGTTGGAGTTATACGAGTTCAATGGATCCTGGGGATTGATCATATCGCAACCTAGCGTTAAATCGCTATGTTGTTGTTGAGCGGCCTGTGCTCGGCATATGGCTAGCTGATGTAAAACCAGGTCAAGTTCGGCCTGGCTGTATTCGATTTGTCGTTGAAGCTCTTGAATGATCCTATAACAACCTCCAACAGGGTCATTAGCTCGTGCGTCGGACTGAAACACGATCGTACGCATGGCTATGTCCTTTTCGGGAGGGTTAAGGTTCTTAATGATCTTGGTGATGTTGCTGACCCCGAACAATTTATGCGCGTTTTGGAACTGTCGTTGCCGATCGTGAGGGAAATATGGGGCGAGAATGCAGTCCGGTGCACACTTCCTACGTTGGTATTTACATGCAGCGCAAGCTTGCGTTGTACCGTTACTACCAGTTCTCGAAATGCTCATATTTTTGGCTCTCTTTTTTTTGCTTATTGTTTTTGAAAGGGAATGAGATATCGGATGCGTTGCCGCCGGGGATGGTGCAGTTTTTTTTGTTTGTTTTTATTTTTATTTTTTATGTATTTTTACAGCAAAATGTTTATTTCTGGAGGGTTGTATGGGATGGGAATAAAGGAAAGGGAGAAAATAAGAGATGGAGAGAAATGAAAGGAATGGAAGACAGGTTGGTATATGAAGGAGAAAGGGTCCAAAGAGTGAAGGAAAATTAAACAAATTCTGTTATCAATGGATATTTTTGGATTGTTTAATGGTAAGTTGGCACACTGTTTGACTTAAAAACATTATCTGTTTATTTATGGGAGCTTAAAATAGATTCATGGTCTTAACTATTTTTATGGAGTTTTTGAAATTTTTGTAATGACCCTTTTTTCTCAAGATATAAATGTCTTGCTAAATTTGGTACTTTTTATCTTTTGCCACTTTTCGCAGTAGTCTTTGCCCCTTTTGTTTCTTCAATCTTCCGTTGTTTTCCAGAAATTTCTAATCACTAAGCCAACTGATTTTCTTTTCGCCTTGGTTAAGCAAAATGATGACTTGTAAGGGATTTATTTTAATTACTTCATATAAAAGATGTGACCTTTTATGATAGCTTGCAAATGCAATCCCTTTTTTATTATATACAATATTAAAGGTGATGATGAGATAACACAGTTTGAATCCGTGTCAAACAGGTATCTGACAAGAACTTTAACCAGCTTCATACAAGTGGAAACATAGAACAACAATCGTCTTAAAATATCGACTTGGAGAGTGAATAACTTGAATGCAATACAGTGGACAAGGTTTATTAATCTTAATTTAACTTCCACTAGAAACTTTATGAACATCCAGGCCCCAGCACAAATGAGACTTCAGATCCCCATAAACTTCAATGGCACCAAAAAGAGAAAAAGGAAAAGATTGCATTTGAACATGATCTTGTTCCAAAAGAAATCTTGATATAAGGAACAAGGTAGACAAGATATTAAGAGTTTTGGACTTGACAAAACAAAGAAATGAATATGATCTAATTCTATAACTACAAGTTCTAGGGATTCCGTTATCGAACTTCCGGACTTCAACAGAACGAGAACTTGACCTGAATGCAGCAAAGCCGAAGTACCGGTTGTCGCAAGCTGTAGTTCAAAATTCAAGGAAGAAAACAATCATCAGTATGAAAGGACCAAAGAAGAAAGCAAATATAGAACAGCATAAGCAAAGCAAATTTATCATAGGATGAGTGCAAACATGTAGACAATCCAACCCAACAGCTCTAGAACAGTGATGAACAACTTTGCAAGTGTTGTTTGAAATTATCATTTAAAGAGTTTTCAATGACAATAGATAAAGCCTTTTATCTTAAGAAGTGGTAACAAAATTGTTGGCCAATGATTCCAAAATCAAGGAAAAGAATTTAAATCCTCTCCTTGATACTCTTAAAGGACACAGGCTCTGCAGACAAATGATAAACAACTACAATGCAAAGTTTGAACAATAATCTTTATAACATCCACAAATAGATTTTCCCAAGAGGCCAAAACAAGTTTCATTCGTGCATCATAATGTAATCTAAACAGTAAACCTGCAGAATAACAGACACAATAGTTCCAAGATTGAAAAGCACTTCTTGCCATGGTCCGGTTTTTCTTTTCATTAGTCGAAAACTTGTTTCATGGTAAGATTCGTTTCGTTTTTGTTGTGCTCGCAGAAGATAAACACTAGCATTTACATGGTTTTTCCCTATATCGATTCCAGACAACTTCCCTTGCCCTGATCCAGATTAATATGCCCTCACTGAAACCCCACAGTATCTATAAGACTAAACACTCTGTTTCTTGCTTCTTTCACACAAAACACAAAAAAGAGTACACAAAGAAGCAATGACACTTTTTAAACTAGGTCGATGAAATTGAATCAAAGAATCAAAGAATGTTAATGAGCAGTTCTTACTCAAATTGGAATCTTAATTGATACGTTACAGTGAACAGTACTGCAAGCAAATATTTATGTCAATTTGTTTTGAATGCATTTTCTTACCTGTGCACTATGGCTCAGTCTTCACAAGATCTTCAACAGAGCTTCTACAGTTGGCAATTAGATCCCTTGAATTGGAAGAAAAACGAAATGTACACATTAAATACTTAAGTTGCAGGAAAGAAAAACACAAATCAAGGACCAATTACTAACCTCCTTTGATTTAACAATTGTTCACTTTCCTCCAGCTTTTGCTTTTGTCCTTCAACAGTCTACAATCCAAAAACCATAAATTAAGTTACAGGAAGAAACACTAATACTAATATATATTAGTACATTTTTTGTATAGGGTTATTGTCATAACTATGTAAGAATATGTGAGTAAAAACTTTCATGTTAGACATGCAGCTTTATCAATATCACAGTTTATGAACAGAAATTATAAGTTAAGAAACAAGAGAAGATAAGTAGGTAGTTTACCATAGGTTTGGTATTAATTGATGCCCCAATCGAGTTTAAAAGCTGTTGGCACTTCTCAAAATGCTTGTTCAGTTCATTAATCTTTCAGAAAACCCACCAAGTAGAAAATCAATAATCTTCGAAACAAATAATAAACCAGTTTTAAAATTTTAAAAGAAGATAAAAAAAAAACCCAAACAAACCAAATCATCAGAATGTTGATCCCGAGTTCCATTATCAATTGCATCACCCAAATTCTCGACCAACTGCACCCCCAAAACAAACCCATAAACAAAAAGAAAGTATAAAGAGTGATAAGGTTATGGTTTTGATTAAAGGAATACGTGTAAGAGGTGAAAGTGAGAAGGTAGTGACTGATGATGTTGATCCTGCTGCACTTGTTGTTGTTGTGATGGTGGAGGTGGAGGAGAGAGGTATGGAGGGTCTTGATTTGAGGGAGTAGATACGTTACTGTGGGGTGGGACGCTTGGAACCGTAGTACAGCTTCCACCTCCTGCGGACGGATCCATCGTTATTCTCTCAATGGCTGGCTATGGGTAGCTCCCTCGTTTCTTTTTCCACTTTGCCGCCATTGCCGGTGCACAGTTAGAGACAGATTTGCGGGCCCTTGGCCCTTAACCACTTTCTCCAATTACGTTCTGCCAAGTGGTAAGAGAAATGGGATGAGTGTCACAAAAATAGACTTCTAAATTAACTTTTTAAGATAATACGTAAGAATAGATAAATAATATATTTTTTAATGAAAAATGTTGAAAAATGTTTAAATTAACTTATTATAATATCCGTTCTTTTTTATATAATGCCTAAAATTATTCATACATTTTCCGTGCTTATTACCAATTAAGCTAAGACTCAATCGACAATATAATATAATTTATTTGAATGAAAAGGAAGTATAAAATTACTCTAGAATATATATACAAAATAATGAAATATATAATAAAACATATAAAATCTAAATTACATAAAATTGGATTTCTGTAATCATTTTTGGGAAACAATTGCAACATAAAACAATCAAAGTATATTTAAGTGTTAGACAAATTAAAGCAGTAAAATGAATATGAATTTGTATTGGCCTTGAGGGCAATTGCAACATATATGATTTTTATACTTCCTTTTCATTTTAATAAATTTTATATATTTATATTTAATATATTTTCTGAACTTTTATATATTTAATTATTTCACATTTTTCAGATTATTTTTACAATTTCTGTCCATCTTATAATTGACATATATATATTTTTAGATTATATATGTTTCAATTTTTTTACAGTTTATACATATTTTATAAAGGACCGTCAAGTGACGCTTTTTCATTGGCCACAACATGCCTAATGGTACTTCTGCATTGGCTAAATCTACTGAACGGTTTTTTCTTAATGTCCGTTAAAAGAGGGTTCAAAAAACATAACTTTGGCATATGTTAGGTACTAAATTGAAATAAAAAAAAATTAGATGCCAAAATAGAAAAATATGTATATTTTAGTATAGGTGTGGTTTGTAAAGGACAATAGAAATAAGATATATATTTGCCGTTGAATTTGAGAACAGTTGAACATAATTCTTGAATCCAAGTCCCAACTGCTCTTCTAATATCACAAAGTCCAAATTTGCTTAGAGAAGGCAAATTCAAAGAAAATGTGATTCGGGGTTTCTGCTTCGTTGGAACAAAGCTAGCAAACAATTAATTTCTATGTTCATGCCTGTAAAGTAATCTGTCTCTAAGCGGAAGCCTGTTCATCATAGCCATCCAAGCAAAAATAAAGTGCTTGGGAATGTGTAATGGAAACCTTACCAACTTTTGCCAACTACCCTTCTCTCCTTTATCTTTAATCTCCTCCCTCAACTTGGTAGTAGAGATATTACTAGCTGCAGTCAGTCGCGGCCACCTCTCTCATCTTAAGTAGTCTTTTCTAGTTCCAACTACCTGGAGAACCAATAGTACAAAGACCCTTAGCTAGCAACAATGGCTTTAACATGTTGCAAAATGCAAGCCTGATTCCAATCTTCAAGTTTTTTCAAACCTAACCCACCCTCAACTTTAGGTGAACAAATCTTCTGCTAGCTGACTCTTGCTCCAAAAGTTGCACTGCCTTTCTCTTTCTAGAAATACCTAGAAGTAATTTTCTTAAGAGCTCATTTTGGCAAAAGAAATTGTCGACACCAGTAAGCTTGACTGTTGGATATTATAAATCAGCATAGCTTAATTGCTTAGAAGACCAACTATTCATTGTAGTCGTAAAGGACTACAATGTGGAACTCCCAAATCCTCATCAGAAACGCCAACAAAACATTCAATTGCAAACCAGAAAGATAATAAAATTCCTCCAAAATAAAATTAGTTGAACCTTTTGCAAAGATAAGATCATCATCTGCAAAAGACAGATGAGTAAGTTTAATAAGCCTGAGGCATTTAAGAAGAAACATGAAGACTCCACACGTTATGCCACGGCAAGAAATTTGGATAAAACATGCATTGAGATAACAAAAAGGTAGGGAGATAGTACATCTCCGTGCCTTATCCCTCTACCACCCTTAAAATAGCCAACAGGCCCGCCATTAAAAGAAATGGAGTATCTAAGAGTGGTAATGCATGCAGCAATCCATTTAACCCATTTTCTCTGGAAACCCGCCAAGAATAAAAGGCCAATTAAGGGAGTCAAAAGCTTTTTGCAAATCCACCTTCACAACACATGTTGGTGAAATATGCTTTCGACAAGCTCATGTGCAAAGAGAGTGTTGTCAATGGTACTTCTACCCTTACTAAAAGCACTTAGACAAGGAGAAATAATATCTGGCAAATATTGATTAATGCTTTTAACCAAAACTTTTGTGATACATTGTACACTATATTGCAGCAAGAGATTGGCCTATATTCCTTAATGTGATTTGGACTTTGACATTTAGGAATAAGGGCAATTGTTGTGGCATTAAAGGCTGGCAACAACTCTGAAGTGCTGAAAAAATATTGAACTGCCTCAATTAAATCATTACCCACAATTCTTCAAAGAAATAGGCTGCGAAACAAAAAAAAAAAAGATTGCATGAAACTGTGATTCCACATCTCTATCCCTTTATCTCTTTCTAATAGGAGAATAATAAATCATATTTTTCCTCCTAAAAAAATTCAAATCCAACTAAAAATGCTGAATATCTAGAGAAAATATATTATTTGTCGTTCTCCTATTGGAAAGAGATAAAATTAACGTGGAATCATAATTTCATACAATACTTTCTCGTGAAACAATTGAAAATAATAAATAGATAAAAGGGTTATTTATCACTTATTTTATACTTTTAACATTATATTTTAAATATTTTATCTTTAAATGTTAAAATTATATTTATTAAACAATTCAATTATATTTTATACTTAATTTTAATATTAAGGAGATAGTTTAGTACACTACTAGTGGAGTTTTTTACTCTACAAGCAAGGTTAGGAAGTTGACAAGTGTCATATAAAGTATATATAGTAAATTATTTTAAAAGAGAGACATATGTCGATGTTTAAGACTGTTGTGAAATAAAAAATAAACTGCCAATATATTAAATACTTACCCATATACCAAATGAATTTTATAACTTAAAACTAATACTTATTTTTTTTAATTTATTAAACACCACCTAAATAAAGAAGAAATATCCAAATAAAAGGAAGGCTTTTTTACTCAAATGATATAAAAATAATAATCAATTACGAAAAAAAGTATGAAATACAGATTAATTACGAAAATAGGCATTTGTTATAGTGTTCTGACAGTGCTGCTTGACATATTGGCGGCACCAGACTGAAATATGATAATCTAAAATATTCAGGGACCTGATCTAGAAATTTCTCATTTTGATTGGCAGCTGAAAAAAAGTTTTAAGGGTGCCGCCTAACAGTGTAATCACACCAATCTTTAAATAGGGTAAATTGTTTCATAAACCCCTTTATTTATTATTTTCTTTTATTCCCCTTTAACACCAAAATAGAGAGGCCTCTTACCAATTAGTCCAAAAAGTTTTTTCTACCAAAAAGTATTTTTATAAAAAAACTGATTCCAACTGAAAATAAATTTTATTTATTCTTCTAAAATAATTATAATTTTATTATCAATTTGAATTATGGATACGGTATAAATTTATACTTATAAAAGCTTTAGAAAAATCTTATTATGTATAAATTATAATTATTAGTTAAATTCATAGTTTCTAAAAATAATGTGAGCGAAAGAAAATTACTATGAATATTGTTAATTGTTATGTCAAACATAATTTGAACAAAAATATTTTTGAAAAATAAATAAATTTATTTCCAGTTAGAATCGGTTTTTTTACAAAAATACTTCTTGGTAGAAATTTTTTTTGGACTAATTGGTAAGAGGCCTCTTTATTTTGTGTTAAAAGGGAATAAAAGAAAATAATAAACAAGGGGGTTTAAGAAGAAATTAACCCTATTTAAAGTTTGGTGCCGCCACTGTGGGTCCCCAAAGCCTTTTTTTCTTTCAACTATAAATTAAAACGGGAAATTTACAGATTAGGTCCTTGAATGTTTTAGGTCATCACATTTCAGTCTGGTGCTGTGTCAAGCGGCACCGTCAAAACACTATAACAAATACCTATTTTTGTAATTAATTTATTTTTCATACTTTTTTCGTAAATAATTATTATTTTTATATTATTTGAGCAAAAAAAAAGCTGAAAAAGGAAATTAAAAAGGAAAGTTGTTTTTTAGAGTGGTTGGGAGTTTGAGGGCATTAGATCATTGGTTTGGGTGGAAATGGGTACTTACCAACAACAGACTAAAAATCCTTATAAAAAATTGGGCCTCAACAATGCCCATAGTGAAGTAATGGAGTGGAGTTGTAAACTATGAAAATTGAAATCCCATAAGTAAAAGGGAGAAAAATGGGTGGTTTTCAAAAGCATGAATATGGTGGATGGATAATTTACATTGTAAATTATTAAACTTACTTTCAATTTTCATATAATTCACAAATTTTTAAATTCATCAAATTAACCAACTTTAATTTAACTTATAAATTTGTTTAATTGATCAAATTAAATAATTGGAAATTTTATTATTAATATAAATTAGGTCATTTAAATTAACTCTGTTAAGTAATTCTAATAGAAAAAACTAATTTACCATGCCTAATTTGCATTTTATGGTTTTCTTTTTCATATTTGCATTATATGATTTGTTTTTTTAGAGATTTCTAATTCTTTCGAAAGAAGTTTAAGAAGTGTCTCACCAAAACCTTGATTTTGTTGAGAGTTTGATAAGGTGTCAGGTTCATGGAGCCAGAACACCTCATTCAATGACTAATAACACAAACCATGTCGTATAACCCTTCCACACGGCCACAGTCTATTACACAATTTGACCACACGGCCATGTGACCCCTGTTTTATAATTTTGCCTAGAAATTCATGATATGTATAGTTTAGTCATTGTTTATTCCCGAAATTATTCTTAGATTTTTTATTTACTCAATTGAGTCCCTGATATTATGTTATTCTAGAATTCGTGATTTAATGACTGGAGTGCTATTGTTATATCGTATGAGAAGTGAATATTACATGCCTACTGTCATTGTAATCCTGATGAACTGTTAGTGTTAATATAGTTACCACCCTACTGATTACATGTTAAGCATGTCTACTGCTAGTGTTGAATTAAATACATGTTAAGCATGTTGACTGCTAGTGTTGAATTGTTCTATTACAAAACATGTCATATTGCATTGCATGGGGTAGGATGATATGTACGAAGGAAAAGTGACAGTTTAATAATATGCAAATAGTGGTGGCTTGTCCGCAACCCAGTGACAGCTTTTATCTACAAATATGTTGTGCATCCACAACCTAGTGGCAGTTTATTTGCAAATATTTGGTTTGTTCACGAACCAAGTGGCATTTTATCTGTAAATGTTTTTATTTGAAAATACTGGTGGTTTACTCACAATTTTTACAAAACAAAGTGGCAATTTATCTGCGAACCAGTGGTGGTTTATCCACAACTCGGTGTATAAGATTGGATGAGTTCTGGGGAACTCATAGTGTGGTGTATAGCGGAGTTGGGTAGGACACTTTCTGATAAACTAAAATTGCATTGTCATTCATAAGCATGTGCATACAAAATCGTGAATAATGAAATATTATAGTGATGTGTTAATCTAAAAACTGATACCGTGAATTATTAATTGCTATACGAATATGATTACTCTAAAAATTATTATTTTGTATGTTATGTCTACTGTTTCACACTGATTTTCTTATGATTAAACACACACTGAGTTTCTTAAGCTCACTTCCTTTAATTTCCATATTTCCAAATAACCAGCTAGGTTAGGACGTAGACACGGCATCTGAAGGGCTCGGCTCAGAATGTTTTCTTTTATTTCATTATTTAAAGCATCTTAGATTTATTATTCGCATTTTCTATTTTTCAGAGATTGTATTGTGTTATTTTTAAATTATGGCATGACTTAGTTTTGGGGTTTATATAGCTTGCATGGCATTTAATTTGATTTTAGGATACTAAAGCATGAATTTTGAATTATTTATGCATGAAATATGGTTTTCATTAAAACTATGTTGAAAATCACTTTTCGCGAAATTAATTATTAAAATCATCTAGTTTTTGAAAGATATTGTACCTTTTGATCATACACTAAGTTTTTCTACTAAAATAAGCAAATATTTTAAAAAGACTGTTTTATAAACTTCGATGTTACTGGGTCCATTCGGTAGCCGATGTAATCTTTCAAATTCAGTCTTACCGATGTAATCTCTTGAATTTGGTCTTAATGTTTAGGCCCATTTGGGGAGGTTACAAGGGCTCTCTTATTGTAGATGAGAACTATTTTCAGACATTGATGTAACTCGGTTTGTATCGTTGGATCTAGGGGAGCTCAAATATAAATAGAGCCCTCCCCTTCATTTTCAATTATTCCATTCTTGAGTTAAAGAATATATTAAGAGTATTTATTCAAATACTTGGTGTGTGTTATTTCTCTATGGCTTTTTTGTTTGTTGGTTTACCAAACTAAAGCTCTAACCTCATGATAGATGCGCGTAATTACCTGTAAAAGAAATCTCAACATTTACACCAGTGAAATTTAAACTCATGCCTTGTAAAATTTCTTTTGAAAAAATCGACATTCTCTTATCAACTGTGATAAAATCTTAACTATATATATAAATATAAGTTTTAAATTTGAACTTTAATAGTGGTTGATATACATGGATATTGATATTAACAGGAGGCTTTTTTTTTAATAAAAATGATTCAAAATTTTTTATTAACTTTGAAATTGTGTGCATAAATGACTCATTTTGAATAGTAAATGTCAGTGATGTCATTGCCATTGGCATCACCACCTCCAAATTTATTTTAAAATTTTTTTTGGGTGCCGCTATTGTCATTGGCGGCACTAGATTGAAGTATAATTATATAAAACGTTCAGGGACTTGATGAACAATTTTAGATTGAATAAAAAAGGGTTGGCGCCATTCCTCCTGGCGCAACACCAATTAAATGATTTTTAAAATTTTTAATCTATTTGCATGTTAGGTTCATCCCCTTTTGAAATTAAATTTAAATAGCCCTTAAAAATATAAAAATACCAAAAATAAACTACTTTCAAACATTATTATTTTTAAAAACAATAAATCTAAAACCTATATAAAATTCTTATTTAAATTACCCAAATATATCCCTAAAAAATTCCTCGAGTAAAAATTCTTTAAGTTTTAAGTTTTTAAAACTAGAGGCAATGGCAATTTAAAACTATAGAAAAATATTTTTAAAACGAGTTATTTACGTGCATTATTTTCAAAATAAGTAATTTTTTATAAAAAAAAGCCTCCACATGATTTGTAAATGTAGAAAATGTGAAAATTGAAGAGTATGAGATCCAAGGAGAATATGAAAACTTAGAATATGGACAATGGTTGCTAATTGGAGAGTCACGAGTTTACTTAGAATGGAAAGTCTTAGCCTTCACATTATAAAGTTATGAAAACTTGTCCTGTTTTAATATAGTAAAAGCCTAATAATTGTGAGCAAATAAATTACTTTTGTACTTAAAGTTAAATGTATAACTTTGCTTTTCATATTCCCTGTCAACTCTATTTCTAACTTGGAATTCTTTTTATTATAATGGTGGCTAATTACTTACTGACTTGTATATCTTAAAGAGACTATATATATATATATATATATATATATATATATATATCAACTTATCAAAATTGACTCAACAACACCTCAACTTTGCAAACAAAGTGTTATATAATATAACTTGACGTAGGAGATGAGATGGTATAAAACTGCTCTTTTCAATAGAAGAATGACAAATCAGATTTTTCCTCTTAATTTTTAGCATTTTAAGTTAGATGGAGAAAAAGCTGAATATTAGAAAGAAAAATCTAATTTGTCATTCTCCTATTTTTACAAAGTGACGTGGAATCACAATTTCATACAATCCTTTCTTATGTAAATTTACTTTTATTTCTAGCTAATTATATTTAATATTAAATATATTTTTAATTATTTATTTTAATTTAAAATGGTCATTGTTAATATTAGTTTTAAAGAATATTTATTTTTATAGTAATTTGAAAAGAAAATATTTTAAAAGAAAAACATTTTAATTTGAAAAAAATTAAAAGTATTTTATTAAATAAATTAAAATGTATTTAATGTATTATTAGTTTACAAAACTACTTTAGCATTATGTTTCCAGAAAAGAAATTATTAAAAAACATTTTTAAAACTGATTTTATAGAAATGATTTTAAAATAATAAAGGTGGATCCAACTCATTATTAATATTAAAAGTGAAAATGAGTAGAGTATTCCATTGTTACTCCCAAATCACATGTATTTTAAAGATTGGATAAGAATTATGATATGTTTTAAGTATCGTATAAAAATAAGAATTTATAATAAAAAGTAAAACTTTTGAAATGTAATGCTACATCACCCAATTATGAACATCTATTTGTCAGTTTCGGTTTGGTCTATATTGAGGTACTGTGGTTTGGTGTAGGACGCCATCCAACCATATTTAAATAGCAATGTAAAAGAGGATTTTGTTCCCACACTAAACCCGCTTGGAAATTGACTTACAAGAAAATCCATCGTTAATTTCAGTAATTCAACTTCATGATGAGAAGCAAGATGTTTGTTAATCAAAAAAGATTTAAATAAAAGGATATAGGTAGCCTTCCTTCTAAGCTATTAAATAAAACAAAACTTAATTTGACATGGTTTTCCCTTTCCTAGCTACAGCTTACACGTAAAGGTGATTATGAAATCAAAAACTAAACACCATATATGATTACATTACAAGACTAAACTCATTGATTGGATGTCATATTCATCATGGTCAACAAGTTGCTTTAATTTCATATAACATAACATCACCCAATATTAATTTATCATCTTTTATATTTGCTATAGTATTAACCTTACCTTTTTGCTTTGCATGCAAGGTTTTATTATTTATATAAAACCATACCATACCAACAACAAAATTTTGTAACATGATTATCTTTGGAAAGATTGTAGAGGAGATTAGATAAAGGGGAAAAGGCAGAATAAATCAAAAGAGAGTATAAAATTTATGATATAGTATTTGAAATGGTTTTCTATATTACCTAAAACTTGCCATGGTTTTTGAGACTGGCTGCCTTGTTGATCATGGAATCCAACTGTTCATGCAGTTACTAACATCAGCAATGTTGAGAAACTAGACATGGGAGACAGGTCAAAGAGCCAGGAAATCTCTTCTCAAGGCTTCACCTTGAGTACTACCACCCGCTCTACTTTCATGGTCATTATTATTTCCAGTGCCATTTTCGGGTTCTGCTGTTGTTTTCGAGAATGATTCATTGATGAGAGTCCCGCTCTTCTTCTTTGCGTTCAAAATCCCACTAAATGCAATATCATCAAAGGAAGTGGAGTCAAATCCAATGGGAGAAGACAAAGAATTCATCATGCCTTGAAGAAAAAGGGAAGGAGGTGGAGGAGCACCTGAGCTTTCAGATGCATGATGAGTCGAACCATGGATAAATCCACTCCCCATAGAGACTTCTTCACGTGAAGACAAGTTGAGACCAAAGCCAGCTGTTGTGCTGTTGTTGTTGGTGCTGCCAACAAAATCAGCAGACACGTGAGTTTGTTGGTGGGGTCTCATAGCAGTACTAGTAGCTGGCGCGGATGATGAGCCAGGTTTGTTACTCAGGGTTGCACCCATCTGAGCAGCTTTCTGAAGCAACGCAGTAGCTGACATGTGTGGGGAAAGTACTGTTGTTGGATGGTAGGGAGGAAGAGTCGGATCAAGAGTAGGGATAGGGGTGGGATTCTCATGAAGTGTTAAACTAGGGGAGAAAATGGAAGATGATGATGAGGAAAGACCAGCCCCAGCCCCTAGCATTGGTTGGGTAGCGAGCCATGGAGGAATATCAGGCTTGAGAGGAGTGAACCTTTGGTGCTGCTCTTGCTTAAGTGAAAATGCTTGGATGTCATGGGGATTGAATTGGGGTACTTGTAAATTTGTATGAGATGAGCCTGGTTGAAAAGTGTTGGCTCCCATGATTGCCGCTCTTGAACTCTCCTCTGCTAATGCATCACAGAAGGCTCTGTGAGTAATGAAACTATCCCTCCTGGAAAAAAAAAAAAAAAACCAGAAACACAAACAGAAGAAAACAAAAAACCAAACCAGTCACGAACTGCTATTATGATAATGCCAGAAACATTTGACTTTGTCTCTGACTTTTCTCTTTCTGCGTCCCATTATTTTTATTTATGTATTTATTTTTCATTTCACTCAGAGCATATACATGGGACAGATTGTCCACTTGGGCTGGTGCAAACAAAATTACCAAATACACTACACCAGGCAGGCACTCAGGCTGCAAGCAGGCATATCCCTCTATCTCTCTCTAGCCTCTAGGGTGTGAGAAAGTAGGAACTGCTACATGTGTAGTGCAATGAATTCTTCAATGTATCAGACAAAGATTTGGCAAAAAAACCTTTCTTAAAATTTCAAAGTGCATGCCACAATAAATGGACATTTTGACTGTTGTGTTTAAAAGTAACTTTAATGTTCATGTTATCACATTAATTCCCAAAATGATTATAGGAGGGGATTAGTTGTTTTTTTATACCTTGAGAAGAGGGTTCCACAGTCACATCTATATTCTTTAGTGCCACAAGTCTTGGAGTGAGCTTTCCAGTCGGATTGAACTGCATACCTCTTGGAGCACTTGTCACATTTCCATTTCTTCTCACCATGTTTCCTGTAAAAATGCTTCTTGATACCAGTCAAGTCCCCAAGTGCCCTGGATGGATCATGATGAACACAGCTGACTTCTGGACATACATATACCTTCTTCCTCACCTCTTTACTTGTTCTTTGCTTTAACTTCCAAGGCAAATTGTGACCTCTCCTATGAAGCTGAAGGTTCTGGTCTCTTTGAAACCCCTTGTTGCAGATCTCACACACAAATCTATTTGTAGCCATTAGTGTTTTAGGTGACAAAGCTATCACTTCTGCATCTGGGTCTGGTTCAAAACAAAAGTCTTAGTTAAGAAAACAAATAAAGAAAAAAGAAATAAAAGTAACGGTGTTTTAAGATAAGGGTTGTAAAATTTGAACCCAAACAAACCTGGATTGCCTGGTTGGTTCCTCTTTCTCTTAACTGGCTGAGCTTGAGCTGGTGGGTTACTAAAGTATTGTTGAGAATAGTTGGTTCCACCAGCAGCTGAAGAAACACTGGCTTCACCAGATGCACAAGTCAAATTAGACATATTCTCTTCCAAAACTTGTTGTTGTTGTTGTTGGACTATATAACCTTTCATCATCTTCTCTTAAATAACCATGGATCTTGGTTACAGAAAATCCATAGATAAAAAACAAAAACCTTAAGTGATAAAAGAGAAAAAGAAAATATAGATACTAGTTATGGACTCAAGTAGCTACCCTTAACATATATGTGAATGAATCCCATAATCCTAATCATAGAGACCCTTGATGGTTTTTCTTTGTTTGGCATAAACCCAAAGGAACCATTTTCTTTGTTTTATAGGCAAACACTCAATAAATATAAATATGTGTGTGTGTGTGTGTGAGGGGTATATAACTAGGCGGGTAGAGGTTATAGAGAACTTCCCTATCCACTTTTAAGCTTCATGATTTCACCTTTCAATAAAACCTTACTAGCTATAACCATATAAATATGAAGAAATTATGAAAAGAAAAGACTGAGCTCATAAAACTCAGAGAGAGAGAGAGAGAGAGAGAGAGAGAGATGAGGATGAGATTGAGATCCCTCCGTAAGGCGTATAGTGTGATATCCCAAAGCAGTCCAAACAACAACAACCAAAATAAGAGGGAACCTTACGGTAACTCTGACGTTGCCCTTTCTGTCTTTTCCTCTGTTCTCTTCCCACCACCATCTTATAAATAATAATATAATTAAATTAAATATCCTTCCTATCTTTTTTTTTTTTAGTATTGTTTATTCACCTTTAACCAAGCTTTAATTTTTCTACTCATAAAAGTATATGTTCTTATCTACCAGTAAGAAAAAATGTATATGTTTTGTGTAATCACCTCCACCCTTCTCTCATTCAGTAAAAACTCAAAAGAAATGAAGTTACGAGAAAATGCAGAATCATAAAAGTGTGCTCTATCTTTTAACTAAGATTTCTAATTTTATGTATTTTGGGTAAAGAAAATAATTAAAGGTTATATATTTTGGTATAATCTCAATTTTAGTTTTTACCTGTTACATCTTTTGTTAATTTTGTTCTTTCTTATTCTTTTTTAATTAAATTTGACTCTCAACCTTTTAAGCGAGTCAAATTTAATTATCAACTTTTTGAAAAAATAATCGAATTGATATTTTTTCAATAGAGATATTGACTAAAATGTTAATTTTTTTAATATGAGAGCCTACATAACAATTCGCATGTACTTCATGCCAATAAATTTTTGGGGCTTGAACTAGACAACTACTCCCAATTTAGGGTCTAAACTTTTTTTGTCTAAATTAGTTATTGAACTTGACAAATGTTTTCACGTTAGGACTTGAACTTTTTTGTCCAAGTTAGTCCCTAATATTTCCTTGAAATCCTTAACGTTTAGGCCTGATATGAAAAACAATTATCAAGTTCAAGGACTAACTTGAATAAAAAGAGTTCAAATCCCAATATAAAAACAATTACCAAATTCAGGATTAACTTCAAATCCCATTAATACAATTACGTTTGGATATATTAGTTTGTGGATAATTTCAAAAACATATATTTATTTTAATTTTTCTATTAAGATATAGGTACTATATACACATGAAAACTTACATTTGTTTATATATAAACATAAATTTCAAAATTATGAATATTTAATATCTAAATTTGTTTATATATAACTTGACACAATGAGATACGACTAATGCAAGTCAGTACAAAAAATAAAACGATATAATATTGATACAGTTTCGTTTTACCTCAAAATCAGGACCACTATGATAATATGCTTTATATTTCAAATAAATTTACACATTAATTATTTATATTTTTGTTATGGGTGTTCGTTATTACCGATTCGCTATCCAATTAAGGTCGACCCAACCTTCTTTACTTTAGTAGTGGTAGTCTGTATAGTTTGCATGTGGTGGATTCGCATCATCATGCAAGGGAATCCATACTTAGGGCACGTGTTGACCTTAGAATAAAATACGTATTGACATGTATGGGGTTTACCTGGTACGGCACATTCAAAAATTGTATCATACAAATAAGAAAATTAACCTCTATGAGAGATAGAGTCACAAAAATACTCAACAATTTTATTTCTTCAAAAAAATCTATATTTTATAATTTTCAAATATTTATATTGTATTATTATTATTATTTATGTATCTAATATATATATATATATAAAGAAGGTTGAAATTTATATTTTTTTATATTATTCTCTTGGCATACCTCTCTTACAGCTTTTGCACATTTACGGTGACATGATTGGTCCATTGACTAAATTCCTTACAAGCATGCTAAAAGCTATTTCCTATTATATTTTATTGGGCTTTGCTTAGCTTGGTAAGATGGAAATTTTATCAAGAAATATAACTATTATTATTTGTGTATTTAGTAGAAATTACGGAAAAATAAGAAGAAAAAATACTTATTGTTTAGTAAAATTAAAAATTTAGAGAAATGGGTTTTTTATTTAAAAATGCTTAATCTGAGATTATATTTCTCTTCTCTCCTCTTACCATTTTAAGATGACTCCTACCAAAATATTGGAAAAAAAAGTTGAAGGAGTAGAAAAGTAAATAGATAAAAGATATATATATTTTTCATTTTATTAGTGTGCTTAGTAGAAAAGATGAACAATTTGAAACTAAAAGTAATTTCTTTATTGTTTATTGTTTAGAGTTGAAATATGAGACGAAGAAAATGAAAATGCTGAAAAAATACATACTTTTCAACACTTACGTCTCTTTCATTTTCTCTCTTATTACCATTCTAATATGAATTGATTTACCTTTATGTATTACGATAAGAAATTATCATTTTCCGTTTTCTTTCACCTTACATTTCTTTCTTACTAAGCACATTTAAAATTTATTTTAATTCTTATTTTCCATCATTTCACTTTTATACTTAATCAAAGTACTACACCTATATCTCACTTTCACTTAATAAGTGTCTAACATAATGATAAATTTAGCTTTAACGTTTACATATTTTGTCAATTTGATCATTATCCTTTTTTAGCTATTAACCTTTTTAAATGAGTCGAATTTAACCATCAACCTTTCAAAAGAGTCGAATTGTTTTTCTAATAGGAAACCGACTAAAATATTAAAATTTTAAATTTGGCAACAGTTAAGTATGACTCTGTTTCAATCAAATTTGAGAAATAATATTCTAGTTAAACTCTATTTATTTGTTTCAATCAAACTATAATTAGTCTAGATTATTTTATTATTTGACCTATGAATTTATCTTATAAATAGGCTCTTTTACAACATTAGAAAATACATTCATTAGAGATCAAAACTCATAACACATTTAGAGAATTTTGTGTTTACGTTTTGAGAGTTCTTTGTTTTCGGATTTTCGGGGTTTAGTTTTTATCTTCATCTTTTGTACTCTTCATTCTTTTGCCATTATAGTAAAATTATTTTTGCTCATGGTTTTTTATCCTCTTTGGAGGGATTTTTCCACGTTAAATTTGTGTGTTCAATTTCTTAATTTCTTCTGCTATTTTTACTTATTCGTTGCTTAATCGGGTTGATCCCCAACAAGTGGTATCAAAGCTAGTTCAATTTTCATAGATCAGCCCGTTTAGAGATGACAACAACAAGGTTTGAAATTGAGAAGTTCAATGGTGAGACAAATTTCAATCTGTGGCAAGTTCGGATGATGGCAATTCTAGTTCAAACTGGCTTGAAAAAGGTTGTTACCGGGAAAAAGCTTGAGAATCTAAATCAAACAGAATGGGAAGAGCTTGATGAAAAGGCATTGTCTGCAATCCAATTGTGCCTCGCGAATACGGTATTGCAGGAGGTATTGATGGAGAAGATCTTATCCGTCTTGTGGAAAAGGTTAGAAACTCTTTATGCCTTTGGCTAACCATTTAGTGTTGAAACAACATCTATTTACATTTCGCATGAATAAATGTGAGCTTCTTAGAGATCACGTCAGTCAATTCATTACTCTTTTAAATGATTTAAAGAACGTTGAGGTTCAGATTGACGATGAAGATTAGGCTATGCTATTATTGTGTTCTTTACCCCCTACATACAAGTCTTTCAGGGAGACCTTGATTTATGGTAGAGACAAACTCTCATTCGAAGATGTGAAGGGACATTTGTTGAGTAGAGACAAACTCGACAATGAGTTTGGTTTGGATAGCAAGGTAGATAGGCAAGCTTCTATTTTGGTAGCATAAAAGAAACGAGACAAAAGGTGTCGCTATTGTAAAAAGTTAGGTCATGTCAAAGCAGATTGTTATAAACTGCGAAATAAAAGAGTTGCTGAGAGTAACGAGGAAGATGTGGCTGGTGCTAATTTTGCCGATGAAAGCGATGATGATTTCTTGTTAGTGTCAATGAGCGATAACTCCAAGCTTACGTCCGAGTGAATACTAGGTTTGGAATGTTCTTTCTACATGTGTCCCAATAGTGAATGGTTCTTCACATACAGTTCGGTTGAATGTGGAGTTATGCGCATGAGAAACGATTTATCCAGTAAGGTAATTGGTATTGGTACTCTTAAAATTAGGATGCACGATGAGACAATTAGGACACTCTCAGATGTCAAGTATGTACCTAATTTACGAAAGAATCTCATCTCCTTGAGTATTTTAGACTTGAAAGGATACAGAATCAACATCGAGTCGAGCGACATTAAAGTATCTCGTGGAGCTCTCATTTTGTTAAAGGGTAAAAGAATCATCAGTCTTTATATTCTGGAAGGTTTTACAGTGACTGGTGAAATCGAACGTCCCTCGTCCGTTACGGGGTCGAAGTCAACTCGTTTGGAGCAGAGGCAACTTGGTTATAGGAGGGAAAAAGGTATGACCGTTTCGTTGAAGAGATGTTCTCTTTTTTATGCAGGTTTTGAAAAGTTAGGGCACTGTGTTCGTGAAAATCAGACCTGAGTTAGTTTTGATTTGGCAGTGTACAAGTCGAAGGGTAGAAGTCTTCTAGTTTCTAAGCACAGATTCGACTCAGTTAATTCCCTACATAGTTCAAGATAGGCCCGTGGCAGGCTTTGGTAAAGATGGCGTTGTGGAAATATGAGTCAAGGTGGAGATTTGTTAAGTTTGACTCTTATTTCAGTTAAATTTGAGAAATAATCTTCTAGTTAAACTCTGTTTATTTGTTTCAATCAAACTCTGATTAGTCTAGATTATTTTATTATTATTTGACCTATGAATTTAGCCTATAAATAGGCTCTTTTACAACTTTAAAAAATACACCCGTTAGATATTAGAACTCATAACACATTTAGAAAATTTTGTGTTTACGTTTTGAGGGTTCTTTTTTTTTGGGTTTTCGGGGTTTAGTTTTTTATCTCCATCTGTTGTACTCTTCGTTCTTTTGCCATTATAGTAAAATTATATTTGCCTGTGATTTTTATCCTCTTTGGAGGGATTTTTCCACGTTAAATTTGTGGATTCAGTTTCTCAATTTCTTCTGCTATTTTTACTTGCTCGTTGCTTAATCGGGTCGATTCCCAACAGCAACTCGCATGGCAATCCACAAGTACTTCATGCTATTTTTTTTGAATTTTTATGAACTTTTTATATTTTGTAAATTTTAAATTATTTGATGACATGACATATAAGACAAATTGTGTCATGTTAGCATAAAGTACACATGGGTTACTACACGAGTTGCTATGTCAACATCATTAAAAAATTAATGTTTTAGTCAGCATTTCCGTTATACAGAAGTGATTTGATTGGTTTTTAAATGTTAATGGTCAAATTTAGCTCATAAGAGAATAAGAGCCAAATTGATAAAATTATGTAAATATTGAAGACTAAATTTATTATTATGCAAATTGTAAATTTTAATTCATAATTAATTGTGGACTAATTTAAAATTATGTTGAAAATTCTTTGGAAAAACACCTAGTATTTGTCTTCAAAATCAATTTTAAAAATATTTTGATGGGCAGAAACCTTTTGTTTAACATTTTTTATTATCAAAAGTGATTCTACAATATTTTCTCAAAGCATCCACCAATGGTTCAAAGGATTTTAAAGCAGAATTAGCAGTCTAGGAAGAAAATCCATGTTGCTTTGTGTTGAGAATTATAAGTTAAAATAATGATAAAATCATATTTTAATTTTAAAAACTTTCATTAAAAGAAAATTTTACTTCAATTTGACATTCTTGCTTCACCATGATTCTAATCATAATTTAATTAGAAATACTTTATGGAATAATAGTTTAAGATGTACTTGTAAAATCCTACCAATTTGATTCGGAAAAAATTAAATTTCGAGTTATTCGATTAAACTCGAATAAATCGAGTTGAATTTTACAATTGAATAATTTGAATAATTTGACTAATACAATAATAGATGGGTGTAAATACCCTTTGGTTCTTGACAATTTTGAAAATAAGCAAATTAATTTCTCTCTCAACAAAATTACAAAAAAAATTCAAAAAAATTCAAAAATTCAAAAAATTATAATAGTTTAAAAAATTCTAAAGAATATATAAAGAAGGCCCAAATTTTAAAAATTTTCTAAAATAATAATTTTGGGAGCTAAATAAGTTAATTAATGATTCAAGTTTATCATACTAAAGTATCTTATATTTTTAGTATATTGCTTTAAAATGGTTTTCAAAAATATATATATTGTTTCAAATTTATGTACTCTAATATGGAATTGGTTATATTGTAACAAGATTTTAATTTGATATGTTTAGTTTTTTAATTTAATTCGAACAATTTGATATGTCGAATTAAGATGATAAAATATAACACATCAAAAAGGAAATGATTTAATTCTTTTTGCTACCCAAGTCGATATTATCGTTTTGCATGCATGGTGAGTGGAGAAAAATGAAAATAATGAGTTAGTAAAAGCAGGAGAACGTAGTGGTCATCACTGTAATGATTGTCAAGGTAATTAAGCAACGCAGAACATGGGCAAATTATTAAATACAAAAAAACACACACTATAGTTGACTTCAATGTCAATATCACCGAGGAAGCAGAAAGCAACCATGATTTGGGCTTTTTAAAGGACTTCTACACCTTTAATGCATCATCTCAATTTTATGTACATTTTTAATTTCATTCGGATATCCCCCATATATAGAGAAAATACAGAGGTTGATTTACTTACGGGTTTTCTCATTTTAGCCCTCAGTTATTAGCTGAAAGGACAGTTACGTTGTGCGGCCGAAATGATGAGCAATGAGAAAAGGAAAATAATATCCTTACTTTCTTATTTTTTAAATTTTCAATCTTTATTAAAAATTATAATCATTTTAGTTTAAAAGGAACAAAGTATCTTATAAACACATTTATGTCTTTCAATAATTTTATACCTTTTTTAATATATATCTCTTTTTATTGATTATTCAGGCTCGAGTCTCGTTATTCGCAATTACAATGTATGACTGTGTCCGTGCGTTATATGTGGGTTATTTTCGATTCTTCATTCGTTGTGCTATGTATTGAGTTGATTTTACAATGTAATTGGTCGAACATATCTTTGTACTTATTCTGTACTTGAAATTATACTCTTCTCAAAAAAAATTAAATAATTCAAAATAAATTTTAATTATACATACGGTTTTATGCTGATATAAATTTAGTTTTAAAAAATTATTTTTATTGATAATAAAGTAATATTATTATATTTATATTTTAAATTTAATTTTCTTATTCAATTTTACAATAACTTCTAATTAATTATTATTGTAATTTTATATTTGTTTAGAAAATTTATAATTTCAAAATAATTGGACAATCACTTTGTAAAGTTAGAAGTGGACAACTTCAATAGAAAGTAAATTATATTTATCATATTTTAATAAATATATTTTATTATTTATTATAATTTTACTTCTATTTATTTTATTTTTCTTGTGAAGTTGAATAAAATAATAAAAGTTAAAAGATAATTAATTGCATCATAAATATTTATTCAAGATGATGACAAAGGGATAGACTGAAGACTAAGTTTAAAGTAAAAGCTCAAAATTATACACCAACTTTAGTTTAATGTACAATTTTATTATGAAATTTTGATTTGACCCAATTTTCAAAAATGATTAACACAATTATTACTATAGCATCATTTTATGTTTATATATTGCATACACAAATAATTATATCCAATATGAAAATAATTTGATAGATTTATTTTTTAAATGTGTATAATTAAATTAAAATAAAATTCGAAATTTCATATGTATAATTACACCAAATAAAAATTCACTGAATCAAAATTCATGCATAATTTTGAGATTCATCCCGTATATTGACAGAGTCATCCTTGAGAAAATTACATTCCCCCTTACATTTGTTATCTAATTCTCTACCCATCCCTTATCTTCGAGCCATGACATTGCTTGTACAAAAAGGAAAATGGTGAAAGTAAATATCAATATCAAACTAAAAACAAAAATGCTTTAACATACTTTGATTCCTCCAATAATAGAACAAGTGCAAAACAAGATCATGGAGAAATGGAGATGGGGGGATTCCGCGAAATAAAATAAACAAAACCCATAGATTGATTTTAGAATGATTCTGTATAAATAGATATAAAATAAAAAAATTCTATTTATTGTAAGGATACGGGGATCAGCATAATGCTCCCCAAGAATTATGTTATATAATGTTAGCTCATTGAATCTTTTCAGTTGCAGATTATGGTATAACATGTTCTCACCGAAAAGACAACGGCGGATAAACATACAAAGCTAGAGTGATACCGGTATACGCAATCCGTCATAGCTGAGTTGTACATCAAGACCCTCGGTTTCCATCAGGTTTTCCAGGTATTCACTCACTTTTTCATGGTCCATCAGATGCATCATGCCTCCATAAAATCACAACAGTAAAGCATGGAAAAGTAAACAAATTACATCCTAATGATGCAATAATAAGTTGTTGAAACAGTGGAACACTTTAAAAGGACGGAATTGAATTGTAGTGATATAGGCCTGAAACTAGAGACTTACCAGTAAAGAGTGTCCTCTTCGGCTTAATCTTCCGTACTTCCTCTAAAGCCTGAAGATAAAATAGCAAGTGAAAAAGAGAGAGTAAGTTTTAGCATTTTAATGTTGTTTACCAGAAGATGTACAAGCAGATACCCTTGGAAGTCCAAAATGCGTTGATGAAGATCGATCAGGCCTCAAAGCATCCTGAGAAAGCATTTTACATATGGACTCAATAAGGTATCCAGAAAGTGCATTAATGAATTTGGATGTAAATTCTTGTGCATGCATGTCGATGTATAAGGAGATATATAGAGAGAGAGGACCAGAATGAGGATTTCGCAGTTTTCCAGAAGAGGATAAGTTTCTTCAGGTATATCACTGACATCACTGCAATGTCAATAACAGATGAACAATGCTCAGGTGAAAACTGAATGAAGTAGAGAAAAAATAAAAATTCATCATGTCTTTTCACATAAAAGCGTTACCTGATGTAACAAATATCACCAAAACGAAAACCTAGTGAGCGATAACCACGGCCGTGCCACACTGGTAAAGGGGTAATCTGAAGCACAATGTTTGAACAGAGAACACACGTTATGACCAGACATGACCTGATATGTATTAATGTTGAAGGGGAGCTGGTGTCTTAATTTCATACAAATCGGCATTTGTACATATTATATTGATTATTAGGCATGTTTCATCAACAATATGTAAGAATACAGGGGGAAAAAAGCAATTTAGCCCTAAACTACTCAACCATTTTTTTATAATGACATAATGGTAAGACAGGAGCAGCCAAATACAAAGGCAAACTGTCTCTAGGGCCTGATTCACTTTTCTACAGTCAAAACTGAACTTAAACCCATTATTACAGTTTCAAGAATGCATATGGTACTAAGAAATTACCATCCGTACTGAGTGAACAATAATCACCTGTAAATCATGAACGATGAAAGGTTCTTCTTGTATGATATTAAATTGCAGCTTTGAGACTGCAGCACCAGGTATAATCACACTTGTATCTACCAAATAATAGTGAGTCTTTTTCATCACCTGAAATTGTTACAGAAGATATTATACAATCTGAATATCAATGAAAGACAAATAATTCATTCATAAATCATTTGAATCATTCAATAATATTAGTTTGTGGATTAGTTTTTCCAACATCTTGAGTGGCAATAATAGCTCAAATTTCCTTATTCTCAAAACTCACAGCTGTAGAACTACATAGAAATAGTTCTAGTATCCATTTATGTGCAGTACTATAAAGTTTATTGAGAATACTACTAGCTTAGCACCTTCTTGTATCATTTCATGTTATTAATTACTTCCCATTTATCACTACAACTTACAGAAAATGCAGGATATATCTATTACCAGACAGACAAACATATATATACACACACATTGCCATCACATAATCATATGTTCAAGATATGGTGGAAAGAGGTAGAACAGAATTTTGGACCTCAAAATCGCGCTCGGCAACATAAATTGAGATGTTTGGCTGCACGTTGTTTGTCCAGTCACGTAGATCATCAAGACCTGGGAAATTAAGACAAAATTTGTGTTAGACAATGTGTGTTTCTATGTAAAAGAAAACTAGCAAAAACTTAATACATCATCGCGGAAAGGTTTATCTATTTAGAGAGATATATTAGAAAGTGTTCATGTCAGAGACCTCCAATTGCATCAGCATGAGAATGTGTAATTATAACCGCATCAATTGTTCTTATCCTGACACAAATGCAACTAGTTACAACAACGAAAATACACGACAATCGACATATATACCATAAGATAATCAGAAAAACATTCCTCCATTGGTCTTTTTTGCTTAATGACCTGTAGGACTTGATAATAAACCTGAGTTTTACTAAAGTTTACACTTAAGGAAGCAACAAAATGGCCCCCGGAATGAGTGAATGCTTGCACCATCTAGAAAAGCATATGTAAAGTACATTTTATATTATTATGGTTAATGCTAGTATAGGCATTGAGAAAACATTTACATTTATGTCTATAACCAACAAATACTAAGATAGATTATTTTGACTGAATTCCAACTATAACATGAGACCACGGTTTGACAGAACACAGAAAAATCAAACTCACACAAGAAAACTAGTTGGTTCATCGTGCCTACCGTACATGGTAATGCATTCAATATCACATAACACTAAAATCAACATTTCAAATTAAAATAACTGAAGCTACAAATGAAACTATACAAATGTTGTATTTCATCCCTTCAAATACCATGGAAAGTCTGATGATTTCAAGGTGTATGGGACTAAAAAGGGGAGGGTTGAAGTAAAAATAAAAAATAAAAGAACATCAAGTCATATGCACTAGTATTCTAAAGATACATTAAACTCAGCCACCAAAGCCCATCGATGATCATAATAATAATCTACAATCAAATATCAACTCCATGAAGGTGAGAAGAAAAGGCTTAAGACAAGGAAAGACTATTCCTATGTTATATCCCAGCCATTAGAGCATGAAAACAATATGGTACAACACATTTAGATCATATTCCATCTCAGAGTTACAACAAAAAAAATTCCAAAACTGCAAATGTAATAGCATCTAAGATAACACAAAGGCTAGAACTTCACCCCCGCAATGAACATACTCTAAGAGTTAATGGATTGAACACCATGGACCATCTAATGACTTAAGAGCTAGACATAATAATTCGAACTTTTAAGAAAGAGAAACACCAAAATGCTTTTAGTATTAAACTAACCCAAATTCTGGAAACCATTGAAGAGCACTGTGGTAGAAGAACCTACAAAACAAAGTCACAGATGAGAAACAACACTAGATAATTTTATCTAGGGATTGCAGAAGGTAGCAAAAATTCAGCAGCCATTAAGCATTAGGCAGTTTTATAGTAATTTCCGGGAACAATTTTAGCACTAACTAGCAAGAATCTTTGATTGCTTTTGTTCTCCATTTAAGGAAACAACATAATACATGCATCAACCTTTGAAAAGGTTATATCCCAATTTAGGTATAGTCAACCTCTAAGCTTTTCACTTAAAAGTTTCCACTGCCCTTTCTGTTGGCTAAAAGAAAACAATCAACTGGTTTATTGAGTCAGTTTAAAAGTACTTTATTTTTCAAAATTTTCCTTTTATATGTTAACTGTAACAATTCTAAAGCAGAAGCAGTCAAATGCCAGCATCTAAAATAACTGTAAGAACAGTACACAGTCTGGTGCCAAATGGAATCTGTTTGGATCACAATTTCCCCAGCATCGTTAGAATTTTCAATAACAACTTTTATAACTAACTACTAAAAGCATACTTCATTTCATTAAAGTAACCTTCACTTACTTGCCAGCATCTATTAGAATGTTGCATCTTCCAGAAGGCCTACCATAACGAATAAGTAAGCTTGTATTACGTCTCCGGTTTATGTTACCAGGCTCTGCTGCTTTGCTGCAAACCTGTGAAAATAAAAAATCAATAAATGTCTTAAAACAGTAAAAGAAGAAATTTCAAACAAATGCACAGAAAGCAAGGGACAGCTACTTATGATTAAGTTATCAGTTCGGATGGCCAGTATACCAGGCACTTCTTTACAGGGTCAGTCAGGCAGCTAACACGAGGAATGCCTTCGCTAGTTCCTGTCCCTATAAAAATGATCTCGGAATGTTCTGCAGGTAACTTTTCTCTAGTATCCATAGTAGCAGAACCTGTATTCAAGGCACTATCACTAACATAACTAATCTATAAGGTGCCAAAGAGTAGCAAAGTAAAAATCATTATAGCCTCATCAGCATCGTCTTTCAACCATAAAGAAAGAACAGTTAGAATCGAGTCTGTCAGCTTATTTCATAACAAATGTATTAAAAACCAAGCTACTTCTTTTATCAAAGATAAAGTTGAGTAATGGATCCAACATGCTTCCCCATTGCCACTCTATACCGTCGAAACAAGATAATACCCCATTCAAGAGATAGCTATGTATAACCAATTACCCAAAAGAGCCTAAAATTTGTATCTAGGTGAACCCAAGCTAGCTTAATCACAATAAAACAACCATTCCCGTCTTATTAAAAACAAAACCAATAAAAGTTCAATTAAAACTAACTAATACCCAGAAAAGAAAACCGCGCATTTAATTGCATCCTAATCGCAGAAACGTAAAACAAATTATAAGAAGAACCAGGCACAATTAAAAGGCAAATAAAAAAAAGTAGAAAATAATTAGAAAGTACGTACTAGATTGAAGGCAAGCTTGAAGAAACCTCCTGAACGGAAAGAACCCATTCCTTGGAAAAGAAACTGGAGAGATTCGTATTGATATTTGGCGCTTGTAAGGTGCCAAACTCGTTAAAGAAGGTGTAGATCGAACTGTGCCCAAAAATGGAACCATTGAGAAAGCTACCATTTTCTTATTACTTTATAATTTCAACTTCCTTTTCCCTTTCTTGTAAATCTCGAAAAAAAAAATTTAAAAATTCAAAAGCAAATCAGCTTTTATTCCGAAATGAAAGGTGAAAATGTTGGTTTCTTTCTTTTTCTCCACACCTTTTGTTTAGCAGTTTTGGTTTGGAGAGCATTGGCTGCCTGAAGAAACGAAGCAAAGCATAGATAGGCCAATGTTAACCATATATGGTCAATCCTTTTTTTCTCTTTGCTCTTTCTTACATATATTGAAAATATAGAGAAATTTGGACAACTTATCTCACACTGTTTCTGTTTTAGAGGTTCATACATATATCCAAATAAAAGATAAAATTCGGAGACACTTTTTCATAATCTTTTACATAATTAATATTTTAATAATTTAATTTCTCAATATATTTGTATTTATAAATTAGGTAAATTTTTAATCGATTTGATATCTCTATTATATTAATTTAAAATATTACCTATATTAATATATATTTAACGATTGAAAGTTTTTATATTAAATAAATAGTTAAAAAATTTAATTTACGTCAAATTTGATATACATAATCTAATAAAGTATAAAATATAACGTAAGTGAATCTTCTAGATCACATAAAACATATTAAATGTTTAAAAATGTTTACATGGTAGTTATTTTTAAAATGTTCGCTAACATTTTGTGGACGGAGAAAAGGGTTCCAAATCAGAGACGAAATATCATCGAAAATATTTGTTTTATTTTCATTATTATTATAAACAAAAATACTAGATAACATATGGATATGAGAATACGAAGATTTCTATTGTATTCTATATTTTTCATCATATTTATAAGTAGCATACTTCTCTCTCTATATATAAAGAGATTAGAATTCTAATATATAAATAGGGAAGATGTTACAAGGAAGATGAAAGGTGGAAGGTGTAATACCCAATTTTAGCCCGGGCTCAAAAAAAAATTCAAAGTAATATCATTTGGCCCAATCGGAATTGCCCATTACTTGAAAAGGTTGAAGGTCCATCTACAAGCTTATGGAAACATAATCTTCAGGGATATGCAATCTTAGAAGATATGATTTTGTAATCTTAGAGATTTAATTTGTAGATATCCTTTGATTTCAGCCGTTGATGTAATTGATCTGTACTGTTGGATTTGGGGAGGCTCAACTGTAAATAGAGGCCTCTCTCTTCATTGTAAAAAAAAAAGAGGAATAAAAAAAGAGAACGATTGACAGTTTTTTAAAGGTGACTTACTATTTTTTTTTCCTTTCGATTATTTTTTACTTATTTCCGATTTTAAAAAAGGGAGAAGGTGATACCACTGCGAATTTTATTTATTTATTTTATTTAGCCCCTCCGCCTTTTAATGTTTTTGTAATTAAGTTTTTTTTAATTTACCCTTTTATTTATTTTTATTTCAATTTGGTCTAATTTGAACGGCGTCGTTTAGAGGAGAATGGACAATTTCCTTTCTAGCCCCTCTGCATTCTTTGCGCGTTCAATATGGTCCTTGAGACTTCAATTATTTGTGAATTTACCTAATTTTTATCACATTTTAAAATTAGTCATTTTTAGAATTAATTAATTTCAAAATATTTTCTTTTCCTTTTTAAGTTTATATATGTAATTATTATTTTATGATTTATATATTTATTACCTTATATATATATGTACGTATATATATATATTATACTTTCTATACATATTTTATAATTTCTATATATATATATATATATAATCATTATCTTTATGATCTATATATTTATTAACTTATATATATATATATATATATATATGTACGCATATATATATTATACTTTCTATCCATATTTTATAATTTCTATATGTATATTTTTCTTTATTCTCATGAATGTATTATATATATAAATATATTTTTATATAAATTTTATATTTTTCCATAATTTCAATGTATATATTATGTACTTTCTTTTCTTCATTTTTATATGTTTGTTGATTTATGTTTTCATATTTTTTTATTTTGCTCATTTATTTGATACTTTGCATGTCATTGTTTTTTTTAATTTTGTTTATTTATTTGTCTATCTTATTTCTATACAATTGTCGTATTTATTATTGTTATTTGTTATTGCGACATTTATACACGCATTCAATATAACATTACATCTTTTTTTTACTCGATTTTAAAATTTTCAAAATTGAGATAATGCTTGTATTTAGGATTTTCAAGGAAATTGAGCCCTAACGTATTGGGTTCCGATTTTCTTCGTTAAATCTAACAATCGAGTATTTCTCTTTAATCAAAAAAATAAAGAACTCATTATTGGGAATTCAACACGTTGTGTCCTAACGTATTGGATGTGACGCATTGATTTCTCGAAATGAATTTTTTTGAAAAAAATAATAAAGGAAATATTCCGAGTTTGGGATTTTGGAGGAATTGTGCCCTAACGTATTGGGCCGCGATTTATTAAATCTTGAATAAATGGATATTCTTTTAAAATTTTATCACACGAGTATTTTGGCCTAATTCATTTTTGAGGAAATTAGAATGTCGTGCCCTAACGCATTGGGTGTGGCATTTTCTTTCTCTGTAATGATAATAGTCTTAATACGTAACGTTTTTAAATTTTTATTAAGGATCATATTTTTAAATTTTCGACATTAAGACACTAATTAATCAACTTGGTACCAATTTTTGAGCGTTACGAGGGTGCTAATCCTTCCTCGTACGTAACGGACTCCCGAACCTATTTTTCTAAAACTCGTAGACCAAAGTCGTTTTTAAGTGATCCAATCACACCTCAATAAAAGATTGGTGGCGACTCCCATTCTCATTGACACCTAATTTTTGTTTTTTTCTCAAAAATAAAATGGTTTCGACAGAAGGTTAAGAGAGATGAAAGATAAAAGGTTAAATATCAACTTAATAGCATTCATAACAATTATAGTATTTTTCATAATATATTAAACAATTTTTCATTATTTTGTTAATGGCGCCATTGGAAACTTTTTTTTACTTGTTATGTTATTTATTGAGTTAACAAAAAATAATTTTACAATAATATTATTATATACTGAAAAAGTGTTCAAACAAAAATAAAAATTAAAGAAATGAAGAAACAAATTAGAGTAAAATTTTTAAAAATTATTTTATGAAAATGAAGATAGAAAATATTTTCTGTAATCAAATGTAACCTTTTAAGTTGTAACACATTGGTTTACCCTTTCAATTCTTTTACAAAATACAAGTATAATTTAATATGAATCCAAAATTTAATTAAATAGTACTACTAATAATAAAAATTATTTTGTATTTATTTAAAACACTAATAATAAGATAATTATAATTATAATTATATTATATTAATAATCTTTTATTATATTTATTTGAAAACAAACTGCATGTACGATTAGATTACTTTTGTTATTATAATATAAAATTAATAATACATGTAATATCTATATATAATTTATCTAAGTGTTTAATTTTAATATATCCAATTATATGAAACAATAATTTTAAATTAAATATTATAATTATTTTTAAATATAAATTTAATAATAAGATCATTAGTTAAAAACATATATTATATAAATAGATAGATTATTGATATAAAAGTATAAATACTTTTAAAATATTTATAGTCAACCCTCCCTCCCCAAGGAAAAATCAACCTGTTTGATTTAAATTTGTTTATTTCAGAAGGAAATTACAAAATTATTGTTCAAAATTAAGTAAGGTGAAACTTTTAAACATGGTTGTCTAATATGTATAGGATAGGGTTTGTTGGAGATAAATGGAATAAGAAAATAATAAAGAAATTGAAAAATCGAACATACAAATTTTACGCGAAAAACTCTTCTGAAGAGGATAAAATTACGGGTAAAGATAATTTTACTAAATCAACAAAAACAAAGAGTATAAAAATGAAGTTAAAAATTATATCTCGAAACCTAAAAATAAGAACACTTACAACTTAAACACAAAATTCCTTGAAAGCTTGTAAAAGCTAATAATTAAATGTGTTATGGGTTGATCTTTCTAAGTAAAAAAAATCTATTTATAGGCTAAATTCATAAGTTAAATAATCTATATTAATCAGAATTGGACAGGGACATATAATCAGAATTTGACTATTGTCATGTCACGACGTCTCCTATCGTGTCGTCGCAATGACATTTCTGTTTTTTTCTTATTTTACCATCGCAACATCACTCTTTATATGTGTCTTAATTTGACCGAAATGAGAATCATTCTCCATATGGTTAGCTAGCCTAATTCTTTTACAACCCAAACCTAATTTACCATTCAAATAAATTATTATATAATTGAAAGTAGAAATAAAATTGGTAGGTATTAGACGTTGATGCCATACACCAGAATATTCTTACCATCAGCACATGAGGCTGTTTCATTTCAATGAAAAGCACATGAGGGTGTTGGGCAAGTAAATTATACTACTTGCTTAATTATATTTAAATATTTATTATTAATGTTTAATACATAAAAGAGTAAGAAGCTTAGATTAAGCCTTAATTGAAGCCACATATATAACCATATCTAAGGCTGCTAAAAATATAACCCTAGCAGTAGCAGCTTGAGAGGCGGTTTTAAGGTAAATTTCCCACAACTTTAGTTTATGTTTCATTCATAGTGGTTGGATTAATCAAGGTTGTTATAATAAAAGTCAACCCGTAAAACAGTGAGTTATAAAATATTAAAAGGGACATCTTCACGTAAACTAATGCGGTCATGGGTTTGACAGACTAAAATACAATGGAAATGTCAGCAATTTCTTTGTTATTTCTCCTTCAAGTTTTCTAATGACAGCTTTCAGTTTTCGTTTTTCTAGGTATATTTCACTTCATTTTCATCATTATCCTGCAAATTATGCATTTTTTGTTTCTCCTATAAATGAGAGTTGTCAACTTCTCATCCATCCCAATCCCACTCTGCAAAACATGGCCAACTCTAATGTTGCCTTCTTTTTCTTCTTTGCTCTTTTGATTGGACATGGAATTGTGGAGCTTGAAGCTTCACACCATGTTTACAAACACCTTCTAGGTCTTCTATCTTCTGCACCTGCAAATCAACCTTACAGAACTGGCTATCATTTTCAACCTCCCAAGAATTGGATTAATGGTAATATATATGTTTCCTCACATGATAAACTCTTTCAAGTCACTTCCTTATTTGCTTTTCTTTGTACCACTAACTATTTGGTTCATGTTTTATTGTCATTTGATCTGCTTTGACTTTGGAATTTGGCAAATGGTTACCTATGGATGAACAGATCCTAATGGTGAGCACTTTTTTCCTGATACTTTTTCATCTTTTTTGCTTCATGATTTGCAGTATAATTCTAATGTATTATCCTACATTTCTAAGATGATATTATTAAATTACAGGAGTTATGATTTACAAGGGAGTTTACCACTTGTTCTACCAATACAATCCAAAAGGTGCAGTGTGGGGCAACATTGTGTGGGCTCATTCTACATCAAATGATCTTGTGAATTGGACCCCCCACGAGCCAGCCATTTTTCCATCCCAGCCATCTGATATCAATGGTTGTTGGTCCGGTTCAGCCACTATCCTCTCTAGTGGCAAACCAGCTATGCTTTACACTGGAATTGACTCCCAAAACAGACAAGTTCAGAATCTAGCCATCCCCAAGAATTTATCCGACCCTTACCTTAGAGAATGGGTTAAATCTACTAAAAACCCTTTGATGCAACCCACTGCTCAAAATCAAATCAATTCAAGTTCATTCAGAGATCCAACAACTGCTTGGTTAGGCCCTGACAATAAATGGAGGGTCGTCATTGGAAGCAAAGTGGATCAGCTAGGCTTAGCAATCCTTTACAAAAGCAAAGATTTTGTAAATTGGTATCAATCTAAAACCCCATTGCATTCTGCTAACACTGGGATGTGGGAATGCCCTGACTTTTACCCTGTTCCAATTCATGGCCAGAACGGTGTTGATACCTCTCTTAATGGCCCTTATGTCAAGCATGTACTTAAGGTCAGCTTAGATAATACCAGGCACGACTGCTATACTATTGGCTCGTACGACAATGTCAAGGACGTTTATAAACCGGATGAAGGATCTGTGGAGGGTGATTCGGGGTTGAGATACGATTATGGCAAATATTATGCTTCCAAGACTTTCTTTGACGATTTCAAGAACCGGAGAATCTTAACAGGTTGGATCAATGAATCATCAAGTGTGGCTGATGATATCAAGAAAGGATGGTCTGGAGTTCACGTAAGTTTTGGTTTAGTTATTGTTTGTTTATTAAGTAATTTAAGTTGACAGCTACGAAGTCTATAATCAAATCGCTATTACGGTCTCCAATTTTGCAGGCAATTCCTAGGAAAATCTGGCTAGCCAGATCTGGCAAACAATTGGTGCAATGGCCAGTAACTGAAATAGAAAAGCTACGTACAAACCACATTGGCTTGGCAAACAAGTTACTCAAGGGAGGATCTGTAATTGAAATTTCTGGTGTCACTGCTGCACAGGTGAGTTTGTTTTGCTTCTACTTTCTTTATTCATTGTTGCTGGTCATAAAAACCAGACAATGGGTTTTCACCACGTGCCTCGTATTCATTCATCGTCCTTTTCGTTCGTATTTGTACAGGCAGATGTTGAGGTCTCTTTTGAGATAAAAGACTTTGAGAAAGCTGAGGTGCTAGAACCAAGCTGGACTAACCCACAGCTCCTATGTAGCCGAAAGGGTGCATCGGTTAAAGGGAGTCTCGGTCCATTTGGGTTGCTAGTTCTTGCTTCGGAGGGCCTGAAAGAGAGGACTGCAGTGTTCTTCAGAATATTCAAAGGCCATAACAAATATATGGTTTTAATGTGCGGTGACCAATCCAGGTCTGAAAAAAATTCCCAAACCCCTTTTCAATTTTCTCCCAAACTAAACAAATTAAAATCATTAACTCTTGGCTTTGTTCATCTATCTGACAGATCTTCCCTAAATCAAGATAATGACATGACAACATATGGAGCTTTCCTAGATGTAGACATTCGACATCACAAGTTGTCACTGAGGAGCTTGGTAAGTTTTAGTTGATTCTTCATCTGAGCTTTGAAGTAACCATTTCATCATTTTGAGACCCCCTTTTTTTTTTTTTAAACAGATAGATCATTCCATAGTGGAGAGCTTTGGTGGAGGTGGGAAAGTTTGCATCACATCTAGAGTTTATCCTACGTTAGCAATTAACAAGGCCGCCCATTTGTATGCATTCAACTATGGAAGTCAATCTATAAAGATTTCAAAGTTGAATGCTTGGAGCATGAAGACAGCTAAAATCAATTGAAACTATATTATAGTTTCAAAAATGGCATCAAAGTATGGCAACTGATGACATTTAAATGGACAAATTTAACGATGCAATGAAAAAGAAATGGATAGAGAGAAACAATTTCATGTTATTACAGACCATTTCTACCTTTTAATTTCACTTGTAATTTAAACTAGTACGTACCCTTACACCATATGTTCATCTCTTTGTAGACGAAATAAAAATAAAAAAAGGGTCAATTTGATATGTTCCTTATTATTCTATGGGTGCTTTTGATTTCATTTTCCCAAATTAACAACAAAAATGATATGATTAATGGTTGTATTAAAAGTAATGCTAAATGGAACATATAATTAAATTAAGTATTTTAGTAACCAAACTCTAAAATTTGATAACTTGTTTTGGTAATAAATCGATATTTTGGTAGTAAATGAGAAATTTGGTAACCCTAAAACTGGAATTAATTTTAGATGTTAATGATATTAGATAAGATCCTACATGATTTTCTTCCTATTATAGCATGGGACTTGCTTATTCTTCAAAATGTTTAATTATCAACTTCATTTATTTATTGGTGAAGTTTCAACAAAATTGACGAAATTTAATAACCTACATAATATTTGAAATTAATTACCCGTACCTCTTTATTCTAGATTTTAAATTAATCGAATCTCGTAAATATTAAAATTATATTATCAAGTCTTTCCATCAACTTAATGTCACAATGGTTGTTAAAAGTCAAGTCGATTAAATTTGATGTGAAGCATATTTAAAGCACAGATATATTCACTATATGAACAATTTAGATTTGATATGTTGCAAAAAACAAATGTTGTCATTGAAATTTAAAGGGACTATTTCTTTCTTCTTCTTTTATTAATCCGTTGAATCCAAGTTATCAACATGATAGTTCCATTTGTGTTTAAATTTCGATTAATTTATTTTAAATATACTCCAAGTCATATTTAATCCAACATCTAATATAAAAATAACTACTAAACTAACAAAGGGACTTAACTAATACAATATTAATACTCTCAATTAAATCATTTTAAAATTTAGAAGCTAAATTATAATTTAAGCTGTAGTTGGGGACATCTACCCTAATATTTAAGCACTTTTTACACACTCTTTGGCCGTCCCATCCAAATTTTATTTTAAAATTTATCATATGCAATAAAATTTTCAAATAT